>NC_070592.1:13957274-14272047 GCF_027409825.1 Scomber japonicus
CAGTTTTGACATTCATACACAAGCTGGGTACATGGTCGATGAGGATGACGGCATCATGACTCACTGGTAAAGACGACCTTGAATATTGCAGTTTCAGGTACAGGTACAAATCCTGCTGAGCGTACCTCCGATTCAGTTTTAATAATAATACTAATACATTTATTTTATAGAGTGCTTTTAACAATACACAAAGACACAGAATAAAGACAAATTAAAACAATAAAACCATACAGAATAAATGAAAACACAATCAATAAAATCAATATAGAGAAGACTAAACAAAATAGAAAAACAAATAAAAAGGTGGGTCTTGAGAAGAGATTTGAATTTGGTTGATGCAGATTTATTTTTTTACTGTTGCAGGTATGCCTCAAAAATTCAGATTTGACTTTGCTGCCAAAAGGATGATGTTGCACTCATAGACTGTAAAAAAAAAAAAAAAAAAGAGAGAGACGTTGCCATCATAATGTCACCCACTACTTTGTGGACTCTTGTTTTTATGCCTTGAGTTTGCGTTTTGACCCCGTCTTGGATCTTTGGAGCCAGAAATGATCATATTTGGACAAACCTAATTCTAGCTGCTAGCTTGACTAGTACGGCCCATTCAAAGGCTATGGTTAACTGTGATGATGATGATGCAAATTTTTGTTTTAAATGATGAACCTATCCTTTTAAAGTAGAACCTCGGGTGCCAGGATGGCTTGACAAAGGGTGGGACTTGAGTATGTCGGGTGTTCACAAAGGAAAAGTGACAAAATAGTATACGCTCAAAATGGAAACTCACTTTTTTGAGTGTCATTTTGAGCTACACTCTTCTCCCATTATGCAACAAAAAGCACCAAAGAAAATGGAGGAGCTCATAGCTGAAAAGAAAAAAAAAACTATTACGTATGGCAGCTCGGGTAACACCTCTAAAAACAAAAAATAAATGTATAATACTTCTTAGAAAAAACATTTTATTGTCTCTTTAAATCTATTTGGAAGTGACATCCCTCAGCATCATGTGTTGCATCATTTCCTGTCAATACAAAACAATTATGTTAATTTCTTGTAATATAGGTACTGCAAAAATAGTATTATATAAAGCTATTACTAAGACACTGATCCACATGGAGGAATAAATGAATAATCTATTACACAACAGGCATTGACACAGATCTGATTAAGTTATCATAAAGACCAAAATGTCATATTTCCAGTGAGGACTGTACTTCCAGTGGTGAGAACAAGGGTCTCGTGACAATCTGACTACGGGGATAAAGATCAGATGTACTTCTGTGTTCAGGCAGTCAGATGCTATCTGTCATGATGCAAAAAAACAAAAAAAAAAAACACTGAAGTGAAGAGCAGAGGCGGATGAGTCGACCATCTGGATGTTTTACTGGTGGGCTGTCCGACGACCGACCTCATCTATTTGTCATATGCTGAGTTGACACAGGCTGATTGTACTTTTGTATTAATCATGACAGTCTGCCCCGCAAAAATGAACACGGACTAGACAAAGAAAATCCCTTCAGACTGCTGTGACTAAACACCACAACTTCAATGATTTATTTAGTAATAGTGAACATCTAGTTACCCTAAAAGCAGCACATTGGCAGTTAAGCCGTTTTGAGGAAGCAAATTGAGTCCAGAATAGGATGAAAGGCCCATCATGCAGAGATGGCTAAAAAAAGATGGGTGGGTGTAGCAAAGCACATTGTTTCAAATAATTTCACCAGCTTTTTTTTTAATGTTGAAACAACAATATGTAATTTAGGACAAATTATAAGCACATTTTTGACACGTTCTTCCACAATAATATTCAATAAATCCAACTGCTCTCATATCTTCAGCTTTGTCAGATACAAACCTGCCTTGAAATGTTTTGAGTTGTCATGGTGTCACCAAGCAGGAACCTCATTTAGAAGAGGGACTTTATTTTATCGTGCCTTTTTCAATTCTATCAACCTTAATACTTGTTCTTTGAAAGCAACCAACCGCTGCCCACACACTGTGCTGCTTGCCTTGGAAAAGAGGAGAAAAAAAAACCAACCAAATAAACAACACATGAATTCAAAAATAACAAGTTATCCCTTAAAGCGATGGTGATTAATTCAGTGTCAGGCATAAGCCAGCATCTCTGGTGGATAGATGGATGTAACGTAAGCAGTTAAAATATTTATTCTTGCAGAGACAGAGACAGAGACAGAGAGAGAGAGAGAGAGAGAGAGAGAAAGAGATTTATAACCACAAATACTTTTTTTGAAATACTTCTTCATATCATATGCAACAACCAAACACTGAAAGCTTTGTCTTCCCACATACTGCACAGCGCATATGGTACCAATTGAACATTTTTCAGAATAGGGAAGAGAGGCAACTGCATTTTCACTCGTTCTAGTGTGGTAGTTGCCATGGCGACGAGTGTAGGTGGTGTACTGTGCTGTACTCTGTGCTGTACTCCTTCCCTTGTCCTCTCCCCTCTTCTCATGCCCACCCTCTCTGTTCTGCTATCTGCAACATCCCCGTAATTTTGATTCGTTCATATTTACTCAAAAAAAAGAAAAAAGAAAGAAAGAAAGATCTGTCATCTTGTCTGTGTTACATCAAGCAGTTTGATCCGAGCTTGCGTCAAACATTTAGCCCTTTAATGAAGCAGGAAGTTAGATTTGAGCCATTCGTTTAATTGTGGTTGAGGAGCATTTAATGATGCTAATCTTTGTGGATTGAAAATATTTGCACGTGTATCATATTCTTGAAGTATTTTCTTCACATTATAGCCCAGTTGATTGAGCATTTCCCTGATTGGTGCTGTCCCTGGTGTTTTTCTTTCTTCCTTGAATGCATTTCTTGCTGACCATCCAAGTTCTTGTATATGCTTTGTCAATCTCTTCTTTTTGCACACCAGCGATTCTTTTATCAGTTTCCATGGAGATGTGTGTGTGTGTGTGTGCGTGCGTGCATGTGTGTGTTTGAGTGAGTGAGTGAGTGAGTGAGGGCTGAGAATTAAAGAGCAGGGACGTGTCCTTTCCAGTCTATATTTTCGATGACTGAATGTGCCGTCCGTCCAGTAACCGTCCCAAGTGTGGCTTTTATATTTGGGAACATCATCAGCTTGCCGTTCAGTTTGGTCAAATCTTATCTTGTGTTCAGTGCAGCTTCAATCAATCAGATTACACTTTCAATCCCAATGAAATGATCACAGTAAAACCTGAGCAAACTAGATTACGGCCATAAAAAGAGCAATGCATAAAGAAAAGATCATTTAAGCAACTCATTGTCTATTAACAGTGTATTAACTGTGAAAACAAATGTTAATCTGTTTTCTGTTTTAACACCCACAGTTTATCCTCTTGATGGTGTATTTTTAAACAGATCAAAATGATTAATTACTATTACTATTTACAAAATAAGGCTATTATTACGTCACATCTTCGTTTTCTGATCATTTTTCGATCCACATTCATCTCATGTTTATGACACAGAGACAGAAAATAAACACCCCTTTAAAGTGGTTACACCTTCTTCAGCAGGAATTTCTGCAACGCCCTCTTTATATATGTATTTATTTATTTATATATTTATTGTATGTATATATATATATATATATATATATATATATGTGTGCCCACGAAATGATCTATGACACATTCAGGATTTAATTATTAGTAATACACATTTATATAACATGTTTACATTGCAGATATCCAAATGAAAATGCCTTTGAACCAGAACAATTGCTATTGCCTCCACACTTCCATATCCTGTATGGACAGTTATGTTGGACTGTTTATTGTTTTCTCAGTGACCAGAATAAAACACATTACAGACTATTAAAATCTAAATGAGTCACCCGCAGACTGTATGAGATATTTTCAACACAAAAAACATCACTGAGCACCAAAAAGGATTCAAAGGGTTCACATTTTTTCTGGTCTGTCATGAAACAATACATACATGCCTATTTGTGCATAAAAAGGATTTCTGATCTGTGCTCGCTTCCTTGCAGGACTCAATGAGGGAAAAAAATCAGCAGTCCTCCTTCTGTGCCAAAAGGCCTTCTGAAATTCAGCCGAAGCTTCATAGTCAGTCTGAGTTACTCAAATCAAGCATGTATCATCCAAAGTTACCGTCTTCTCTATATTGAATTGCCTTCTATGGTCACCTCCATGGTGACCTCCACTGCAGCTCAGCCAAAAAACACTGTCCAACCACAAGGAAGAAGAAAAAGACTACAACTTTGGAAAATATCCACTTAATTTTCTAACTTGGGCTGCTGATCCCTCATATTTGTTTCAGCTGAACTTAACGGGGCACTACTGAAGGTCAAGTAGCAACTACCATCGCTCGAGGCTGAATCTAATGCAAAAGTACTTTAAGGTTTAATGCCACCAACGACCGTTGGGTGGTGGCTCCAAATAATCACCCTGTGACTCCAGCTGACTTCCAATCAAAAAGGACTTCTCTTTAGAAATACTGTTTTTCAACAAGTCATTATGGTCTTAATTGCTGAATTCAGACCCTCTAATATGTGTGCTGGTTTTCATTTACACTACAAACTAAAAAAACTGGCTCCAATGTAAACCAACCTCACCAGAGTCTGTCTTACATCTAAAAAAAGTTTCATGGGGACTACAACTCAGCACAGTTTTCATGTTCAGCTTTTAACAGGGTGCCCTAGGTAACAAACCAGCATGTTTGATAGAAATGTGAATTTACCAGACAGGACAAGTCTGGCAAAATATATGATTGAGTCCATTATGGGAAATGTAGGACGTAAGAGTTTTGGATCTTCAAAAGTCTGGATATCTCAGCCTCTGCTGCTTTTGTTTTGATTGTGTTTTTTAAACCAGTATGAACAGGAGAAATAATTACAATGATCATTAACTCTTTAAATGAACTTATGGGTGTTAGTATTGTTAAGATGGACTTAATTGAGCTAATCCTAACTTTTAATGTTTTTGTAGTTTGAGTTAGTATCAGGACTTCAGGGACATAATTAGTCTGAAATATGACTTGAATAATAAAGTCTTGATTTAGTAGTACATGTTCCCATGTTCAAGGGCGTAGGAATGAGTTTAACATTGGGGGGGGGGGACACATATCGGAAACCTGACAGATCCGTTAATGGTTTGAATGGAAATATGTCATAAATTAACTTAACTGCAAAACATTCACAAATATATTTTATTCTACTAAAAAGATATATTTGTAAATTTTCACATTTTCACTAACTAATATTTTCACTAACTGGCTGATATGACTCTGTCCCCTGACTTCAGTGTCTCTCAGCTATCTGTCCCTGCTCTGAACACCCTATGTCACACAAAAACAATGTCACACAATGATACGAGACTGCAGTTACTACAAGCAAGCAGTTACTACAAGCAAGCAATCCCATGTTTCCTGCTTTTTAAAATATTTAGCATCATATTTTCATTTTACCAACAAAGTTAACTTCAAATTTATAATATTCTATTGTAACAACAGATGTATGTTCTCATCAAATGATTTACATGTGTTTCCTATGTATTTTATTAGTATACAGAAACATATAAAGTACCACAGATCTTATAATCTGATACAGGTACAGATCAGTGCAGATCAGAAATACTGACACTAAAAATATTCACATATCTAAAAGTATGAATGCATGTATTCAAATACATGACTTACACACTCTTATCTATATGCACAACATACAAAAAATAGCTAAACATTTTTTTTTTTTTTTTTTACAAAGAACAAAGAAAAAATATTTTATAAATGACACAGATTTGGTAATGGTTTATTTCTACCAATTACTCTTTTTATATCTCCCTCTTAATTCATTACAAAATGTAAAAGACAATACTTTGACTTTTCATCATCAATGACGATGGTATTGCTGATCACTGTCAAATTGATACATTTATTTAACAAGTCACTGACAATGACCTCTGTGGCAGCTAAGCATGAGTTTGGAATATATCACCTAACCTTTTATGGTTAGGTGGTTACTAATGGGAAAGCTAGTGCAATATTAAAATCATGTTTATTATATTATTATTATTTAAATTCAATCGTGTTCACTTCTTATCATGTTCAAACCTTCCTCTCATTATCAATGACCTAAAATCACCTCACCTTTCGTATAGCACTTACCTACAACTCTGCAGTGCTGGTGGTCTGAAAAGTTGACCTACCTCCGCAGGATGGCCTACCAGTAGGTCAGGCTTTCAGACAAGTTTGATAAACTGACCTACCCTAAAGGAGTCATGGTAGCTCATCCCGTCAAGTAGGGTAGCACATACTGCCATGCAAGAAATATCTATCAAAATGACCTACTACCCATTATATTGTGCTAAAACCATGGGTAGCACATCCTGTCAGGTAGGAAATGTCTATCAGAATGACCTACTACCCATTATATTGTGCTTAAACCATGGGTAGCACATCCTGTCAGGTAGGAAATATCTATCAGAATGACCTACCTACTACCCATTATATTGTGCTAAAACCATGGGTAGCACATCCTGTCAGGTAGGAAATATCTATCAGAATGACCTACTACCCATTATATTGTGCTATATTATTAAAATGAACATTATTATAAAATGAACATATTATTAAACCTTGCACTGATATGCAATAAATTGTCTTGACAGCCTTCCGGAGCCCATAATAAAATTCACCATCTGCATGAGTAAGATAGAGGAAATTTAATTCAATTTTTTTTGTTTCTCAAAATATATGTATGATCAAATTTTATTATAGAGCATATTTGGTATACTGAAAGTAATATGATGCTATGCCTCTAGGGTAACCAGGCATCCTGCACATGTATGTGAAGGAAGTGGTAGAGCATAACCCCCTTCTGGCTGGCTGATAAAATGTTACCCATTGAGAGGGGACCCACTGTTACTCCACCACTAAAAAAACCAAAAAACTTTGCAGAGTATCTTAGAGTCTGCCTTTGCGATTTATAATATGTATCTACATATCTAATATTTATAATATAATTATAAAGCAGTAAGGAGATTAACCACCTCTTCATATCGGTTTTCCATTGTTCCTATAAAGAAAAGAAATGGTGTGTCAACTCGTTCCTCTCCTCCCTCTATCCTAACCTCTATAGTGCTCCTTGCACTCATGGCGAGTAGCTGTTCAATGCAGGGTCACCCAACCTCCAAGGGGCGGTAACGGGGAAAGAACTAAACTGACTTGTGGAGGTGCTCATACTCTGCATGCCTTGCTCTATTGGATGGTAGTGGTATTTTTTTATCCTTTGATGCTTTCGTTGGAAAATACAATCTGGTTTGTACTAATAAACAATACAAGGCAGTAATCAAGGCTATTCTACAAGCAATGATCATCTTAATCCAGGGCATGCTGACCTATTCTGTGGTTACTCCACAAATACCTTCTTTAGTCATAGATGGATAGATGGTCTCAGATAAAAAATTTAATAATAAATTATAAAGGACTAATCTTACTTCAGTTTGTTTCTCTTCAACCGTGAAGAGAATTTTTTGTTCAAAGATTACTCCAGAAATTGTATAATTAAGATAAGAACCAGTTACCTTTCCTTTCCAATCCCACCCAAAGCTAAAGAAGTTCACTTTAAAATGTTGAATGAAATCTAACCATGCAATGACTTCTTACGCTTTTTTCCTTTTTCCCTAAATATGTCATGCTACAGGGTTCACAAAACCTACCTCATGTTTTACTCAACCATCTCCTCACCTAGATAGCTAACGTTAGCAGAAAGAAAGACGATACCCTTTTTTTTCATGATTAGCTCATTAGCTAGTGCTAAATCTGAATGGCAATAAGATTACATATATTTCATTTGACACATTCAGGGTTTTTTCTTGCAAATGTTATAAATTTAATTTAATTTACCTGTTTACACAGACAGACTAACTCCTTTCTAGATGTGGGAGATGTGTAACGTTTTCAAGTTACATGGGTTAAATTCATCGGAAAATCATGTTCTGTAAATACTGTATTTAGTGTTTAATCGCTTTTGTCCGTTACTGGAAAGTCTGCCATATTTTCACCAGCCAATGTTAGCCAGTAACGTTAATAGTAACAACCTTTACCTAGCAAGAGTTCTGTAGGCAGCTGTCTGTGCACCACTTCCCAAACAGTCTGAGGGGGCGGGCCAGTAACAAGACGCTGTGTTGCGCTTTCAAAATAAAAGCAAGTGAGTTAAAGATTTCAACATCAAATATTTCTCTCCTCCGCGGTTTAATTTTTGGGTGGGACTAATCCAATATTGGAGAGGACACCCCCCTTCCTACGCCCTTGTCCATGTTCAAAGATAAACCAGTTGGCGCAACCCTTTTCCACCAAAGCAGTTCCAGTGCTGGTTCTGGGCCAGTGCTTAATTTGGAACCAGTTTTCCTGCTTCGACCAGACGGGGAGTTCCTGTCCTCTGAAAAGAAGCCAATGCGGAAGTAACTTAGAGCTGCATTCTATCAAAAGGCCACCTGGGGGCGATCGTTTTGTGTTCAAAAAGACTTCCGGCTCTATACAAGTCAATGGAGAATTCACCAACTTCTCACTTGATTTCTAACCTCAGTAAACGTTTTCAAAATGTGTTTATGGTCTCAATCGCTAGTTTAAAGCCTTCTTCAATGCAGTATGACGTTCATTTGTGAAATTTTGGCCTCCCTGATTTTATATTTGACGATAAAGCAGGCTACGTGGCTACGTTGTGATTGACAGGTTGATTGACCAATGTCCTTGAGATCCAGCCCTCGCAACCAATCGCAGCCTCCCCGCTCCGCCGTTGGTCCCGCCCATACGTCCGTTCATGACTCCGCCTCATGCCCATATAAGTAGAATCCGTGTTCATTTTTTCCCAGAATGCACCTGAAATTTTCAAGATGGCGCTGCCTAGATTCGATACTATTGGCTTCCGAGCAGCAGTCCACAAACCAATGGGTGACGTCACGGATGTTACGTCCATTTCTTATATACAGTCTATGGCTTCGACTGACGAACCGGCTCCCGGCCAGAAAAACTGGTTCCAGAGTGGCACCAGTTCTTTGCTGGACTAGAAGAAAGAACCGCTCACGTTAGGGGCAAGGGGCGGGGTTATTGAGACCAACCACAACAAACAAGACCACATAGTGGTGAATAGATAAGGATTGAATTATCCCTTGAACATTTGACTGATAGTTTACACATTTGTGTTGTGAGTTAACTGTGCTCTGCCGGCTAACGTTAGCTTACAACAACAGCTAACAACCATCTCAATCCTGTCGAGCAGCACAAATACGTTGTATCTGCCGTGTTCGGATGCGAGCCAGGAGCAACAGCTGTACAAACGTGTAGACTGCCATCGTTGTTGTTGCTTCTTCTTCTTCTTTGTATTATTGTTGCTTCGAAGTTGGCGCGAGTCTTTATGGGAAAGCAGTGACGTTCTGGCGTATTCGGTGACGTAATGACGTGGCTCCCTAACCACCTCTAGCCTTAGAAAAGCAAATTGGTTCTCAACTGTGAACCAGCACCAGCACTAGAACTGCTTTGGTGGAAAAAGGACAGTGAACCAAGGTCTCATTGGTAATCCAGCTCTGGATCCATTAGTCCCTGGTTTGCCACCAGTCATCTGTAATGACAATGACAGACCACACATAATAAATTATTTCAGGCAATCCATCCAAGATGTTTGTTCCCAGAACACCTTGCAGCTTGAATCACGGTCTTATTAAAATGTTATCATGAAAAAGCATCAGGCTCCCACTTTCTGTCAGCCGAAAATAAGTGTATTTCTTTTTTTAGGTGCGCAAACTTAAGTCTAATTAACACAATCATTTGTACTAAATATAAGAAGCAACTTGGACGAGCTTTGTTGTGGTCTAAAATCTCATTTTCATCTTAATTATTAGGCGCAGTGGGCGGCGGGCCGTCATTGCTTCGTTTTATTTTGGGCTGTTACAAACTCCAGAGATGGAGGAGCGCAGGGCGGACTCGCCTGCCTTTGGAGGCGGTGGTTTCTCTTTCTGTCCATCTATCTCCGCCCTCGAGGGAGAGACTTCTCCGCTCACCGAGCACCTCTTTTTCACGCACTGCTCCCTGACTGCTCCTCAATCAAAATTAGCTGTGACGGACGGCGAGAGCGCAAAAGGACACCACGTCAATTTGGCACTGGATTCACCCCTCGGTATGAATTTCTGGATTATGGGGACGTCGTTATGCCTCGCAGGGTGACGCTTTCCAAGATTAAACCAAACGAGGTAGAAACAAGGAGCGTGTAAAAAAATGTGCACGAATCAAATAATGCACATATGATGCTTCACATACTCGAGATTTCACCTGTAAAAACCTCTGGGATGTATATTTTGTGGTTATAGTGTGCGCAATGTGCAGTCGGTTTGTGTGCAGCTCAGAATTGGCATCACCTTCATAATTATCCTCATTTCAGTATCAGTAATCGGCATGATTAACGTGCAGCGGGCAGCAGTTGTAATCATACATAATCCTTATTGTGTCGTTTATCTCTGCAGACTGTTGTAAGTGTACATATAAGTGACAAATGATGAACTGAGGAGCTCAGTGGATCGTTAGACCAAACGCGCCAGCAGGAGTTCATATTGCTCCAAGATAATAAAGCGACGCAGGGGCTGTTTGAAGTCACATGTGCCCAGAACAAACAATTAAGATGACAAAACCCGTCCTCAGAAGAGATTGTCTTTATTACCGAGGAAGCCGCATTGGGATCACATCTCAGTTCCTGGATTGCAATAGAGTTGGAGGACAGGGAGCAGGGGAAGAAGAGAGAGAGCAGAAGCAGAGGAGAGCTGCTGAGCTGCACAACAGAGCTGTTGCTGATAGGCAAGCTTTGGTTTCAGTAATGGACTGAGCTGAAGGTGAGAGTCAGCTACACGTTTTTTTCTTCTTCTAGAGCCTCCACACCTGACAAAGGGCATGTATGGACACATTGCAGCTTAGGTGAGAAACAAAAGGAGCTTGATAACGTGAACACAACAAATTGGCCTAATGAATAGGATAAAACGGTCTCTCAAAGGGGACAAAACTGGCCTTTTATTTGGAACCCGACTCTCAGGTCTGCACAAACTGATTCTGCCTTGGTCCCGAAAAGCTAGTAAACCTGGAACCTCAGCTCCTTCCCAAGTGCCCTGGACACCCACCGGATCCAGTCTGCAACCACAGATGTGACTAAGCTCTCAAGATTTCATCACCAGGAAGCCCTGTGATTTTGGGTAAGTGTTGTATACTAGTGTGGGCAGCAGGGAAAGGTATCCAAAAAAACGTGCATTGTTTTAAAATATCTATGGCACCTGATGACATTCATCATGTTTCAAATACTGACAAAGCATGCAGATTAGAAGTGAATTGCATTTATCCAGTGAAAGGTATACACACATTTACAGTCATTATCTGATGGGCATCTAATGCAAAACTTCCTATCACATCTCACAGTAAAGTGTTCACCAGTGTTAGTGGCAGCTGGCCTAGAGAAGCTCACTGATGGAGGTGTTAGAGCTGCTTTTCACAGCCTGGATATTTGCCTGCAGCACAGACGGGGAGGTAGATTCCAGATGCTGATACAGCTGTGAAACTCACCAATGCTGCTCTGTCCTTGCAGCTATGGACACTGAGGACAGTTGCTGGTTTAGTGCTTTGCTGAACCTGAGCCTGTTTTTTTTAAAGGGGGTGCATTACAGACTGCATGTAAACTCTGCATGATGACACAGTGAGAGGTTCAGTTAAAGTGGGACATTAGTGGGACTAGTTTGCACTAAGATATTTAAAACATTTTTGTAATTTTTTTTCACACATTTATTGTTGAGACTTCCTCCTCTCAGAAATGTGTAGGCTGTGTAAGTGGTTGGCACAAAAGCAAAATGGCACACTGTTTGAATTGGCACATGCTGAATTTGCATCACATTAAATGCATTTTGTGCCACAAATAATGAATGTGAATGATTGTCAGTTTGCATGAATTCAAAAGCATTGAATTATTTTAATCACCTTTTAAAGTATCCATTGTTTTTTAGCACTAGTTTAGTAGTTCATAAAATGTCTTAAAGTTGTGAAAAAATCCTCCTAGTTTTTCAAAATCCAAAGATAAAAAACTGAAAAAATAGCAAATTCTCACATTTGAAGATCTGCAAGCACACAGAATATTTGGCACTTTTTGCTCAACAGATGACAAACTTGTTTTATTGACTTATTGGAAACTTATTTCAGCTCTAATATAATGTCACACTAGTATCATGAAGCTGCATTTGTAACTGGATTTTTATTTTTTTTCACAACACTGAGTTTCAATCAGTGGTGTAAAAATGCCAGCCAGGTGTTACAATGCTTATTGGTAATTTAGTCTTGCAGGTTCGATGCCCCCAGCGGTGCATTTTGTTCACATAATAATGTTCATGGCACAAATCCCAGCATGTGACACTTGTTGCCCCTCGCTGAGCAGATTATCATTTATTCATATATGTTTTTTGCAAGAGAATTTTAAATCAGCACAAACCTGCTGCTCCCTTCAGGTGATTGGCAGTCAGCCTCTTTAGAGTCAGCCAGACTTTCTTGCTCTTTTCCACTGATTTCACTGATACCTGTAGTTTGCCAATTAGTAATCTCTGGATGCTGCACACTGAACACCTGCACAGACAGTAGGAGGGGGTTTCTGGGTGTAGAGATATGCAAATGAGATATTAAGAGCTGGTTCTTTAATTTCACAAAAGTCAGTCTAACTGTAGGCTCAGTTTACCATGATGGCGTTGCTCAATACAACAGTAGCTTAAATAACTTTAGCTAAAAACATGTCCTACTTTAACTGGACTTTTCACTGGTGTCTCTGTGTATTTTGAAGAAATAGATTAACTTTCTTTTTGTGATAGGTTTTTCTTCTTCTTTCATCTCAGCCGATAACCGCTGATGTTTGAGTTTGTAATGTAGCACAGATATGATTGGATGCCACCATCTTCATGGTCCATGATATCACCCAGTTAAAGCAGTGTGGGCTCATGCATTCAGTTTCCCTTCTCAAAAAAGAAAATAAAAAAAACCTCACCACAGTGCAGTGGAGAGAGAAGAGCGTGAGATAATGAAATGTCTGAGGCTGCACACTTGATAGAACAAGATAAGTCCAGCTCACTCTGACTCAGTGCCCCTTGAAGGATTTTCTATCCCTCCTCCATATGAAATGCCTCTAAGATATGACCTATCTCAAACATCTCTCCTTGGAATTATTTTGTTGCTTCTGCTAAAATAGACAGACGTGAGTCATAAATATGCATTAATATTTTTTCCGATTCCTCATGAACTGTTGAGAATCTGGACTCCTCACTACTCAACCATGTCAAGCCAGGGAGCCTGACAGCCGGCAAAGAGCTGATTTTACTCCAACAGCAAGTTTCTGTCATAATTGTGCTTCTGCTCTTCAGCCATGGAGGGTGCTTTCTCTTTCTGCCAAGGACAGAAAGGCTTTGTCAATCTGTTTGAATGTTCTCAAAAAAACGAAAACATAGGAACTCTTGTCAGCGAGTTTCTGTCCTACAATCTTTTCAGATTGTTTTCTTTTGTCTGAAAATGTGAATTTCTACCTCATTCTGACAAAAACATGAGATATTTTTACCTTCCTAGTAATTATTCTCCATCTTGAGAGTTTAACATTGCAATGCCTCGTAATACTCATCTGCATTATCTTGCAGAAATGTGCAAAAATCCTTTCCTCATACAGTAATCCTCCTCTCAGTCTGTTTCTACCATGTTATCCAGCCCAGATTGCTCATCTTATATAGCAGCCCAACTACTCAACATGCCATACAGCTGTGACCAGCAGCTATTCAGGTTGAGAATGGCTTGTCCTCTGTCATGAGAAAATAATTGAATTTCTCAAATGCTCACGCTCTCCAAATGTCCTAGTTTGGACCGCACTGAAATATCTACAATATGAGCTGTTATGATTGTTTTCCCCCACCTCATTTCCTGTTTGTATAAAACTAAATTCCAATCAGGAAAGATGTGGGGATTGAAAATCTGATTTATCTGTAGGAATGCGTATCAATTAATCATAGTAACAGCTTGTGGCTGAGCAGCTTCGTGACATTTACCCTAGGAGCCTCTAAAGGGCAGCTAGGATAAGCTCAATGTTGCTTGTAATATACTTTACTGTGGCCTGCAGGTTGTTTGTGTTTTTGTTGTTTTTTGCTGTAGTGTGCAAAAGTGTGTGTGTGGTTGAGTGTGTAGTATCCCACAGTTTGTACCTCAAATGTATTTTCATTGCATTTGAGTCACAAAGCTGAGCATTTGTTTTTCTGAAAGACAAAATTCCTTATTCAGCAACACTTGAAGATTCATTAGACACTTATAAACATTTTGATTTCAAAATAAAATATATATTTTTATATATTTTTTAAACCTGTTTACCAAGTTGTGACTCTACTCCCCAATTGTATTCTCCTTGTACAATGTGAACCTACATTTTATGACAAAGACTATTCATTTCCTATATACTTTATGTATATGAAAGCAATAACGTGTTAATGTTTCTTGTGCTGCACCGACGAATCCTGTGATTGACCGTGGAGTTGTACGTTTGTTTCATTAACCTCAAAAACCCAAACTTTACTTGTGTCTGTGCTGTATAGCTGCATGGACACATCCTCAAAGACGTGGCTGCCGCATCAGAGTCAGTTTGGGTTGGTTGGTCAAGCGGAGGTTTGCTGTGGCGGCGGGACTGGAGTTTTAACCCCAAGTGAGTCAGTTTGGTCCCATACTGGTCTACTTTTCACCCGCTGTCAACTGTGCCTACTGTGATTTCACAGCCTCCTCTCTAGTCTGTCGTGGTCCAATAAGATTTTTCTCTGTTATATATGTTTTTCTATGTTCTCCTTCAGTCCTCTCTTTTCTCTGAAATCCGCCCGACACAACTATCGCCAATGGTTAACGAAAGGTTTAACATGCCCTCCAACCTCAGACATGCCGTTCTGCTCTTTTTTTTTCTCTGCCATGGCTTTCCAGTCCTTTTCAGTACTATGAAGCTTTACAAAAAAGGGCCTCAATATTTTGAAGATTCCTAGCACTCAATCCTCCACCGGAGCATCACTCACCCTCTGAGCCCTGCTTTGTCACACTCCCAGAGTTGTATTTTGATATCCTCCAGGTTTGATAACGCCATTTGCCTTTTACTTTGGCTTTGATACACTCCAAGTCTCCCCCCTCTCTATGCTATGCTGTCTTTACTTCCCCAGATGAAAGCAGCCATTTCTGTTCCCTCCAGGGAAAGGAAGAGAAATTATTTTCTGTTAGTTAGCGCAGCGTGTAAAGCTGTTGTTTCAATTCAAACATTTAGACTGACACAGAACTGTTAGGGAGAAACAAACAAGAGGAAGCTCATACTTTAGGGGGAATTCTTAGTTGAAAATCATGTTATTCTGAGCTGGGATGTGGTGAGATAACGCAGCATCTCGGCACAGTCACTATAACGAGCGTCAAACTGCTGCTTGAGCTCTAGAGTTTCATTTTGAGAATTTTCAGCAGTTTAATTTGGGTCTCATCATTTACAAGCACAGCAATAATGCCTCTAAAAGCATTAGTAAAAAGGAAGGTGGTTTGATGGAGAGGAGTACACAAGCTGCGGACCATGTTCCTATGGTAACTAGGCCACACTCCCGTTGGCTAGCTCACACAGGCGGAAGGACAAGCAGGAGAGAGTCGAGAATGCTGGAAAACACATGTAATAGAGACCAACTTTGGATTGTTTATGTAGGTTTCTGTTAGTACACCTTTTTTCTTGGCTCAGAGGACATTTTACTTTTTCAAACAGGTCTCCTGTTTTCTGCAGAACAGTGGTTACATTGCAGGATGTTGGAAGTCAGTTTCTTTCTGTGTTTCGCCTCCTTTTTCTCCAAAAATATCTGCAAGTTTTCAAGCCAATCACAAGTTCTTTCCAGTGGCTCCCTCACGCCCACAGTGCCCCTGCTTCCTCAACCCCTCCACCCACCTGTGCTTTCAAATCCTGCAGCTCTTCCTCTTCTGTGCGTTTTACATTTACTTGATTGCAGTATGGTTTCTAAAAATGGCACCAGTGGCTCTGAACACTGTCAGAAGTGTCACTTGTCTTGCTTGCCCACTTTTCTCAGCAGAAACCCTGCTGATTAAGTTTTCTTATTTTAATATCTTGTCATTAATGCACCATTAACTTTTGAGTCAGTTATTTTATGAGTGTATATGTAAGGCTCACAATGAAGCTATTTTGAATATGTCACCCCTCCAGGTTTGCTTCTTCAGTCAAGTGAAGGTTTGATTGCATCAAAAATTAGCCCTTAAATGTGTTCAGATTATATTTGAAAGCACCAGGCATAGCAAGACAAGAGATAATTCCATGAAGAAGAAGATTCTCTACATGCCAGCAGTGTATTGCTCCAGTGCATCTCCAGTGTCATTCTGTGTTTTGTAAATCACTCCTCAAACCTAAACTGTGTCAAACCTCCTGGGGCGATGCTTCCAGCTTGTCAAAGAGCAACGTCGTTGATGTGCAGAGGTTTTGCTCCTGTCAGTCATGCAGGCTGATTGTTTGGGCAGCTTGCTCTTAATGAATAGCTTCAACCCTCCACACACATTTACGCTGTCTGTGTCAGCAGCTGTGAAGCAGGTTGAAGCCATGACAGTGCATAAATACTTCATTTCTAACTCCTGACCCAAGCTTTTCTGTAGGTTAATGTTGGCTTTAACAGTCAGGTCACTCAAATGTAGAAGTTTCAATTTTATGTTCAGATGGTTTGTGACGTTTTCCTCTGAAACATCTGCTGCCATGCTAGATATTACTGGAGCTACTTCCTACCAATTTATGATGTGAAGAGTAACATTAACACCCTGTATTAGCCTGAAGCACCCGCTTAAACAATGTTTTCATATCATTTGTCCAGTGGCCAGAGGGAGCATGTGCTCTACTTTGTGGGTGTAAAGTTCAAGAAAATGTTAGATCACAGATTTTTCTCAAATTTTTACTGTACATAGAATTTACTAAATGTGGACAGCAAATTCCCAGTCCTAATTACCAGTAGAGTCGATTGTTGACGTGAATAATATTTACTATACAGCAATTATGGAGACGTCCATATGACATGAATGAGACATCTGCCCTAGCAGGCCTGCCTGTGAGTCACCAGAGGCTTCGTGTTGTCAGATGCTCCAGACGAGACATCACAAGATCTTGTATGTATGTATCTGGTACTGGAAACACTCTCATACTGATCAGTATGCCAGAAAAAGATTAAGTATGTCATTGGGTAACATTTTGCAGGATGCAAGCCTGAATGCTTTACTGGCTTGTTCTGTAATGACAAATGAAGTAGTATGTCCCAATTGTATGCATACTACATGATACAGTGTGTACTTTTTAAGGGCAGCTGCAGTACGTACTAAAAGTAAAAAGTAGAAGTATGCAATTTGGAGTGCAGCATGTAACCTGGACTGCACTATCATCATTATGGATGCACAATAATCATCAAGCTCACTCAGTTTTTCTCAGAAGGCTCAGATTCCCATCCTCAGTGCAGAGTGAATCTA
The DNA here is from genome assembly GCF_027409825.1 of Scomber japonicus. Taxonomy (NCBI): domain Eukaryota; kingdom Metazoa; phylum Chordata; class Actinopteri; order Scombriformes; family Scombridae; genus Scomber; species Scomber japonicus. The sequence continues at coordinate 13,974,792 of NC_070592.1, forward strand.
TACTATACTGCAGCCTGTATGACATATAACAAACTGAATATGGCTGCTCTCTCACAAAACAGATTCTTATCATGAGTGAAAATTTAAATGATGAATCTAGTTTTTCTTTGGGATGCACAGTGGCATCAGCAAATTTAGAAGTTTACACATAATTTTCTGTTAATACAAAAAGTGAGTGACTATAATATTCTGTATATATTTATAGTGGCTTGTTTGAAGCTGTTTGAATGCTATTTGAGCAAAACAAGCACAATAGATTTCCTGTGTCATACTTGTATTCAGCTGCAGTTTCTTGACTTAAAGTTCTGTGCCACCTTGACACCTACTGCGTATTTGTCTCAGCAGTATCCTCTATGGGAATATGTGCCAAGCTATTTTTTTCCTAGTCATAGTTTTGTCCTCCAAATGACACAGTCCAACTTAAAAATAACTTTCCAACTTAGTGCACAATACTCTATATCATATCTCTAATATGTGTGAAAACATATTCCCCATATTTTGAGCTTTTTTGATGAGTACATTTGCCAACAAACAGTCACAACTCAGGACTGTAGTTTAGTTAGGGATGCATCAACCAACTTTTCTCTCCTGAAATGAATTCCTATGCTTCATTTCAGGGTTATTTCATCCATACTGTGTCATCCAAAAGTGCAATATGTATCTCACAGTGTGATACTTATGAGGTCAGGGATTGCTGGGGCACTAAAAACTGAGGTGATGACCGACTGTGACTGAATGTAATGTAACTGATAATGGCGAGAAAAAAGTATATATATATTTATATTCCGATTTTTTTTAAAATGGTGATACATAGGTACTTTAAGTCCTCCTATTTAGCATGTATAAACAGTTAGTGGAGGGTTACAGTTGTAATAATATAAAATCTGTCCTCATAGGAGAAGTTATGGTTGTTGACAATACTGTACATTAATAAACAATTAAAATGTCCTCATATATGCTCACAACTACATTATAGTGTGTTATAAACACTGATTGGATATTAATATACTGCTTATAAAAGCTAAATAGGGAGAGCTTAAGTAAAGTGTTACCTATACACAACAGGTGAACGTTGCCGTAGAACATACCAGAAACACTAAATTCATTAATGGTAATGATAAAGAAAATATATATCTAATGAGATCCAATCTGCTTCATCAGATCAATATCGGTGCCAGTGAATCAGATTGACTCATCGCTAATTGTAGTTTTGATGGTGACTGTTTTATCTGGGGCTGAAAGGAGAATTGAAGTTGTAGTTTATATTTTGTTAGAGCTGTGTATATTGTGATCTCTTTATACTGCATCTATTTTGTGACTGAGTCTGGTGAAATGAAAGGGTTATGGTTTTATTCAATTTATTAAAAACAACAAAGTTTCCAAATGTATATAAATAGAGAGATATATGATAAAGGTTGAGTATGTTTCTCCAACACCCACTCACAGTCTTCCTCTTTCTGTCTTTCTCTCCCTCTGTATCACAGTTTGCTAGAGGCTTTGCCGCCCACACACTCCGTCCTGACAGCAATTTACATTGAGAATAGCCCATGTGAACATATCCATGTGTTATAATATGTCACGTTTACTTAGAGCGCCACATGTTGCAGGTGACTGTTTTTTAGTGGCAGAGAATGATCAGATCAATAATATGCTAAATATTCCTCCGCAGGTTCATTCAGTCTATTCTCTGTGAGCTCGGCCTCTCTGAGAAGCGTGTCGAAATTCAGCCCCACATGAGACACAAAAGAAATCGAAATATATCCTTCATCTCAGGAACACCCCCCCTTCAAACCCCCTACCCTGTCGTGGGCAGCTGATAGATCTGATCAGTTCACTGGCATGCGTGACAACACAAACAGCGCCGTTGTGCAGCATGCTGCTCAGTGTTTTTCATCATCTTTATTGTGCAGTTGTGTGCCAATATCTTCAACAGTTCAAGTAGGAGCCCTTGGAGTTGTTTCCATGGATACCAAACAATTAGCCAGGATTCAGAATAGAACCTGGAGAGTAGCCTATTTACAGGCTTTGGGAGCGAGGAAATCATATGATGACAGTGTCTTCATTCTCTGTTACAAAAGGGAAAAAACGCAGTTCCTTTGGGTAATGGGTCATTTCTAAAAAAAAAACAAACAAACAAAAAAATCATGTAAAAACACTCCAACAGCTCAATCTAAGCAAAAAATAGAAGAGAAGAGTGAATATCAATATGAAACTGATTATGTTGTCAGCTTTAAGATAGCACACCTACGGATTGATAGATTAAAGATGCAGAAAACACAACACTACACGGATCCACTGTACAATCTGGGCTGAAAAATCCTCTCTCCTCTTGAATAAGGGTCATTTTTCTACCTTTAGACATGCTTAATTGTTCCTTGTATTGCTGTCATCACAAACCCTGAACTGTGTGTAACTGGATATAGAAAGCTCTGTCAAGAGGAAAATCTCAATTTTTAGGGTTATGTAGAGGGAAGAGATCCATGATGTGTGCCAGCATTTCCCTTGACAATACAAGGCTCTTATAGGAATAGTTCATCATTTTGGAAAATATGTTTATTTGCTTTCTAGCTGAGAGTCAGAGATTAGAGTAGAAGAGAGATGCTGTTCTTGCATCTGTCAAGTATGAAGCTACAGCCAGCAGCTGGTTAGTTTAGTTTGGCAAGGAGACTGAAAAAATGTGGAAAAATCTATCCTGGCCTTGCCCAAAAGAAACAACATCCATCTACCTGCACCTCTAATGCTCACTAATTAACACGTGATATCTTAACATTTAATCTGTAAATACAATCAGATTGTAATAACATCAATGTGTGGCTTTAGGGGAGGGATTATGCCAAACTATCTCTATTCCTGTACTGTTAAACACAGCCAGGCTAGCACTCTTTGTGCTAAGGTAAGCTAAGCTAACCAGCTTCTGGCAGTAGCTTTGTATTTACTGTACAGGCATTAAAAAGGTTTCAGTCTTCTCATCTAACAAGAAATGAATTTCCCAAAATGTGCAACTCTTGCTTTAAAGCCTTGCTTCGTTCTGCTGTCTATTACATCTCTCTTGTATTCCTGTTATTTTGTAGTGACTCCTGCACCTGTATATTGACCTCATCTTTCTTTAGCCAACACAAAGTCAAATAGTGGAAGCATCAGATTCCCAAAAGACAGCTGCTCATACTTTTATTGATCTTTTGCCATGTTTCTAAGTTTGCAACAGCCCAAAGTCAGACAAAGATGAGTCATTACAGCATGTTATTGCTATCTATTATATAGGACTCCAATATAGCTCTCACATCCAGTTTTGCGTCACTTTCCTCTTGACCTTGGATACAAGAAGTTTTCCTACAGCAGCTGACCATAAATAGCTTTTTTTCGCACACAAACACAAGTGTCTATCAGACTGTCACAATGTTTCTCTTTGTAGTGTTTTGGAGGCTGTAGCTGTCTGTCCTTTGTTGCTGAGCTTCGACTGACATCTAATATTCTGCATTGTTGATGAACTTGTATCCTGCTTGTGATTAAGTGTGTCTTCTGTTATGATTTATTACTTATGATGTTCTTCTTTCTGTATGTGACCAAAGCAGTTGCAAGAGATAATGACACAAGAGAAGAAAAAGATGATGTAATAACTTGTAATAACTGCAGCTATACAAGTTTTTAACATGTACAAATCATTTGAAAGTATTTGAGGACCTCATAAAGGGTACAAGATCAAATGTTTTCAATTATGATTCAATGTTTGCAAGCAAGATGTGATTAAATCCATTTATAACCTATTTTAAATGATAAATTGATTATTTGTGCAATATTATTTCATCATCCATTCTTTTATTATTATTGTATACAAAATCAAAGGTTTTCTGAAATCTGTTCATGGTCTCATGTCTCATTAGAGTGTTAGAGCACTTTTAAAGCTACTACACACTATTAATTGTCATTCAGACTTACTCACCTGCATGAAACTTTACCTCACAGTTTATTTTATGCCTGGATACATTTCCTCCCAATTTTTTAGCTCTCCTCTTCAAATTTCTATCTGTTTTGACACCACATTTAGCACATGAAATAATTGGATCTGAAATATGAAAATGTGTGCTTTTAATATGTCATGTATTTCCCCATAATTGGCATTCTTGTCGCTGTGACTTATGTGACATAATGCATTATTCCGTTACTGCCAAATTTAGATGACACAAGCAATTTAGATGACAATATAACTTGTAAAAGTTATGATGGTATTTTACCTTTGGGCAGCCCTACAGTAACATGAGAAGATATTAATGGCTATCAGATATCAGCAGCCATTCGTCCGTCTCAATTCACTGGATTTTGGTATTCTCCAAAAGTCTGTGAATCTATAATTTATGATAGAGAATCTATCATCTACAGTATTTTGATATCGATAAATCTCAAACTAAACACCATATTATATGAATTAGAATAACACATTAAGAAAGATGTGCTTTCACATTGAACACCTAGTAGTTTAATGTCTCATCTTTATTGATCACCCTTTTTTTCTTGTGTTTTCTTCTCTAATCTTTTTTTTTCTTTCTCATAGACCAATCTCGCAGGGCAAGTTTTGCCTCTGCAAGACAGTCAAGCATGGAGACTCCTCCGAATACCACCCCTCAGCCCTTCAGACAGCCGGTGAGTTCAGTAAAGCCTGATACACACATCCTGATGCGAGCATTTGGCATATGCAGCATTTTTGCTCACACAGAGAACACATACAGTTTGGCTTCCACTAATAAGCCACTAATTAGGGAAGCAATGCCAATATGATGCTTAAATGGCAGCAAGACTCTACACTATACGATTTGCATACACCTGTTATTATGCTAATTATTATGCAGTATAGTCTTTCTATATTGGCGCTGTTTTAACTCTACTCTAATTAACTGAATCTTCAGAGTTTCCTCAATCGGCGTTTGAAGGGCTCCATCAAGAGGGCCAAAAGTCAACCCAAACTGGACCGGACGAGCAGCTTCAGACAGATGATTTTACCCCGTTTTCGTAGTGCTGATCAAGAGAGGTAAGTAACCTTTTTTTATAAAGCATTCATATAATTGCAGGTAATATCATCCATTCAGCCTGTAGTTCCATTTATTTCTATATTCGTTGTCATGGGGGTTTGGAGTCTGTCCCAGCATGTTTTGGGCAAAAGCCAGCACAGGTTGCCAGTTTATGACGGGGGTAACAAATATAATCCCTTCTCCTAGTGATTTAGTATCTGCAATTACAAAAAATATGAATCATCTTTAATTAAGTCTTGTCATGAGCTCTAAATTTCTGATATGATAATTGTCTATAATCAGGAGTCATAAGGTCATCTTAATACCCATATTGTTAAAGTTTATGTTGTGTCAAGATCATGCAATTATTATATGATCATGGCAAAGCATCTAAATCATTAAACCATGGATTTGTGTTCCTTTGGATCATGTTTTTGGATTGTGAGAGGAAGAATCCAGATGAAACTAACACAAATTCAGAGAGAATATGCTCCTCGCATATACTTTGTTTTTTTTTTGGTGTTGGTATGTTTGCTTTTATTTGATAGCTGACAGTGATTGACAGGTTATGTGGAGAGAGAGAGAGAGAGAGAGAGAGAGAGAGAAGGCGGCATGATTTGCAGCAGACCTTCCCAGCTGGAATCAAATCAGGGAAATTGTGTTGTATGTTATGCATTTTAACGACCAGGACGCCACCTCGCAATCCACAGTTTTGCCAGCCTACAGCCATCACATAGAAGACACATGCAGTCCATGTAACTGAAACAAGCCTATAGATCGGGCAGAGCTTTGAGATCAGGGCACCAACTCAACCATCAAGAGTCATATCTGTTCCTGCTTGGATGGCTGATGTGCTGCTTTGTGTGCTGAGTGTTACTTTAGTGAGTTAGCTGTGACTACTTTATGCTGAATTGCCTCTGCATTGAAACCGCTCACCCTTGTTGCTAAAGGCTACATTACTTGTCGAGCTGCAGCTAGAACATCGCTAACCCCAATTCCTTCAAGTTTGCCTGTTATAATAGGACGAGCTGATTGTACGCTGTAATTATAGTGTATAATGGAGTTTGTGTAATTATGGTGCACTAAAGCAGAATGATGCCGTTGTTATTGAATGAACTGATAACATTTTTGACAATCTGTATGTTCTACTGTAATTGTAAGAGTTTTCTTCTTTTATATCATGTATTTTTCGCCTCACATGTAGCTCTAATGAAGTCGGTCTCAGTTAGTATGGAACATTTTAAACAAGAAACATCACATTCTTCCCCTTAAAAATAAAAAGTTGAATTCAGTATGAAACAACTCTTGATCAATATCCTATAATCGCTACTTGAGGCCACAGTACACAAGGGTGTTGAGCAAAGGTTGCAATGTCTGGCTTTAATTATTGGCTTGCCAATAAATTTGGTAGATGTTCATGGTCCAGAGATGAGAGCATTAGCAGGTCAGATTTTGCACTTGTTCAACACTCAAAACCAATTAATTCCTCTCAGATTCAGCTGTACTTGAAGATTATAGCTCAGATAGCATGCTAAACATTATAAATTGTATTACCCTAAAAGAATATGCTTTTTAATGACCTCCTCAAAGAAACAAATCCTAACCACTCTTATAAGTGACAACTCGTGTTTTTATGAGGCTGAAGCACAACATGGATCAATCTGAGACTGCCAGCGGTGCTTTGAGCAGCTGAAACGACCCTCTTCACTCAAACTGTGGCTCCTTATCAACCATTCTGACCAAAGCAAAGCCCTGCTGAATGAGGCACGTTGCCTTCAGTGATACCGTCACAGATGGCTTGAGCTTGTGCTTTCTCCAGAGCTTTTAAGGCAGCAGCTGAGGTTATTCATTGGAGTGATATTAATAGTAACGTTACAAAACAATTTATCTCATCATTACTGTCATGACATTAAAAAGATAAATACTGGTTAGTCAAGTTCATTTCATGTCTGCATAACGGGACCATAATTATACACACATCATATGTAGGTGCAAGGCTGGAAAAACGGTGTCTATTAAAAAAATCATTACCTACATACTGACTCCAAACTACAAATGTGTTTAAATAAGTACATACTCTTGGAGATTAGTGTGTTTTTGATTGAGCATTCATTGTTTTGGGATGATTTATCAGCCTTAAGTGGGACTCTTTTCATTGATGCACAAAAGGAAAATCTATACGTACTTTCAAATATCTGTAGGAAGTTCTAGTTGAATTGCTTACATTTATCATGTCAGTGTTATTTCTATAATTCAATCGTGTCAGGGTGCAATAGCCTGCAACACTGGAGGCTCTCACGACTGCTTTTTCTTGTTTTGTTTTCTGACATGAGGTCACATCCCGAAGGAAATCTGTCTCGCACTGTGATCAAAATTTTATGCAGTACTCCAGTCACAGTGCACATGTGGGAAAAGCATAAAGACGTAGAGAGGGAGAGGCAGAAAGTAAATATGTAATGCTGACAATACATTTTCCTCCAGCCATGGGAGATGCATAATAGACATTTTTGGGGCAGGTGTGGATGTCCGATGTGCAGTAATGTCGCTTGTAATGTAATGCAGTGCAGGTAAAACAAATCATATGTTAACCTAAGTGGTACTGTGGAGGCAGCAGTAGAGGAGGTGGGGGGGAAGCTTAATAGCGTTGGGGGTAAGAGTAGCTTTCTGCCCCAGTCAGTGTGATTTCCCCACTGCTTTCACAGCCGGCTTTAAGTTCTGCCCACACAGGCTTAATTCACTCAAGTTGACTTTGCTATAAACCCTCGGCTATCCAACTTCACACTCAAGCTTTCCAACGCAGCTGCTCTTCACTCTGCTGCCAGGTTGGTTTACCAAAGCAGTTTTCATGTACTGCGTTCTGCGATGGCACTGTAAACCTTTCACTGCACCTCTGAACAACATTAAATCTGGCCTTAATTGAGTGCTTCTCATTTCTTGCATAATTATTATTATGTGTTTCTTTAAAGCTTCAAATCTCTTCCTTTCTCTTTTCCCCCACCTCTTATGTTCAAAGCCAGTGTTTACAATGCATTATGCTAGCTCCAGCTTTTAACTGCACAAAAACTCCACATTTTCAGTTCACTGTTTTTATAACCCAGTTTCAGAAAAGAAGAGTTCAATATTTTTTGGGGGAATATATCACTTTCTCGCAGAGGGTTAGATTAGAGAAGATTGACATCTCTCTTCTGACTTGAAATGATAACGCACCGAGAGGTTGTAGGTTTCATTTGGTTTGCCTCCTTTTTACACAATTCTGAAGTAAAATGTTTTCCTCGCTACATTTCTTTTTTACTGACCTTGCTTCACCTGATAGAGCCCTTGCTTAACTGCGCTGCTTCCACCTCCACTACGACATCTTCTTTCCTTCACACAGCTGCCCTCCTCTAAAGGTCACCCTATGATCAGCCATAATAATCCTTTCCTTTTTTATAACTGAACTACAGTATTCCTGCAGGCTGCTTCTCTTTCTTTTTTTGGCCCATTTTCACAGTGGGCTCAGCTCACATTACATTTACTTTCTAACATTCTTGTGTAGCTATTGGAAATGATAAGAACTGCCTTTCCAGACAACGACACAAACTGAGACACTGTGGGTTATTTCCATGCAGCTAACAAATGACTCACATACAGCTGAGGGTAACATGAGCTCAGAGGACAGCAGACTCAACTAGAACCAGAACTGGAAATCTGGTAGTCTTGAATTTTCCATGAAACTCATTATAAAAGGATCAGATCTCTGAAATTCATGTAGAGATTGCAGGAGTGACACACAAGGATCTCTGAGCTGCAGTGACTCATTGTGTGTCATATAAAAATTGTTATGGATAATTATGATTGATATACACATAACTATGCTTGAGATTTAAAAGTAAATATATCTCCTCTTATTCTTCTTCTTCTTCTCTCAACCAGGACACGCTTGATGCAGAGTTTCAAAGAATCCCACTCCCACGAATCCCTACTTTCTCCCAGCAGTGCTGCAGAGGCTTTGGACCTAGTCTTGGACGAAGATGCCATAATCAAACCTGTCCATTCTAGTATTTTAGGACAAGAGTACTGCTTTGAGGTGTTTACAGTATTTACAACCTGTTCATTGTCCCTGCCTCCTTTTGTATAACCAACAAATCCATATTACTGTAGTTTGATGAAATGTTCCCAACATGTTGAGATTTCAGGGGTCCTTTAAACCATTTATTACAAGATTAATGAAGTGAACTAGTCATTTAGGGAATTTGAAACCTTTTATTCAAGTTGATGCCAAACCGTTCTGCGGTTCCAGCTTCTAAGATGTGAGGATTTGCAGTTTTTACCTTGTTAATAGCTGTAAACTGAATATCTTGGATTTTGTAATGTTGGTTTGAAGATGTAATTTTTTACTACTTATAACATTGTAACCGTACCAATTAAACAGATTAATTGAGGAATGCAAATAATAGTTACTTGCAGCCATAGGAGAAATATTTCTCTTACTTTCTGTGTGTAGGGATCATGTATGTACTAAAAACTGTACATTTTGTGTCTCCAGGTGACCACCAATTCAGGGACAAAATGTTTTGCCTGCCGATCAGCATCAGAGAGGGACAAATGGATTGAAAATTTACAACGAGCTGTCAAACCTAACAAGGTAGACACCATAGATTATTTTTCAAATTCCTGAAAATGATAAACAATGTTGTTGAAACTGCTGAACTGTTGTTTTATCACACCATCCAAACCAAAGTTATAAGACTTATAATGTCAGAACTGATATAAATAAGGACTGTTATAATCCAGTAATAGAACTCCTCGGTCGTCTCTCAGGATAACAGCAGACGGGTGGACAATGTGCTCAAGTTGTGGATCATTGAAGCTCGAGACCTCCCGGCTAAGAAGCGTTATTATTGTGAGCTGTGTCTGGATGACATGCTGTATGCCCGCACCACCAGCAAACCCCGGACTGACACCGTTTTCTGGGGCGAGCATTTTGAATTTAACAATTTGCCTACCATTCGTAGCCTTCGTTTACACCTCTACAAGGAAACAGACAAAAAAAGACGCAAGGTAAATGAAGCATTTCAGTTCATTGGTTCATATTTATTCTGTCTTTATTGTTTTATAAATACAAGTTCCAGTGACATTAAGTGCAAAGTCAGATTTGTTACAGTTAAAGTTGAAATCTTGTACAGTATGGATACATTATATAAGCATTGTGGTACAAAAATTAAACACATGCTGTTATGATTGTCTCTAGGAAAAAAGCACATACCTTGGCCTTGTCAGCATCCCCATTTCTAGCATCACGGGCAGGCAGTTTGTTGAGCAGTGGTACCCGGTCATACAGTCCAGCGTTTTGGCCAAAAGCGGTGGTGTTGGAAGCACAAAGGTCATCAATGCCTCGCTTCGTGTCAAGTCTCGCTACCAGACTATGAACATCCTCCCGATGGAGCTGTACAAAGAATTCGCTGAGTACATTACCAACAATTACCGAACACTGTGCGCAGTCCTGGAGCCACTGTTAAGTGTGAAAAGCAAAGAGGAGGTGGCGTTTGCTCTGGTGCACATTCTTCAAAGCACAGGGAAAACCAAGGTAAGTGTCATACGGTAACTTATTGCATGTTACTTTGTCAGAGTCATTTCTGTTCCTGTCACCCAATCATGTATTTGATTAGTCTGTTTCAGTGCAATAAATTTGAGCTGTTCTTGCAGTAAACTTTCCTCTGGATCTGGATTGTATTGGTCATGTTTTCTCTGTTGAACTGAAAATGCAATCTCTTCTCAGGAGTTCCTGTCTGACATGGCGATGTGTGAGGTAGATCGATTTATGGACCGTGAGCACTTGATTTTTCGAGAGAACACACTCGCTACAAAGGCTGTGGAAGAGTACCTCAAATTGATAGGTCACAGATACCTCAAGGAAGCTATAGGTAAGGCTATGCTGCTGACACCAAATGATATTTCCTGAAGGTATCTGACACTCTCAGTAAGTCAACCGTTTCAAAATGAATGGTTAAATGCAAATGTTGTCTTCTGTTCTCTTGTTCAATGAAAGCAAATTGTATATTTTAGATTAGTTGTTAGGCATGCTAGAAGCTAGTAACAGATAAGTGGATAGGCAGATCATTAATCGGCAACTATTTTGATTGATCAATTAATAGTTTCAGTCATATCAAGCAAATGTGTCCAATGTCTTTAAGTTGCAGCTTCTGAAATGTGACTTTTTGCTGCTTTCTTTCATCATACATTACAGTGAATTGAATATCTTATGGTTTTGGATGGTTAGTCACATAAAACAAGCAAACTTCAGACATTAATCAAGAAAACAATTGTCAAATGAATCAATAATGAATACAACCGTAATAGTGTTGGAAATATCATTCTGTCTGTCTGTTGCTTGCTCAGTCGGTCGCCCACCACTTTGGTCCAGACTGAAAAATCTCATCAACTACTTGGATAGATTGACAAGCAATTTTGTACACACATTCATTTTCCAATAAGGCTGAATTATCACTTTGATGATCCTCTGACTTTTTGTCTGGCGGCATCAAATCATCAGAATGTTATTTAGTCCAGTACTTTGGTTTGTGACCAAATATCTGCAAAACTAGTAACACCCCCATCAGCTGTACTTTATATTTTGTGTTAGTAAATTTTAGCATGCACTAAACCAAGATGGTGAACAGGGTAAACGTGCTAAACATAGGTATATTAGCTTTCTTGCATTAGCTCAAAGAGATACTGTGCCCAACTGTAGTCTCTGCTTCTAGCATGACTATAGACTTTGTCTTACATTATGTTTTAGATGGACCAGCCATTGTTTTACAAATCATTTATTTACATTTTAGTGTATCCTAACATTTTATTATCATATTCACAAAAAGAACATTTGATTTTTACTTTTGTTCTCATCTCTTTATCCAGCTGTAAAAGTAGTTTAGACCTGGACTTTTTGTATAATCATTCATGTTGGGAATCATATTGAGAATGTGATGTCTGACTCACAGGTGACTTCATTCGAGCCTTATATGAGTCTGAGGAGAACTGTGAGGTGGACCCCATGCGTGTGCCGCCATCAGTGCTCGCTGACCATCAAGCCAACCTTCGCATGTGCTGCGAGCTGTTACTCTGCAAGATTATCAACTCTCTCTGGTCAGTTTTTCCACATTTGTACCTTTTTAGATGAATGCATATCTGTTATAGAACATTCAATTTAGTTTTTAATGTAACCTGATTCCAGAAAAGTTATTTTGCAAACTCGGAAATGACAAAATTATAACATGATAATAGTGAATTATTTTCCAGTGCTAAAATCAGTGGAAACATGTACAGGAAGTTAGATTTTTTGAAATAGGTTGCATAAGCACATTCAATATCCATAGCAGAATATGGTCCAGTAATTATCCATATGTTTTACTTCGCTGACCTTGGCGAATTCCTGCTGCATTTTATCTTCCACTTCTCTGTGACAGTGGGTAATAAAATCAAGTTCTTGTTTCAGCATATTTCCCCGGGAGCTGAAGGAAGTTTTTGCCTCATGGAGAGCCAGATGTGCTGAGCGTGGAAGAGAAGATCTTGCTGACAGCCTCATCAGCTCCTCCCTGTTTCTTCGCTTCATGTGCCCAGCCATCATGTCCCCCTCCCTGTTCAACCTAATGCAGGAGTACCCTGCTGAACGCACTTCCCGTACACTCACGCTCATCGCCAAGGTGATGCAGAACCTGGCCAGTTTCAGCAAGTGAGTGTCTGCCATCGCCTGTCCTCTGACACAACATTCATTTTATTCAGTTCATTTTTAGATTTGCAGACGGTGGCGCTTCTGCTAGGTGGGTTGCGTGTCACAGGGTAACATCACAGAAATAGAGGCTTGCGGTTTTGACACTGAGGGTATAAACTGTTACTCACCCACAGTGAGCTGCAAGCCTTTTAGCTGCTCTGACCTTCGCTTTGCACTTTTTCCCTACTTAAAAAAAAAAAAAAAATTAACAAAATTCTGCTGGCTTAAATAAGCACCTATAATTAAGACAACAACAGCTGTGAGTGGTTTGTGGTGAGTACAAAAAACACTCCTATGATCACACATGTAATATTTTAGAGAGAGTACATGTACATGCACACTAGTATCTTAGTTATAATTGGGGTTTTGGAGTATCCTGGCCATGTTTCTCAGCATGGAAACATCATATCATATTCAGGACAAGCCCTTACCCTGATTTCAACCTGCATACACTAGTTGGAGTATTCGATAGAAAGCAAGATACTGTGGCATGTAAACACCTTATCCAAGTTTCTTATCATTCTCTGCCATGTTCGTACATTTGGATGCATCCTCAACACAAGTTGCATAGTAGGAAGATAAATAGTGTAATTATGGTCTAAATGCTAGAATGAAATTTAAAGTCTGACAGTGAATGTTTATTGTTGCTCTCATCTTCCTTTACAAATAATTAAATGCAGAAGCTATATCCAGCGGTTAGATAGTAAAAGCAGCAGTTTTCAGTTCAGGCAGCCAGGAAATAATAACGATGGTAATCTTTGAAGTAACTCAGTCAGAACAGAAACAACAGATTTGCAGGATGTGGAACAGAGACACATCTGCACTGACACAGACAATCAGAAACCTGGTTACTGTTAGTATAATTTAAACAGGCATATGAATATCCAGGTTTGGCATTGTTTCATGTAAACATCGCATCCCAAATATGATTGAAACTGACATACTTAAACATACACACTGATGTTACATTGTTTTATACTCAGTTAATTTGTGCAGAACATTGTAAACCGAACAATAGAAATGACAATCACTTCAACGTTATGACATTTAACACAAGAGATTTTATTTGACTCATCTCCCACATGTGAACTTTCAACATCCAGTCCATCCACTAACACAATGTACTGTGTGTTGCCATCCTTTCCTCTTAATGTCATAATTCATCTATACACTCGGCAGGTTTGGACCCAAGGAAGAATATATGTATTTCATGAATGAGTTCTTGGAGATGGAGTGGGGCTCCATGCAGCAGTTCCTCTATGAGATTTCCAACATGGACACTGGAGGAAATGCTGGAGGCTTTGAGGGCTACATCGACCTCGGCAGAGAGTTGTCCATGCTTCACAGTTTACTGTGGGAAGTTATGGGACAGCTTAGCAAGGTAGGTGGAACACTATGATGAATAGCTCTCTCCCTCTTAGAGCTGGGAAAAAAGTTTTCAGTGTCTGTAAAACAAAAGATATGAATATTGTTTCAACTCTTAACAAATGTGGAATAATTTCTTAAATATTTAACTCTAATGTTTGCACTGTTAATTCAATAAAATTATTCTGTAGCTGCACCATAAAGAAGATTATAAATACTTTACACTCATTCTGAATATTGTCTCACAGGTTGACTAATGTGAGATTATATGCTGGTTTATGTGCTTTTTATTGCTTTATTCAGTATTTCATAAGTGATATTTGAGTTTTACGAATGAATAAATGAGTAGGATATAACAGAAGTTCCCAATCCCTGGTGCGCAGACCAGCACTGGGCCACCGAAATTGGCTGCAAAGAAATGATATGATTCGTCAAACACAGAATAATAATGAAAAATTGAGTAATAATTTTGTAATCACCTTAAACTGAGGAGTCTGACTGTGCTGCAGCTCTCCTTAATCAGTTGTACCTTCAATTTGACCTTTATATACCAATAAAACAACCTACACTGCCAAATATTTTTGGGAACTCCTGGTATATGACATAAGAAGCTTGGATTCCTTGATTTTTAAAGAACGTTTCATGCTGTAGGACGCTATTCTCAAACTCGGACCCCTTCCACGGCTGCTGAATGACATCAGTGTCGCCCTGAGGAACCCACAGCTCCATATGCCTACAAATCACCAGCCAGACCGACCGAAGGACCGACTCTTCTCCCGGCCGTCTTTCAACCGTCTCATGTCCTCCGACTTCCAAAGCCTTATGATGCGCGACTTAAACAGGTATCTCGTCATGGTTTCTGTTTTTAAAAATATTTTTGTTGTAAATTTTACACATGAAATTGGATTCGTATGTCCTTTGATAGATTATTGACTGTGCGCCGCAATGCTAATGGTTTTACACTTGAACACAGCGTTCATTATCAAGACAATGTCAATGGGCATAATTGCAAATATGCATCTGTTTCACATAAAGACTGCAGCTTCACATGGATGTAATTAACAGTAAAGCACAGAAGACACAATAAATGAGAATTCAGTAGCTCAAAACATAACACTGGTCTATTTCTAAGAGCCCATAATGCTAATGCTAATGCACCTCTTAAGGCTTTTTAAGTATTTTATCAATTAGTAATTGCCAGCACCATCTGTTCCCAGAGTCTTTCACTCAGACCTTTTTCCTCTGTTTCAGCTCATTTTAGCATTCTGCTGTTATCAAGAGACAGTTGCTCTCATTAAAGACTAACTGTTTAAATAAGAACATCTTTACGTAAGAGAAATACCAGTGGTAATATCAGAGCAGCTATTTTGTATTTGCCATTATAAGTCCGTCCCACCAACTATGCATTTGTCTGTTGGGATCAAAATCTGTAGCCATAAACACGTTCTTGAATGAGAATTATTTAAATCTGCTGCAGGCAAACATGAAAGGACAGAGATCAAATATTTTGGAAATTCAAACAGACACAAGGAGAGACTCACCTGCCACTCCTCGTAGCTCTAACCTCAGAGGTATCAGGGCTGCGAGTGACTGACAGGCTGGCGTTATGCCTTCTCCTCACTGGGTTTTCACATGTTTTATTATGAAACAGTTATATAATGAAACATGAGCCGTTCTTGCACACCATAAAATCATCATTACTGAGAAATACGTAGGATCAAAAACTGGAACCAAGCAATCCTGCGCACTATCAATCATTTGAACTCACTGAAAATGTTAATAATGAGAGTATAAGATTAACAGTGTGTGACATTTCCTGGTTTCTTCTGTCTTTATTATTGGCTACCAAACAAATCAATTTATTTTTATTATTTTAGTATTGGAATTGAATCCATAAAACTTGCCTGCTGCAGCTTCAAACACTACATTTACTGACTATATAATTGATCACTTGATAAAATAAATAAATAGTAGGTACGACGTGGTCAAATTAAATGGGAAAATAAAATAAATACGATATTTCAGGAGCAAATTGTAAAGTCTCTTTCTGTTGTGTACCTGTAGTTCGATAGACATCTCTCGACTACCTTCCCCTACGACCGGAGTATCAGCCGTCGAATCCCTCTCATCTAACCTGAACATGAGGCGTCATGCAGAACGAGACCTCCGCTCATCACGGGAAGTGTTCTACGTGACCCGCCCACCGCTAGCTCGATCCAGCCCTGCATACTGCACCAGCAGCTCAGACATCACCGAACCTGATCCAAAGGTACGTAACTGTCCCAAGGTAACTGTTCAGACCTCAGGTGTCATATATATGATGTGACATAAATGTAAAGTAACACGGATTTCAGGTGACTGTGGTTGACTTGTGGTGGGTGCCTAAATTTGACTGCACTGCTTGGAGTTACTAATTTTATCATAGATGAGGACATTTCAGACATTGATTGTCAGTTCAATAACAAGAAGATTTCCTTTGAGAATGGATTATTATTATTTATTATTATTATGATTAAACTTCACATCATAAGGTATTTCTGATCCTGACTTTCCAGTGTCATCTCACTCTTGGTCTTTTCATGTACTGATCTTAGAAACCTCGACAACACAGGCATTTTGATTGAGGCAAGGCAAGTTTATTTGTATAGGACCTTTCAACAACAATGCAATTCAGAGTAATAAAAAGACATTAGGATAAGATGAAAAAGAATCAAAAGGTAATAAAAAACAACAGCAGGATTTAAAATGTGAAAATAAATTGTTTCTCGAAGTATTTATTCACCATTTTCCGTTTTCATATTTAGTTGTTCATCAGTTGCAGTTAATAATAATAAAAATGATGAATGTTTTGTTTTCATTGTGTCTCTCAGGTCCACAGTGTGAATAAAAGTGTGTCCATGATGGACCTTCAGGACTCCCGCATGAACAGCATTTCCAATTTAAACTCTGTGGGAGACATGCTCACTTCCTCTCAAGCCTCCATCGCTGGCCTGGGCCACAGTTTCGGAAACCTCGGCGGCCCTCTTCGCATGGGAGGGCATATGCCAACAGGCTCAGCGGGCTCCGGTTTGAGGCTGAGCCAGATGGGCCACATAGGAGGGCCCACCGAATCCATCTCTCAACAGCAGCAGCAGGCAGCAGCAGCCATGCACTTCCCCCTGTCTTTCCAGAACCCGCTATTCCATATGGCTGCCCAGAACTCCCCAGCTCAGGCCCAGCCTCCTCCCCCTCCTCTCCTCCTGGCCCCCGAGCCCGAGAATGGCCACCATGACTATGCACCCGCCTTTGGCAACAGTGCTTTCTCCCGCAGTGAGGACTTGTCCGCCCTGCGGTCACAGAGCAGTCTGGTGCAGCCCAGCATTGTCCACTCACACAGTTACAGTGATGATTTCACCCGGCAGAATCAGAGCAATGACTACGCCTGGCACCAGCTGTCACTGCAGGTGCAGGTACGAATCTCTCACTTATCTTCACACTTCAATTATCATAGACAGTTTTAATGATATGCAACAATACTTCCTTTTGATTGACATTTTAAAAATCAAGATAGACAGATGTAATGTATAACATAATAATATAATATATAATATCTGCAATATACAGTAGTTTTATCATTTATCAATGCAGGGGACTTCCATAGTGCAAATAGTTTTTTTTAACATTAAATAATCAAAGCTTTATTAAAATCTATAATAAAGCTGTGAAATGTTGCACCAACACCTCCCATAACTCCTATATTTATAACTCCTTATTTGATGGGTAAAGAAGTAACTGAAACAGTCATAGCGCATTTGTAACCAACAGACTGCATAATGATCATTCAACCTATTAATATTGTTGAGTGTAAAGTATGTAGTATAAGAGTGTACAACCTACAAGAGACCACTTCAGTCTGGATAGAAATAGATCTTTATATTTATACTGTGCTGCAGCTGAAAAGCCAAAATGGTATTCTATTTTAAAGAGCACCACTAGGTGGAGAACTTGTGAATTCATCCATAAACACAACATTCAGACTGACATTCAGTTTAGATGTTTATTCTGTTTTGTTCATGGTTGCAGTTGAAGTGATCTCCTGGGTGTTATTTAAAATAATTCAGTTCACACTCTGAATCTTTCAATTGGACAGACTCTTGTGTGTTAAGTGCTTGCAAGCCAGTCGCTTGCTGTTGGTTGCTTGTCTATCAGGCCTGTTAATGTATAGAATGTTGTTCCTTGGTAATAACTGTGTTGCACTATAAGAGTAAAGATTAGAAGCTATAGAGGTAGTATTTAAGGGGTCACTTTAGTTGGTATTATACAATGCAAAGACATTTAGTCGTAGCCTCCTTCATGCTTCACACACGGGCAATGTATTTACAAATGTTAATATTGAAATAAGAATTATGTCAAAGTATTAAAAGTAGAATTAAAGAAAAAATTAAAAAAGGAAAAAACTACTATATACAGCTAGGAATGTACAGGTACATAAGTCATATATCAAGGCTATAGTGCACAAAAGAACTTGATGTGGTAGTGGGAGTACAGGTTGTGCAAAGGTAATGATATGTACAGTAATATGCACAAGATGCTACAGTGCACAGCGTGTTTTACCTGCTAATGCCCCCCCCCTATAGACAGCGCAGTCCTTTCTTCAGATTACTTAACAACAGACTACAGGGGCTAAGAAACCAACGAGTAATATTACTATGCTTGAATATTACTTTTGCTGTGTGATAATTTAAACTTAAATTCAAGGCATTTAGTGTGACATATGCAACATGTAAGAATAAACATGAATCAGCATGTTTAGAGTATAGCTGCAAATATTTCTCAGCACTTAAGCAATCATTCAAACTCAATAAAAACTTCTTACTGATCTACGAACGCTGTGATGACGACATTAAGAGTCAGCTTACTTTTCTCAGTTGTGTTAAATAAAGAGCTGAATAGTTTTGGCCCATTAAAAAAAAATGAAAAAGAAAGAAGCAAAACCAAATCGCCCACTATGTTTTTAGCCTTTGAATTTATTCGTAGTTTTATTTTAACCTCTAAATTGAGCAACATGAATTGTGCATGAATTTGCCGACTTAATATTAGCCCTTGCAGTCCATGAGATCCTGCTTATCCTTTTGTTTTTGTAGTGTTTACACTGTCATGTCACTTCATTATGTCGCAGAACAAAGCTTTGATTCAAACTAAATACTGTAGGAAACTAGCCTCTCTTGAGCAGCAGAAGATGCTAATTTAACACTAATGTAAGATAACTATTTAGAGGCACTTGTTCAGCCACAGACAACACACTGAAGCAGGTTCATTCACTCACCTCCTCTGCTGAACTGTGTAGGGTGCTTGACATCTATCATTCGGCATATCCTTGTTTCAATAGGTCTGAAAAACTAAACTAAAAAATGTCATAGCTGCAAATACTTTAACCTTCAGTATGCTGCAGATCAGCTCGGGATCTCCTGGATAAAGGTGTTTGATAGATATACAATTAGGATGTTCTCAAACTTAGTAGACTTTACAACTTGTTTGATGGAGTTCAGCAGGATTCTTGCACATGGTCGACTGACTTTTAATGAAACAGAAATATCAAATGATGTATTTTGGTATACTTTTGTTTGAGTTGTTTTTGCTCGTTACTTCCCTCACTCCTAGACACAATCAGGGTCGTAACAAATGA
The DNA here is from genome assembly GCF_027409825.1 of Scomber japonicus. Taxonomy (NCBI): domain Eukaryota; kingdom Metazoa; phylum Chordata; class Actinopteri; order Scombriformes; family Scombridae; genus Scomber; species Scomber japonicus. The sequence goes on from NC_070592.1 coordinate 13,994,575, forward strand.
CCTTTTGGCTGTGGCTTGATGGTGTATTTTGGCTGCTAATCTGTCACAGTGATGAATTTACTACAGTGTGTCTGTGTTAAAATTACAGTGTTTAATGATACTGTCGTGTACTCTTTGAGATATTTCTGTACTGCTACGTGGGCCTTAATGGAACAAACATCATGAGCCTCCTGTCTATTAATACAGATGGTGTTGTTAGGACATTGCTTTATGAATAAATTATCTATCCATCTATCTTTCTATTTGTCATCCATCCATCATTCATACTGGGTTAAAGAGCATCAAAGTCATACTGCACAGATTGGTTTCAGTTGGTATTTGCCTTATTTTCTTGACTTTTTCCTTTCCTCTCCTCTCAGGAGTCTCTCCAGCAGCAGCACCTGATGGGAGTCACCTCTCAGACACCCACTGGTACAGGAACCCCCGCCTCTTTGGCCACACCTCCCACTACAGTTCATCCTGTCCGCCAGTCATCCATAGCCCCGCCGGGTCACCTCAAGTCACAGCGGTCCATTAACACTTCAGCCACCGCCACACCTCCAAGGGTACGCCCCCAGAGCCGGAACCTCCTCCTAGACTCTTCAGAAACCAATTTCAGCGGTAGTCAGCCGAAGTCGCGCCAAAGTCAGCAGACTCCGCAACACCAACACCACCACCAACACCACCAACAACACCAACACCAACACCAACAACAACAACAACAACAACAACAACAACAACAGCAGCAGCAGCAACAGCAACAGCAACAGCAGCAGCAACAGCAACAGCAGACGCAGCAGCAACAACAACAGGAGACGCAGTTGTCTGTGACTGATAGTCCGGCACCTGGGCTCCCGTACCAGACGAGCTCCGCCAAAGAGAACCAGGGTCCGTCTGCAGCCGCCGAGGAGTCAACAGACACGCCAACGAAAAGCACCAAGAAGCCTCAATCATCTCAACTGCAGCCTCCACAACAGCACCTGCTCAAGCCAGTTGCCAATAAACAGGTCAATGTCATTTCAAAGATTCTTTTTTTTTTTTTATTAATTGATCAGTTAATCAATGGAACGTTAATTGGTATTGTTACTGTTTTGCCAACCATTTGTAATTTTTTAATCAAAAATACAAACAATTGATGGTTCCAGCTCCTCAAATGTGCCAATATACAGTTTTTTCTTGTCTTAACACTGTTAAAAATGTAATATGTTTGTGTTTTGGACTTTTTGTCGGACAAAATACGTCATATGATTTGCCTCGGGAAACTCTTTTTTTCAAGTTTTCCGTCTTATAGATGAAATGATTAATTGAGAAACTAATCAGCAGATTAAATATGACAATAATTGGTATTTTCAGCTCAAGTTTAAGTCAGAAGCCTAGTTAATGACACATCTTCTGGATTAATTATGGGGCTCTTAGATGTTTAAGTGTATTATGTCTCAGTTCAGTAAAATTGAATTATCAGGGATTTTTACATCAAAATATTAATTAAAAGCTTGACTGGCCTGTGCTCTTGTTTCAGGGTTCTACCTTGAACACCCCGGGCGCCAATGAACGGACGGTCGCCTGGGTGTCCAACATGCCACATCTCTCTGCTGACATCGAGAGCCTGCGGCCGGACCGTGAGGGTCAGCTGAAAGAGTACTCCAAGAGCATGGATGAGTCACGACTAGAGAGGGTAAGCACATTCATTTTTCTACATATCTTTAAAATGGAAACTGACTCACTTCCTTTGACTTCCTGTGAGTTACCAAGAAATGTTTTTCTGATCAACTCATTTTTGATATCCAATGGAGCATGTTGGCAGCTAAATATGGCAACGAGAAGAAACTGTAATTGTTTAGTAAACTGTACAGAAGAATCATGTCTATCAAACCGGACACATTGATTTGAGTGATTTCATTTTGTTATCATTGACTGAAACCCAAATACTGAGTTTTATTTGAGAACTTATTATTAGTCTGAAAGTACATGTGAAGTAGTGCTGGGCGGTATTCCGGTTCACACCGAATACCGGTGTATATTTTCGTCATGATATGAATTTGATACTGAAATACTGGTGTATTTCATTACACAACGTTCGGAACGCTGCGCCGGCGCGACACTGTTTCAGACGGGACCCTTTTCAGCGTTGCGCTTCCTGCCACTCAACAAACAGCAGAAGATGTGTGCCTGCTGAGCGGGTTAAGATGATAATAGTTCACGCAACACATCCTGGTTTTTAATAATTAGTCAGTAAACTCGGCATTGTCTGATGCAGGCTGGAAAACTTGCACAGTTAAAAACATTTTGCGTGTGTTTCAGCTTCTGTCAAACTAACAGAGCTGCGGTGGCTTCCAGTCTAAGCTTTCAAAATAAAACCTTTGTTATTGTGCTTTCCTTATTATCATTAACAAACAAAGATGGGGCTGTAAATTACAGGAGATTCCCGAGAGAAAGGACCGTGGGAGAAACCCGGGAAAAACGTGGATTGTTGGCAGCTATGATATTACTACTAGTGTGGAATTCTACAATATTCACTCATCATGACAGTAAAATAGTCCATCCTAAGTCAATCTACTGCAGTAGATTAGTAGTTCCTCTCTCAACCAGTAGAAGAACATCTGATTATGCATGAAAAATACAAAACCGGCATATACCGTGAAACCGTTATATACATTTTTGGTCATACCGCTCAGCACTAATGTGAAGTACATGTAGCAGTGGCCTATAACAAAAGGTTGTTTTGGACAATGATAGCAGGTTTGCCAAAAGTCATGGATTACTTTTTATATTATATTTTCCCGACCGGAGAAATAGTATTCTGGCTTTGCAAAGTCAGATCAAAGCAATGAATGCACTTTAAAAAGGTAGATGCTCGTCAGCTCCTACAGTGTCCCTGGAAGAAGAGAAGATGACACTCTCAGGTCCCTTAAACATCTTTATTAACATTTCAACACTCACACACAAACCCAACATTCAATGTGAGTGGTGAATCATCGGCTGCCTATATTCCAAATGTGTCTAACATCTCAGTCATGCTGTACATATAAAATATATGTTAAGCAGACAAACACTTTAAACCAAATGCCAACCACTTCAAGAGGAAAAACATCTTCAACTGATTGTCATTACTGATTACATGACCTGCAGTGAGTTGACATTTTGTCATATTATGATTATATACTGTATCAGAGCTTTAACAGAATCATACATGAGTTAGATATTAAGTGTGCATTTTCTATGATGAATAACACTCTTTCCTATATCACAAATAGATTCCTATGCAGCGGTTATTGCACACATTTACATCTAGCACAATTCCACCTCAGCTTTGTCTCCACATTTCCTCCTTTTGCTGCTAAGCATAAAAACTGTTGAGCTACAGAGTTGCGTCTATATTGATAAAATCACTCATCATTCAGGAATATTGCTGAACGCCATGGACGACACCCCTGATGTCACTTAATGTCATTCATCTTTCAGGTAAGAGAGTATGAGGAAGAAATACATTCTTTGAAGGAGCGACTGAAGATGTCTCATCGCAAGCTTGAAGAATACGAGCAGAGACTTATGTCGCAGGAACAGCAGACGAGCAAGATCCTGCAGCAGTATCAGAACCGCCTGGACGACAGCGAGCGCCGCCTGAAGCAGCAGCAGGTGGAGAAGGACTCTCAAATCAAAGGCATCATCAACAGGTGATTAGTGTTTGGGCTGAACTGGAGCTGGCAGACAGAAGGCTGTGCAACTTACTGCTTTGTGTTTACTATCGTATCAAACACATCACATAAAATGTATTCAGTACAATCACAACTTATTTACTGCTGTGTTGCTACTCAGTTATGATAATAAGTTAGTAATATAGTTATTAATAAAACAAACTTTTTATTAGAGATAAAATACATTGTTTTGGGTTTTTTTTAAATGTATCCCCTATATTATTATCATTATTATCATTATTATTATTATTATTATTATTATTGTTATATCAAACTCTGTGATGGAGTGTGTGGAAACGCATAAATGCTACTACTGCTAACATTTATGTGACCTCGTCAGGATTTGGTAATTCACTGTAAACCATCATCAACAGCATGGTGAATGTCATTGTCAATCAATGCACATGCAGCATTTGATGCTCTGTTATCTTTGCTGGCTTGAAAGTGTAGCAAGTAATTGATTGCACCCTGAAAACCAATTATCTGAGAGCTACAACAAAACAACATAATAAACACATTTAGGAGGAAAAGATTAAAGTGGTTGCCAGCTTGTGCTGTGTCTTCTCAGATATTTGCTCCATTTAGAGAAATGTTTTTAGGTCTATTGTAAAAGTACCCAAAACATCTGTGCTTGGTGAAGGAAGTATCAAATGTCATTTTTCACTAAACTGTAAAAAAAGAAAAAGAAAAAAAAAAGTCATCCACTAAAATACAAGTTGCATGACGTCATATGTATTTGAATGTAAAGGAATTGCTCAGCATTTTTGGGAAATATGCAGAGTCACTCTGATGTCTGCTAGAGTTGGGAAGTAATTAGCCTAGATTAGCATAAAGACTAGTAGCAGGAGGGAAACAGCTAGCCTGGCACTCTCCAAAGTCTAAATCATTTAGATATCTCAGATAACTCTCTCTAAAATCACAAAATGTTGTTTTTACGTTTTTGTTTCTGCACAGACTGAATAAATAAGAAAGAGCCAGGGGTTTGTCCCTGCTTCCAATCTTTGTGCTAAACTAGGCTAACCACATCCCGACTCCAGCTTCGTACCTAGCGTATGAGAGTGATACCAAACTTGTCTGTAGCAATTTCCCAAAATGTTAAACCTTGTTCATTCCCATGTTCCTTTAAATGTAGCTCATTTAAATATGAACAGTGATATTGAAAATCATACCCATAAGGCTTATAATAAATATAAAACACAAGTCTCAAATGAACACCCACACATAGAGGAAATGTTTCTTGGAAGAAAACAGGATTTTTACCAAATGAGATGTTTGTGCCCCACATAATATTCCTTTATGGAAGCCATTTTGTGATTTTGTTCAGCTGGACCTCTTATCTCATTTGGTAGGAAGCCTCCTTTAGTTAAACTATACATTTCCTCCAGCTACAGATACTGCAGACTCCAGAAAGCACTGAAGATAGTATCCAATTGTACTTAGAAATATGTCAAGACCTTAATATCATCATATGGCCACATAATCCTACAGCAAATTTGAAGAACACCGGCTTCATACAGTAATTCTATTTTTGTCAACCGGTATGTTTGTCTCTATTTCCCTGTTGTCAGACTCATGGCTGTGGAAGATGAGCTGAGAGGGGGTGCCATTCCTGATATTAAGCCTCGAATCCTCACAGACCAGGTTTGTGCCTGTGTCTACATCTTTTACCATCCCTATTTGCCAAAACAGTCTTGTCCTAAAACAGTTTGCACCATTCTTACATCACATCCAGAACATTTTTCCAAAAGTGAGCGCAGGGGAAAAGTTTACAGCTATCATACACGTCACCTATTCTCATCATTTCAAAAGCATGTTTATGTCATATCTGTAATAACATTTCACCCTTTACTGTGCATGCCTGAGGGGAGATAGAAAAAACACAGCCCTGATCTTAAAGATCAAGAGCTGGATGGAGCTTAAGTTTGTTTCTGTGCTCTGTGAAGGAATATCAAGTCTCAAAAAGATTATTATTATACCGCAGAACACATTCGTCATCAGAAAAACCTTGATTATGACTCATCAGCAGCGTCACAGTAATTCTTCAGGGCTCCGCTTTGTGAATGCACCATGTGGGCTGGATTGTGACGCAGCTGAGGAGGCAGTGTGTGCCGTGTTTACGCCAAAATAACTCTGAGAAACAACATTTGCTGTCCTTGAAATCCGCTGTCGCCGTCTTTCAAGAGCAAACAGGCGAAAATTGACAATTTAAAAACCTGAGACTATTTATAGAACTGTTTAACCACTGGGTTTGCTGTGAGATTGTAATTGTTTATCACCAGATTTTCCTAAATAAGTATGAGGGAGTGATGAGGATGGATGTCCAAACTCTCCAACCAAATTAGTCCAGTAAAGTGGTTTCACGTTGGCAAAACAGTATTAGTTTTTGGCTCCAATTACTCTCCTAGCTATGTATGAGTAGACACTCTCACTCATGATATCGAGTATCACACTGCTTGGAGTCCAATTAAACAAGAATAATGTACAGTCCAAGCAAGTGTTGAGAAATGCTGTTTCATTAGGGTGAGACAGTCCTGTTAATCATTGTGTGCCTCAGTTCTCTCCCAAAGACAGAAAGAAGATAATTAAGATAACAAGTTTAGCATCTTGGGAAACAGGTTTTATTCCTTTCTTGATAGTTAATGAGAAGATGGATAAAACTCATAGATGTACTTACTGTATGTAATCTGAAGGGAGCAACCTTAAACATGGGGAAACAGCAAACCTGGCTGTGTCTAAATGTAACAAAATCAGCCAACCAGCACCTCTAAAGCTCACAAATTTACACTTTAAATTATGCAATGTTGAGCTCTGTGAGACAAAAGTTCAAAATAAATTCTTTGGTCATCAATTCAAAACTTTGGTCCTGGAATGTGCTGTGAGAGACGTCCACCAAAAGCCGATTTTAAAATGACTGCTGCCACAACCCAGATCTACAAACCAACCTATCAGAATATGTCGTAACATTTCTGAAGTGCCATTGGGTTGATGACGTATTTCCGCTCATACACTTTTCTGTATTTCCATCATAGCGCCAGGATTAACCGGACATTAATTGCACAATCTAACATGTTCAAATTGGTATCGTGTAGTCTGACACAGTGTGACATTCGATAAATGTACACAATAATTTTTGTCACTCTAATTGTGCCTCATCACTTTGTTATCTTATTTGTTTAAACTGTAGGAAAACTGAAGCGGGACGGTTCACCCTTTAATGTCGGCATGCACCCTGTAAAATGACAAATTTAAAGTTATTATACTACACATTTTTTACACAGATTAAACAAATACCATGTTAATTAGTGAGTTTTAGAAGTGATCATAGGCAATTTTGTTACCTTTGTGCAGAGGCAGGCTAGTTGTTTCCAGTCTTTATGCTCAGCAAAACTAAGCTGTTGGCTGTAGCTTTGCATTTAACAGACAAATATAAGAGTGATTTCAGTCTTCTTATGTAACCCTTGTTGAGAATGTGAATAATTGTAATTTCCAAAATGTTAAACTATTGCTTTAAACATGCGCCCTCATTAAGCTGTAAATGGAGATAAGCAGTAATTTCATCTTTTTTTCCGTTCCCTTTAATCTATCAACCAGGGCTATGGTCACCCGGGATCCTGACTGCCAATTCCAAAGTGACCAGAGTTCATGATGGTCATTCGAGTGTAAGAAGACTGATTCAGATCCTCCAACAAAACCCCATGAATAGAAGCTGTGAGAAGCAGTGAATCCTGTAGGACGACTGGAGGCTTCTTCTCACAAAATTCTGTAAAAAAAAAACTTTGCACATATTCAAATTTTGCCTGTACCAGAACTTGACAATCAATTTAGCGTGAGGACCAATGTGTCCAGTGAATCCTCTGTGCACATGTTGGCTGACAAATGTAAGCCAATGCAACAACAATGGCAATACTGAACATAATGAGTTTCTTTATTTAATTGGAAGCACTAAGAGGAGGTGTGTAAAAATCCTGGGATGAAGATGGATTCATGATTTTCCCTGCAACAAGCAGCACTTCTTCACCACTTGTAAGTGGCTGCATACAAAATGTAGAAAACATTTTTGTACAAGCATAATATCACCTCATGGTGACGCCTGTGACAAGCAACAAGTGTGTTGTTTTACCATTTGCCATCTATGATCCTCAGACACAGGCCCGAGCAAAGACCTATATTACTATTTGATTCTGGTTTAATCATTTAGTAACATATTCTCACTGCATAGGTGTTTTCACTCACAGAGGTGGTTATCATTATGATTTTTGCATCCTTAAAAGTACAGCCATTCCATCTGAATAGATGCCAAACAAATCCTATGAGCCTATATTATAGTTGCTGTCAAAACAGACTAAAGCCTTTTCTTTGTTATATTTCCCTTTGACAGACGGTGTAAAGTGAGAACGAAGTTAGTATATAAATATATATAAATATATCAAAGCTACTAAACCTTTTTAATCATGGAAATACTTCAAAACTAGTCTGAGAAAATGTGATTTGTTCATAATAATAGTGATGATCATAATAAAGTATATATTACATTTCAAAATCAACTATACAAAGTGCTTCATAAACAAAGAAAAAGAAAAATAGCTTGCAAATGTAAGAAAATATATTAATCAACTGATTTTATGCAGTTTCAGCCTGTGAAAATAATCTTCACGTCTTCTGTGGCTCTACAGGAGCTTAGTAAGGTCAATAACCCTGATTATGTAATAATGATGTCATCAGGGTTATCTTGGCTTGGCCTCAGAGACTACAAATTTATAACTGAAAGGCTACATTACTGCAGTGGAGGCACGGAGGTTGAAATACACGGGTGATCACCAGGCTAGGAATGAAAAAAAATGCTTTAAAAGTAGCATTATGGGAAATGTAGGAACATTTTTGGAGCTGGACTCATACAAGGGGCTAAAATTCTGTATATGTCAACCTCTGCTGCTTCGATTTTGACCATTCTTTTAAAAATGTCTGTCAAAAAGGATTACGCTTTTAGACATTTTGTTAAAGGCAGAGACAGTGTTGGTCTAAAGCCAAAACTGACTGAGACAAAGCCTCAAAAGTAATAAATCAACCACAAACAATCAAAGGCCTTCATGTCCAGCATTTTAATTGTTTATCTTTGAAGCTTTATTTTCTTTGTTGTACAGCACTTTGTAACATTGATTTTGAAAAGTGTTATATAAATAATTTTATAATAACTATGATTATAAACATCATGTGCAACTGCAAACAAATGATATTATAGCGAGTAGTGAATTACTCATCTGTTGTGTTTAATGTTTCTGAAGCATAGATGTGCAACAGTTCTGCATGTGCTTTATAAATGCGAGGACGAGTAAGTCAGTTTGCCGTCAGATATTATACTAATGTACAAAAAAAACAAACAACCTTTGACATGGCTTTCTTACTGAAAGGCATCTTTGTTTCTTTTTTTAAAATCCATCCTGCTGACTCTTCAGTTTTTTCAGAAGAGGGTGGCATTCAGCCTTTTCACATTATACAACATGAACGTACTGAGAGGAATGGACAGACAAAGTTGACAAAAACCGAGGACAGACAGTGAAAACAACAGAACAATAAGGAGTTTCCAAACAGGGATATGTAGTATATGTGCATAGGATATGACTGCCTTACAGTCTGTGCCGCAGGGCCCAAAATAACAATGCCAATACAAAAAAAACATGTAAACTTTGTATATTAAATGTCTTTTTTTTTGTAGTCAGGTGATGAATTAATAAGCAGTGTGTTGGTTAACTCTATATGTTAGGCAGAATCATTTATATTACAAATTTCATGGTTGATATAATTTATCTTAACATCTTGCCTTTAAAAATACATTTTCTTTCCAGATAAATATCAATGATACAAAGTTCTATGTTTATGTTACCAGAAATGTATAAAATAGCTTAATGTATATCTATTCTTATATGTAAAATGTATTCAAATCAAGGGTAGGCCTTCAGGCATGTTGAACTTGTGGTAAACTGATTCTTATATTATTAACTCTTAATGCTGCAATCCAGAAACTATTAGTGCTATGGGGATGAGAGCTTGAATACGTTTCCAGCATAGCACTTTTCTGTTTAGAGACGAAATAATACAGCAAAAAAGACGGTCTTCAGATATCTCGCCTGTGTTGTGTAACCAAAATAGCAGTGGTGCTTTCAACAATACTGGATTGCAGTTTTAAGTAATCTTCTTTTCAAATACGCATTCTATTTATTTGGCCTGCATTGCAATACAGTATTTTTAAATGTAATACTGCACTTCTGTTTTCATTTTACGAGAAGCTGCAATCCATAAACGGAAAAAAAAAAGTTTTATAAAGATATAAACATATATGATATGCCCACGTGTTCTTGAAGAGTTAAACAACTTTCTCTGTCTTAGCTGCAGTGGTACAGTGTGCTACCTCTGAGATTGTGCCCTCATCTCCCTTCTCTGTTGCAGTTAAACATCCTCGTTCCGCTTTATAACTTTATTACATTTGGCTTGAAAACCTCCATTTATTTAATGCTAAAAGCTAGTTTTGTTTTTAACCGTGTGCAAAGTCAGGCTTAATTTTTGGTTGCTTGTTTGTTGCTATATTAGGATTAATGGTATATAACCCTTGCCATCACAGGGCCATTTCTATAAGGTTTGTCCTGTTTACTATTTAAGTGCCGTTACCATTAAAATTCACACAAATCTCCTTTTTAATGATGGGATGAGATTGATCGTGTTCCAGGTATTCGTCAGACTCTCAGGTGTTACGGGGAACACAGAGATAACTTTTTGATATCTTTAAAGCCAAATGCACAAAAAATATCGAAACAATTTTTGGCAAGTGAGCATTAAAGCGAAAAAAAAACGGTTCAAAGAGCACATCAGATGAGTGGTCTGTGCTGCGACAACTACTTTGCTGTCATTTTTTTTGGCTCTTGGCCCTCATCTCATCCATATAAATAGTGGATTTTACACTTTTCTTGTATTATATGCAAGATAAAATGAGACAAAAGTTTCATTTCTTGCTCGAAACGAAAAAATGTGACAAACGCTCCACTTTAATGAAACTTATAAAGGAAGATTATTGAAGTAACTATTGAAGAAGTGCTTTATGTTTACAGAATCGTGACATTTTAGAGTATTTATGAACCTTTGTTGACCCAAGGGAGAATGACTGCCGCTTTGCTGCAGCTAAAGCAGGACCTAATAATAAATTAAATGAAATATCTTGTATATTTTGAATAAGGGTATTTAAAGTCACACAAAATATTTATGTTTCTAAAATGGATGTATAGCATTTTGGAATGAAATAAAGTTGTTTTTTTCTTTTCTTGGCAGCTATTATTCTGCACAATTGATCTACTGTGTCACAGTTCAGTTAGTGGGATTTCTGACTTGAATTAGGCCTACTGGATGTAATACCTTCATTTACTTGACATTTCTTTTGAAATAAGCCATGCCCCATGGATAAGCCATACCCTCCAGTCCCCTGATGTTGTATGGTGGATGTTTAACGTTGGTAGTTTTATTTATAATGGTAGTTATTGTAGGTATGATTGCGCTTGTAATTATTATTATTATCAGTGTAAGTATACTTGATTGATATGATTTGTTATGTTTGAACAAAGGGAATGTATTCATTTTTCAGGTGATTTTTCCGAGTGATTTAAATAAATTAATAAAAACATAATTGATGGGGTTGTTTTTTAAAGCACTACAATGAGATTTGTTTAGATTTGTTTTAGCAGCTTCTTAAATCGGACTAAAAGCAGGTTACATTTGGGTTATGTAGACTTTAATTTGCATTAAATTATTTGCTAGTAAATTATTTGAACCACAAATCCAAAGTTTTCTTTTATTGGAGATTTTTACAAATATTTACTGTAAGTATGAGTAATTTACATGATTTGTGCTAAAGGCCTAAAAGATTGGAGAACTAAAAAGGATGAATATGTCACCATGTGAGTGCTGGAGGGATGTTTTTTAGGACAGTCTTGGATGTATTTTCTGTCGTTAATAAAAATAATGTTACAGTTTAATAAAGCACATTAGTGACTTATGTAACAAACAGCCCAACAATGTATCTGAAACTGATTAATGAAGTTTAATATTTATGAAGTTTGCGAAGTGTAGAAGTTTCTTCTGTCCTAATCTTACAGCAGTCAGAGTGAGCATTGAAGTGATGTATTTTAACTTCTTCTTACAAATGAAGAGTTTAGATTATAAGCTTTAACATGTTACTTCAATCAATTCAATACACTCTGAAATGTTTGCTGATATATTCTTGGTCTGGAATGACCACTAGATTATTGCAGCTAATGTTAACTCCCTATGCTTTTGGCCACAGTCTGACTTTTGATCCCTGTAAACTCAAGATTCAAGAAACATTAGTCTGTCACATTATAACAGAAATGTCTCTGACATAGCTCAAGACAAATGCAGACAAATGTAATAATAAAGTAGAAACACTGAAAATCATCATAGCAACCAAAATATATAACGTTAATGTGACCCTCATCACTTCTATTTGCCTAAATACTGTTTGTGGATTGAAAGCGTGAGATTTTTTGGCCACATTGGGGCTGAAGAAACAAGTAAACTACGATTAATTTGGAGATGGGTTCCTGTCCAACTGGTGAATGTAAGTCCAATATTTTCTCTCATTTGGCTGCATTTTTGGTCTCTATCAACTCCTGATGGAAATATCTGTCAGTGTCAGTTTTTAGAGCTCTTCCTCTGAAAACAGCTGTGTGCTGCAGCCTAAAACACTATGAGAGCAGTGAGAGTTAACCAAAACAAACCTTACCATTACACATCATAACACAGTCATTTAATACATAATATTAATAAAAATGATCAAATATCAGTTCACCCATTCCCCCTGCTGGTCGTTTTTGGCACCTCATGTGCTATGCTTTCCCTCTCAATAGCAGAGGCAGATTATATAAAATCCACACAAATCTCCTTTTTAATGATGGGATGAGACCCTGACCCTAACCTTTGCCTCGTTTTTGCCCTATGTCTGATCCTATAAAAATGGAAGGATAACTTTTCAACCACCTTTCCACTGTGGATTCATGACTTACTTTTCTTTATTAAAGAAAATGTTTAAGGGGTACGAAGAAAATTGTACAAATTTTTTCCTGGTTCATATTAAAGATATTCCATTTCATTGTCATGCCATCTGTCACTTTTCTTTTATCCAGAAAAGAATTGCTATAAAAATAAATAAATAAAAAGATTTCGCATGCAAAACCAGCCTAAAAACAGTGGCTTTAAATTGCATTCAACACAATCATTCCAAAGCTCTTCCAAGGCAAACACAGCTCAACTTTGGCCTGGTTTTATTCCCAATCTGTCACATATCTATGGACTTCACTGTATCAGTAACACTTCCAATGATCCTTCAATCCAACTCTCCCCAGTCTTCGTGCTTGATTACACAATCTGCTGATCTAAACACACTCAGCATGATGATGGACTTCTGCAAGCCTCACCAGCGCCCTCTTCCTTTCCAAATAATGAGGAGATGAAACATTTCCAACCTAATCAAAACAACGCTGAATGATGATCCTCCTCTATAGCTCTATGTGTCACAACCACTCATGTCATTCATCACAAACTGGCTTAGCATGCTCTCCTATCACTGAGCAAGTAGAGGAATGTCAGCTGCCCTCTGTCAGATTTCTTCATGATGCAAGTGGACTGCAGGCAGCCACCTGCTTCTCTGCACACTGCTCTCTCAGTGTCACTCTCTTTGAAGAGACATATATTTCTGTTATATATGCTTAGTCAGCTAATACTAGTAGTTTATTAGATAAGCCATCAGACTGCACAACACCACAGCTCCCAGTACTTACCACTCGTCCACTCCCACTAATAAAACTGAGACTGTCCTTGCTGTTTAATCCCAGAAACATTGCACACTTGCATAAGGAATTTATGTGCAGTATAACCTATTGTAGATTTATATTATTACAGATTATTTTAGAGATTGTTTATTGTATACTGTATTTTACAGATTATGTATATATTTGTATTGTATCTTGTTTTTATTTGTATCACTTCACCATTACAAGGGGGATCAATAAAATTAACCTTACCTTACTTACCTTATCTTAATTTAGGAAGCCAGTAGCGGAAAAAAAGGACTGATAGAAACAATTGAAGTTCACAAGATTTTTTCCCCAATTCTTCTGGATGCTATCAGTAAGTCAACAAATTACTGAAGCAATCATATGATTGGGATAAAAGAAAACACATCAAGATAAAATTCAAAGTTGTTTTTAAACTGCAGTGCATCTTATATGAATATCCTACTCAAGCAATCAACTCCCATTATCCAGTGCAGTGGACTGTAAAGGAAAAGGATGTCATGTTAGTATGTGGGATTCATTTGGGCTTCAATTTCAGTTTTAAAAACTGAACAACATCACCATCTTGTGGCATGTTCGGGACACAGAGGGCAGAAAAATGCAGCAGAGTTTCTACATATTGGTCATACTGTCCAAATTTGATTTCACATCACAGTGATGCATATGTTTATATTGACAAAATAAAGATTTCTGAAACACTTTATGCAGGATTGCATATTTTTGGAGTTTAATGAACTTTGAACAGACATGGCATTAACAAAGTCACTCTCTCATCCTCTTTTATAAACAAGACAGCCATGCTAGCAACTCTGCAAGGTTCTGTTAGCTTCAGTTTATGCTCACAATAACAATGCTAACATGTTGATGCTAAGCAGGTTTACCATTAGTATTTTTTTTGAGGGGGGGAACAGCACCAAACAGCCTCCAAAATGACCATTCAGTTGATTTAATGCCTATATAATATTCATGATGTGAGCAGGACTGTTGTATTGGACTACAATGCTTTTAGCAAGGTGGACATTGGCAACTACTGGCAACAATCAATTTATGGCAGTTAGTATTTGTATTGTTTATTCAAGTAATTCAACTGATGTTTACAAGAAGCTATCTTGCAGACACCACTGCACACAAACATAGCAGACAGAGGAGCTCTGTTGCTGGGCAAACAAACCAACTCATTCCAGAGGCAACATGGTGACCCCAGCCGATGATGATGATGATGATGATAACAGGGTGCAAAAACAGATGGTGGTTCAAAATCAACCAAAGCAATATATCAACTCAGTCAAAATAACATCTTTACTTTTGGTAAAGTAATCAGATTACAAGTAATCTGATTACTTGTAATCTGATTACTTTACTGGGAGACTAACAAGATGTAGCAACTTTTCAGAGTGCTGTGTCAGTGCGTCAATATTAAATCCATTCCGCTTTTTTATAGAGGAAACTCAAATCGATGAAACTACGTTCCCCGTTTTCACTGCTACTGGCCACTTTTTGCATACTTCGCGTGCGTAAGTTACTTTTGAGAGAGTAATCGAATTGCAAGTAATCACATTACTTTTGGGAGCGTAATCAGATTACAAGTAATGAGATTACTTTAGAGAGAGTAATCTCATGACCTGTAATCAGATTACTGTATAGAGTGATCGCAGAATCTTTGAGCGCTGTGTCAGTGCTTCCATTCTAAATCCATTCTGCCTTTTTATTGAGAGAAAACCCAAATCAATGAAACTCTTTGCATATCCCGCACATTCAAGTTATTTTTGAGAGAGTAATCAGATAATAAGTAATCACATTGCTTTTGGGAGCATAATCAGATTAAAAGTAATTAGATTACTTTGAATCAGATTACTTTTGAGAGAGTAATCAGATTACAAGTATTTAGGTTGCTTTAGTAATCTGTTCCACAATGTCCAATACCAAGCAATTCTTAAAACGTACCACTCCGCAAGGACACCACCTCACCTGCATTGCAGCCCAAGATGCGTGGGGGTGCGAGGACCCGTTCATCGCTGCTTGCAGCTTTAGTTAAATGTAGGTATCTGTTAGGGGATGATGATTGTGCAGCGGTTCTGGTGTGCATACCCAGTGCTAGACCACATTTTTTTTAATAGAGGATTAAAACTCACAGTGGGGCACATATTTTGTCACCTTTATGTTTCTGTGACAAAGTCTCTACACAGATTGTTCAGTTAACTAACTGTTAGGAAGCGCTAATGATATGTGATATGTTAGCAAATAGTAAATGATATGTTAACAAATAGTAAAAAGGAGGGCGGTTAGTTTTCATTTGATTGTTAGAGTAGAGAGGACTGGTCTGTTTTTGACTGACAGGCTCTTGGTTTGATGTTTGTTCACCCAGTCAACATGGACATAAAGAGGAGGAAAGTAAGTCATCACTAGTAGTAATCAGTTCACTTCAGCTAACTACACCTGAGTCTCTTATGGACAGGAGCTGACTAATAAAAGCCTGGCTGCCTCATTTATAAACTGGGTCATAATCACAAATATTCTACTTTTTGAAGAGCAATCTTTGGCCTACTGCTGAGGGCTTTGGGTAAATTTCCAGTTTCACAGTCTTGTACTTTATAGTCAATTGTATTAACATCCAGTATTTACATTCAGTATCATTTGTTCTGATTATAAACGTGAAAGAATAGATACTGCTCACTAAATAATTATCCCTCCACCACCTCTCCTGACATCAAGGTGCATGAGAGTGAGTCAGAGACAGGTGCAGGAAGCAGGGAGAGTGCAGAGAGATCCTTTGCTGTGGTAAGTGATGAAAGGGATTTGACAGTTTAGAATAATTTGTCAATGGGAATATTGAATGGGAAACATTTCAGTCAAGGTGCTCTGTATGACCAATAAAGTCAGGAGAGCATCACTTATTGAAAATTTGATAACTTAATGACATACCATTCCCAGGTGAACCATCTTATGCTATGCTCACTTTAAAACTGTAAATCAATCATGGACCCTCAAATGTTTTGTCATTTATTTGTAAAGGCATAGACCACCCAAAACAATCTGAATTTGCAAATGACTATCCTACCTTTATATTACACCAATGATTAAATTAATACATATGTCACGCATATCTATTCATCAGTTTCTATACTTCCCTTTTTAATATCTTCTAATATGTGATCTGGGACCAAACGCTTCCTCTGGATGTAATTATAAAATGTACCCATAATTTTTCTCACAGTATTGTCAGATCAAAGTGTCAAAACACCAGAATACAGGAAATGACATCTACTCTGTTAAAAACTTTATGGGGGAGGACCCTAAGGCACCAGAACTTAAATAGACATAGATATAACGTTTATTTTACAAATTACTTTTTTACCACACTGTATGTGGAGTAAACTTGTTTTGGGATTGAGTAAAGAGCAAAAACACAATCAGGAGTAGAAAGTTCAGGTTAAGAGCAATTTTATTCAATAATGTCTATTTGAACAAAAATGTTTTAAAACCTGGACAACCAAGAAAACCACAACTCAGACCTGCAGTGCTGTAATATTAATTTGTACATTAACAATAATAACAAGGAGTAGCAGAAAGGAACAGGAGGCCTCATGCAGAGTGGGCAGCTATCTTGAAGTTAAACTTGTGCTCTAGTGCAATAGTAAATTAAATTTACAAAGTTGAATATTTTATTCTACCATCTTTGAACAAGGGTCAAATCTTCATGTGGCCTAGTCGCACAGCTAAACCTATAAAACACAAGATCCACTAAAGCTACAAATACAGTTGGTTTTTATTAAGATGTGGCCTTTTACACACATTGTACAGGAAAAGTAAAGGAAAGAAACAGTCTTTCTAAAGCACACGGGCAAAACTCTATAAATAAAGCATGCTGTCCTTCTTACATAATTTTGGTATGGCTTTACAAGCTGGAATCCACTGTTGGAAGTGTTGACAGTGGTGCGTATCTCCTTGTGTCAGTTTGGGTTGTCTGGCTGTACAAGTCGTTGAGGGGAATGGCCAGTTCTACAGCATGTCCCGATCCCTCGTCAGTATTAATGCCATAGGGCATCTTGGACATAATAGCCAGGCTCAGTTTGAAGAGCACATTATGGAGAGCCACACGGTATTCTTTACGAACCAGGCAGTAGATGACAGGGTTAAAGCAGCTGCTGCTGAAGGCCAAGCAGTTGGCCAGGGGGAAAAAGTATGTTTGAGCCAAGTAGTATGAGGGACTGATATCAACAATGTCGAGGTGGAGCATTACACTCCAAAGGGTGAGAACATTGTAGGGAAACCAGCAGGCACAGAATGACAGTACCACAGCTGCCACAGACTTTGAAACATCAGCCTTTCGCCTAGAGTTGCTGCCTTTCAGGTTATGCCGACAGAGGAAGCGCAACAAAAGCAAGTAGGAGAGGATGATAGTGGCGTAGGGCAGCAGAAATCCCAGCACCACTCGCAGGAGCTGGTTTATTCCAAGCCAGGCTGTACCATCTGGGAAACGGTATAGGCATGCTGTGTCGTTACCACTACCCACACGGCCCAGATCTGCAAACACAGCTCGAGGTGCCGCTGCTATGAGTGCTGCGGCCCAGATAAAAGCTGTGGCCACTGGAGTAGTGCAAAATCTACTGCAAAGGGAAGGACTGGGTTTGAGCGCAGTTGCCACATAGCAGTACCGGGTCACACTCATAGCTGTTAGGAAAAAGCAGGTAGCAAAGACATTAAGCCCAGTGAGTAAGGATACAGCTTTGCACGTGGCCACGCTAAAAGGCCAACTGTAGTCCAGTGCAAGCTCTATGGCCCAAAATGGCAAGGCCAGGGAGAAGAGTAGGTGAGCCAAAGCTAAGTTGAACACAAAGAAATTGATGATGCCTGTTGAAATGGTGTGAGTAGAATAGAGCAGGAACATTACTAACAAGTTCCCCAACACTCCAGCAGTGGCCACAACAAAATAAACCACAGAGATGAGTATTCTTAGCCAGGAGGATCCATCATCACCGATTTCCAGCCCATTATAAATGCTCATGTTGAAAGTCAGGTGGGAGTGATTACAAGATGCATCTTTACTGCAACCATAGATGATGTTTCTGTAGTACTCAAGTCTCTTGAAGTCAGGGTTTGACATTTTTGGTTCCCCTGAAGGAAATCCTGTTGAGTTTTAGGGTTGTCCAACCGCTTGTTTAAAATGTAAGTTCTGGTTGTCTGTTTAGCAGCTTACAGTCATCTATCCCTGCAAGGAAGGAGGAAATTATTATTATATAATAAGCGCTGCGGTTTATGAGTAAATAAGTAGATTAGCCATGTCAGATAAACAAATTACACTCAAGTGTTGCCCACAGAGTTAGATAATCCAATTTAAATCTCAAAGAATAAAACTTCTCTGGGAGGAAATATAAATATAAATATGGAGTGATTAAATAAATGTTACCCTTTGAAGTGGAAAAGTCTTTCAAGAGTCACTTTTTAAATCATGCAGTCACACCCATACAAGTTGACAGCTAATCACAATCAAGAGTGTGATTAAGTTTTTAAATTAGTGGTATTATTGAATTGTTAGAAATATCATTATATATATTTCCTTCCAGAAAACAGATGTGTTATTCCTCATTTAATAAAACATAGCAGATACACTGACACACTCTTTGGAGTAGCTGCAATGTGAAATACAATTTTCATTGTTAGAATCCGAAAAACAAAGATTATTTTTTCCTTAAGAATAATCTTTTGTCTGATGAATCCTGGGTAATTCAGATAATGCACAACAAGATAAATGTGTCTCACTAAACTGGTATGTTTTTGCAGACATTTTTCAAATCAATTCTTTTTTTCATTTCCTCTCAGATCTTGGGAGTCTTAACATGATCAATAATTTGCTATTTAATGGTGTATCAACCTAAAACTTACATTTATTTGTGAGCAAAAGGTCAGTAGAACAACTTGTAAAGGTAACAGAGCAAGAAGTGGGTTTAAAATGTGTGTATTCATCAGTGACAAGTCAATTGCTTTGTTAATCTGCTCATACTGTAATTATGTAATAAATCTAATTAATTAATCAAAAATGTGCATAAATCACTTGTAGTCCTGATCTGAGACTGTGAAGTCAAGATAAAAAACACCTAACACCTAAAAATGTTGTTTTTTTCCAGTAGTACATTAATAATTCAATCAACTATTTATGTCTGATCTTGTGATCTATACATTGTGTAATAACCAATCAAATCTAAACTCTTAAACATTTGAATTTAAAGTTACAGAGAGATCTGCCAGACTGTGGTTTGCTTTGCAGCAACAGCTGTCAGTGTGGTTACCTTCTCTTTATGAATAACATCTGTTAGACATGAAACAGTAAAATAAATATACTGAGCATAAATATAATGTACATAATGAGCACATACCTATTTATTTGGTTGGTTTATAGATTAAATTTGAACTCTTTGTCAAATTTCTATACATATGTTCTGAGATAGATGTAGAAAAAAATCTTACCTGAGTGTCACAAAGGAGATAAATCTTGAGGTACTGGAGCCACCAGCTCTGCTGCACGACATGGAATTATCTCAAAAGGTGGTCAACAACAATAACAACAGTGTGGTTGTCATCCACCCTGGATTCATGCTCCACCCCATCATGTTCCTCCTCTGCATATTAAGACTGGAAATAAGATGAAATCGTATTACTGAAACATAAAAAACAATATTATGTTGATTATGATGAAAAGATATGATTAAAAAATAAGCTGCCTGTCAGTAAAATTTGGTGGAAAATGTACCATTAGCACAACAAATGTATTCAAACACACAGTTTTGATTCAATTTAATTCATTAATTCATTTTTAAAATACTTTATTTGCCATTTGCTCTGTAACAGATATACAAGGGCAATAGGATTTCTTAGGTGGATCTCTCAGTCAGGTAATAAAAAAGGTTTTTAATTGTTTCTGTGTCAATCCTAGTTCTCATTCAACCAAACTCTGTTAATAAGGATTCTCAATGCAATATTCAATTTAGACTAAAACAACAAATCCAGTTTAGGATTTGTTGGAAAAGGTTAATGAATGCCACAGGTTTTTAATTGATCTTTACATTACTGCGTCTTCACTATTACACATTTGTTGCTTCTTTGTGTCTGCATTAATTAAATAGAGCACAAACAGTAACCTACAGTTAACTTTAAAGACTGACATTTTTTTTCTTTTGAACTTTTTCCTTGTTTTTTAAATTAAAGTGTTAATAAAATTTTCTGGGTCTAAAGCACAGATGCAGCAGGTGCTTAACATATTATTAGTGGTGTTAAAGGCACGTAAAGGTGAAAATAAAAATGTAGCAAAGTCAAAAAGGAGAAAGAGGTTAGACTAGTACTTTGCATTGTGATCAATAAGTCATTAATAAAAAATACAAAAGGTTGACTGCTTTGCAAAAATGAAAAATCCTTAGCGCCTTCGCATCTTCAACAGGGCACATAAAAAGGCAATTTGTTTCTTTGTTTTTTCTATTTATATCTCGGGCGTTGCTCCAAGATTAGATCGAGCAGCAGAGATGACTCTTCATTATGAATTGTTGATAGTGGAAAGAACATCAGTGGTGAATGACTAAATGAGATTAGGGTGGAATAGGCGGAAGAGTGGGGAAGTTGATTAATGTCGGTCTGTCTAAAATGAACCATCTTCATGAACTAGCTGAACAAAACATGCAGCTCCCTGAGCGCGGGGTGTTTTCATTGTCAGCAACGTGCCAAACAAACAACACCTTAAATCTTGTCTTTTAATGCCTGTGTTTTCCTCTGTTGCACAGCTTCTCTTTAATTATCTTGTAATAGAGAAATGATCCTGTACTCTGTCTTGAGCTTCCAATTAGCAAATAATGTATTTATGAACAGATGTTTTTATTGTAAAGGATGTTCCTCACATCTGCTGACAAAATGTAATCTTTTGACTTTCATCTTTTTCAGCATTGT
Source organism: Scomber japonicus (assembly GCF_027409825.1). Taxonomy (NCBI): domain Eukaryota; kingdom Metazoa; phylum Chordata; class Actinopteri; order Scombriformes; family Scombridae; genus Scomber; species Scomber japonicus. Next base: position 14,016,035 of record NC_070592.1, read on the forward strand.
GCTTTAAAAGTTTTTTCAGCTATCATTCACACTCTTTATAGTTTTTTTTATGGCGCCCTGTACTGTAACTTGACATGAACTTGGTATTTGAACTAGCACATACTGACAACTTCAAGCACCTTTATATCTGTATAGTAGATATGAAGCTTGGGCCAGGAGATTTAGCTTAGTTTTGCATCTTTAAAGCTCATAAATTAACATGTCACATATAGCTATTTTTAGCTTTAGAGTAGTTCGTAAGCAGATTCTATTACCTTTGGACAGAGCCAGGCTAGCTGTTTCATCCTGTTTCAGTTTTTACTGGACATATAATCTCATCTATGTCTTAGGAAATAATTCCCAAAATGTCAAACTATTTAATTTAACTGAACTCCTTATCACCACCACTCTAATTATTGATAATGTCTGTCTATATAAGTATGATAAATATGGCTTCCCCTTGCCACAACCCTTTGAAAAAGCCTCTTAATTGAATTTACAAATCTGAAATCTTCCACTAAGTTGTTGTTGTAGCTATGGATAAAGGCATCAGAAAGAACATGAACAGCGACAGCTATGCTCTGCCATAAGAATTTAATTATACATGCTGTGTAAAACAAAGTAAGGTGTGGTATAATCTATGCCTTATATATTCATGCCATAAATCCTTATAGATGACCGGTCAATGAGGGTCAAAGACAATATTTACACCTTGAAGTGTATAGCTTTAATAACATACTTAAAATGGAAATGTCATTAAAATGTCATTAAAATTAATTTAATTATTATTTAATTAATATTATTTTACCCTTGACATCAGTCAAGATTAAAAACTTGGCTATGCAAAGACAAGACATGTCTATAAAGGTCCAATCACATCTAACACGTCAACTGCAAATGAGAACTAAACTCTTTTGGCCATGCAGCAATCAAAGTGCATATTTGCCTTGAATCAATTATGATGACAACTATGATTTAGTGTAATATACTAATGTTCACGTTATATGTTCAGAACATGATCAGGTGTATCTTTTTGTTTTCCACTTTTATAAATAGAATACATACTTGGATTCATGTTGACTACACGGTCATGGTGTGTGCATATCTGAGCTTGACATCTGAGTTGTGCCACAGGGAATGGAGAGGTCCGTGAAGAGAGTGTCAGAGAAACGTGGCTTTGTCGCCACCCTTTGTAAAAATGAGACCACAACACAACACCTCACTGTGTCAAGAGGAGGAGGAGGCCTACAGTACAATGGTCGCCCTTTAGCACTATCCCCACGCTTTCTTTTAAAGTGAGCCCTCTAGTGACAAATGCCTGCTCTGACAAGGGACAGCCTGAATCCATTTGTAAAGATGAAGTTGTTTAGGTAAGTAATATATTTTACATAAAAAAAGAACTAACCTTTAAACTTCTTTTGTGAAATTAAAATGATTGAAATTATTATTATTACATGTTAAAACGTGTCTAAAAACAGTAAGGGCATCTACGACCAGCCTGCTGTGCAACATGTTTAACTGTCTAAACAAACCAAAGACAAATATGTGCTGTTGTAGTTTTACACCATTCAAATGAACATGTAGCTTAAAACGTATGGTCATTTTAGGCAGTTAGTTGTGCTGATTATTTGGTTATACTGAGAGATGTTTCTAATATTTAACTCTTGTTTTATGACGTCAATGAAAAGGACAAAATATTAGAAACACCTCCCAGTATGAAGCAAAACAATTCAACACCAAAACAAACTGTTACCTTAAAAAAAACCCATAGAGTTCAATTAACATCCTATATATCATAAAAAATAGGATTTATTGAATGGCTGCTGTATTTTACTGCATTAGTTTTCAACTTTTTGGCAACTAAGCAGTGGTGGAAAGTAACTAAACATATGTTTTCAACTTCTGAACTCAAGTACAATTTTGAGGCCCTTTTTTTGTTACTTAATACTTCCACTTCACTACATTTCAGAGGTAAATATTGTACTTTCTACTCCACTACATTTATTTGCTATCTTTAGTTACTTTTTAGATAAAGATTTGATACAATGGATATTATAACAAGCTTTAAAAACACAATATATTATTAAAGATGAAACCAGTGAACTCCAAACTTTGTCTTTTGACGTCTTACAAAAAGCAGTGTAGTCGGGGTCACATTTCAGATGTCTATGAGTTATTAACAGCTCCACCAAATAGGGATTTTCTCTTTAAACTTCTCACATCATTTCAATAAAGATTCAAATCATCCAATATGTCAAAGATTACAGAAAGAGTCTGAAACTGAGAACATTTGTGTATCAGAACTTTGTTTTTGTTCTTTCCTCTCACACTAATCATCTCATGACACCTCAGATTTATCTGATGACCTGTAGGAGGAGCTAGACCCCCAGGTTGGGAACCACTGGACTATAAAGATATATAAAGTAGTTCAAACTAGCTCTCAAGCAGCTGTAAAATGCTGCTTAAACACTTCAGTATTATCAAGCTAATGATGTCTTATATAGTAAAATATCAGTTACAGGGATATAATGAGCACACATACTTCAAGTAGGCTCCATTTGGATTCTAATTATCATGTACTTTTAGCTAAGTAGACTTTTTTCATGCAGGACTTTTACTTGTAATGGAATATTTATACACTGCTGTATTGGTACTTTACTTAAAGTCCCCGTCTACTCAAAAATAGATTGTCCTTCTTGTTCCTACAGTTGAATGTTTGAACTTCACTGTGCAGAATGATATGTGCAGATTTTAGTTTTCACATTTATCTACTTAAAGTGGACAATTTCTGTGCTCACTGAAAATCCAATTTTTAAGATGCTCTTCGAGACTGTGTGCATTATTTGTGACATCATAAATAGTTTGGAAACCAGTTGTGGTCCAGTATGCAACTTTCAAAAGTGTGATGTGGAAACTTGAAGCCTTCAGTGCACAAACACTGTCAATGAACTTCACAGGGAAATAGGAGACTTTTGAAAACTTTCCAATTTAAAAATAAAAACATATTTATAGACTCAGAGTTTAAAAAAAAAAAAAAAAAAAAAAGAGGGACGAGGAGTAGATGTAATTCTAAAAAATTTAACAAGATAATTGAATACCTTTTTGTGAAAAAAACACATCAGACTCAGATTAATAATTCTGCCACTACTTAAAATGAATGTGTATTCACCTATAGATTGTCCCTTTAAAACACAAAGATCTGGTCAGTATGTTGAGATGTAAACATTTCACCCTTTTCTAGTTTAATTGAGTGTTAATTTTTGGTCAAGCCTATATTACTTAATCAAAATAATGCAACTTATTTTGACTTTGATTTGTCTTCTAATTTTATAACGAATGTCTTCTACTGTTAGGTTAAGTGTACCCATTAAGCCCACCAAAATCTAAGTTCAGGTGCTTTTCATGGATACTGACATGATGTATAAGGGAGATCATTTCTTATGAAGCAAGATTTATCTCTCATTTGAAAAAATATATTTAATTGGTAGCCTACTGTGACACATTGGAGCCCATTCTTGCTCCACATTAGCCCACTTTATGATTTAATTACAAAATATACAAAAATATTTTTTCAAAGAATTAAAAACAACAATATATTCATTCAGTAACATATTAAATATTTAAAAAATTAGGAAAAACCCTGACTTCAGATTTGTAATCATCATTTCAAATTACATAACACCATTAAGTAGTTACTCCACAACACTGATAATTAACTATACCACCACTGAAGAAATGTGTATAATTAAACATAGGCCTAAAACAATGTGGTTTAATTTAACTTGTTTTCTAATATTAGTAGATGCTCATCCAATAAATACCACCTAGTGGAGGCCATTGTTAAGTACATGCACCTTTTAACTTAATCCACTAAACAAATAATGATCCTGAGTGAGGTAACGTCACTCAACAAATGTTCCGCGCGCGCCCTCCGCTCACCTCTCTGTGAATTTTGGAGAGAGCCGCGCGCACGCAGAGATCACTCGGGCTCGTTATTAACGTTAATAACGTTATCTCTCGCGTCATTCATGTCCCCAACCACGACGAGGAGGAGGAGGAGGAGGACTACTGCTGCTGCTGCTGCTGTGGATGAGGAGGAGGAGGAGGAGGCGAGGAGGAGGAGCGGGACTGTGGTTCAGGTGCACCGCTGTGATTGAGAAGACGGTGAAGTTTCAAGGCGACGGACACGCTGGCGAGAAAACTAAAGGATAACGGAGGGATTTGTCGACAAGTGTTTTTTTAGCTGTTTAAACGTGGCTCGCCATTGTGTTTTCTTTTTCTTTTTTTCTTCTTTTTAAATCAGTGATGGGATTTCTTCAGGGTCGACCTGCCGCCTAAACCCACCACTCAAGGTAAGGAGTAACACGACGGTTAACTAACAAAAGATAGTGTCTTATAACAGGAGTGAGATGCTCTGCTCTGTTTTTAAAGGGCGAAAGTTAACTACAGCCTTCAGTTGGTTAGTTAGTGAGCAATGAATGTCAGTTTTTTTTACTGTAGTGAAACACTCGGCCAAGTCCTCTCTCTCTCGCTCTCTCTCTCTCTCTCTCTCCCTCTGTCTCTCTCTCTGTGGATCTCGTGTTGGGGCAAAAGCTGCTACTACCAGAGACACACGCCGCCCAGCCAGCTCCCCACAACATCATCATCATCATCATCATTATTATTGTTATTATTAGGCTATTATCATTAGCATTGCTGCTGTTTTGTCACAGCTGTGAACGAGCTATCAGTGGGACATTGTCAACGCACGCAAACTTGTGGTAAGTGAGTGCAAACGGGACAGACAACAAGGCTGCCATTGTACCGGATCAGCAGCGGATTAACGGAATTCCTTTTCTCTGCACTGTCTGAATGGCCTCCAGTCTCTCTTTTCTCTCTTTCTCTCACTGCCTGCCTGCTTGCCTCTGTGGGTATAACATCTTGATTTCTAGTCGCTTTAACCTTATGGCAATTGTTAGAAAGAATAAACTAAAAAAGATTAAAAAAAGGACCTCAGGGTCAGTAGCAGCCACCAAACCAGACCAGAGAGATGTCCAACTGGGGCTATTGTGAAACATGTGGATGGGACAGTAGTGTGTGTGCCAGAAAATTGTTGTAGTTATTGTTATAAAAGGCCTGTAGCTGAAACTGGGGATTATCAAAACACAAAAGCAGGGCAGCAACTATGTTGAAAAAAAAAGAAAAAGAAAAGTAATCATTTAGTTTTAGTAGAAAAAAAAGACCTGTCACAATTCCCCACAGGCCAAGGTGATGTCTTTAAATAGCTTGTTTTAACAGAGGAAAAACAGCAAATCCTCATATCTGAGTGGCTGAAACAAGAAAATATCAGGATTTTTTGCTTTATAATTGAGTTGATTAATCGATTATCAAAATTGTTATAATTCATTTTCAGTCGATTTATCTTTTAACTAACTATATGATCCAGGTCTAGTAAACAACATTGCAAGGTGATGCTATTGAGCTTTAAACCCAGAGGGGGGAATAGAGTTAATGAGCACAAGAGGACAAATATGTGTCAAATAGGTCTTCAGGGTGTTGTTTGTCTGCCCTGCTGATAAAAAAAGCTGTCGTATCATGACTGATCATCAGTATAAGCATTTAAGGGTAAAGATTATGTGTGCTGCAGAAGCTCTAATTACATCCACCAGACATCCAGATATGATAGCTGTTTTCATTTTCCAGTATCCACAGACAATAAACAAACATAGGCCCAGATTTTCAATATCTTACTCCTCCACCCCTCCCACCCTCCTTCCATACACTTGCACATCATGCACAGCGTGCACCATCCCCAGCGCTCCCCCCTCCTCCCTGTCCCGTATGTGGCCAACCAACATGTGGGGAGGTAATCCCAGCTATTAGGGTAATCTCCTCAGCATGACGATCAATAGGGGAGGGTGCGCGGCAACTACCAGACAAGAGTAGCGGGGGGACAAAATTTGTGCTGAAGAAAAATGATTTAATCATCTAGATTAGGTCAGGAGACTGGGGTCTGGACAGGGGCTTGTTGCTGGACAGGGGGGGAGGGGTGCAGACAGACCAGACAGGAAGATGTGAGGGGTAAGGCCATCTCCACTTTGGGCAGCTCCCTTGAGTGATAATGGGCTGACCAAATGAAAACAACAAGAATAAAGCTTCACAATGGGACAGAAATCTAATGTACAGCGGCAAACCTATTATGCTACTGCCACACACCGTCAGCATGATGAGTAAGAAAGTAAAAATGGATGCAAACAAAATCTACAAATGTTTAAAAAAAAAAATCAGACAATAATTAGACCAAACCTTTCATGCATGAAGTAAGACTGGACTATATGCACTAACTGCACCTCATAAAACATGTTTAACTGAAGATAATAGCTACAACAAAGTGTGGGAATGACTGGCCCAAAATTGCTCTATTGAGTCTTAAAACTGCTTTGTGGTTCCCCAAGGAGAGGACATTGTAAAGGGAGAAACCCCCAGGAGAGATAAACAAGTCAAAATCATTACGCTGTTTCTCCGTGGAGTGAATATAAGTTAGAGAAAATGCAGCATGTGCTAATGACTTATATCCAAAGCATGTTATATAACATAGCATAAGTTGATATCTCTTTCGAATAGATGTAATCACTTGCTGACGACAGCTTAAAACTGTTGAATATCTTGGTATTTAACTGCTATTTCAAAATAAATCTTAGCTCATAGATAACAGCAAGAAGCTCACAGATATGTAATATCATGTGTCTCCTGGACAATGTGAAATTTCTATAATCAAATGAAACTATAAAAGCACTTGAGCAGGTTAAATACTTAATATATGAAGTTAGCAACAGTGACAGTAACACTTTAATGTACAGTAAATTTAGCTGCACTGTTCACAACAAGTCTGCATAATGTGAAATTACTTCTGAGGCCATATTCACACCTGGCATTAATATACATCTTGTGGACAGCTGTAAACACATCAGTTTACTTTATCTAGCACATGAATGAATCTCACGTCCCCACTTTACATGCATATTAAACACGTGAAGCATTTCTCTTTGCAAAAAACACATTTGTTGTTGTTTTAACCGGCATCAGGCAGCAATGGACTTCTTGTGTCTAGTCTGCCTGAAATTAAAACATGAAGAAGTTTGCAAAAATACTGCATCTCAAATGTAAATCAGACAGCATTTTTGGTGTGTACTCCATCAATGAGAATCTATTGTGCCTCTTGTTGCTGCTTCATACTCTCAATATGATGCTGTTGGCACGCAAATGAGTACAAACCTCTGCCTACACATCAATTGACTAAGCGGTCATTCAATGTGGCCCAGGACACATTCACATACACACACTGCCAAAAGAATTTGACCATATGCAGCCCAGACTACCCCGAACGTGGTCTAAAGTGATCGGATCTCAATGAGTCCTCAATGCAGACCTGTACTGACCAATTCTGATCAGATCACCGATTTTAATGCCAGGTTTGAACCAGGCCTGAAATAATGTATGTGCAGACATGTTCTCAGTCTTCCTGTTCAGTGTGCGATCTCTGGTCTGATATTATTACCCAGCAGCACAAAGATGGACCACATACTGGATTCAGTCTCATGGAGGCATATGCTAGCTGTCCATGTAGTTTTTGTCTGTATGTAGTTTTGCTGTATATTGTGTTCAAGCTACCTGGACCTCAGGGCCCCAAATATTAAATAACTAAAAGTGACTACACGTGAAACAGATGAGAAAAAATAATATGATTGAGCCAATTGTGGTATCACGTGATCTGTTGAATTAGATCAAGACAGAAAATACAATTTTGATACTTGTTTATTTAATATTTATGTAGTAATTTTCCTCGTGGCAGTTTTTCAACTGATTTTTTTCTTTTCCCCATTTTATATTATTTTAAATGAATTTATTCAGGTTTTGGATGATTGGAAAGGCAACACATATAAATATGTAAACATAGACTAAGAGAAGTTGGTTGGACATTTTTCCTTTGTTACACCAAACGAGACATCAGCACATTGGTAGATGAATCAGTAATGAAAATCATTTTTAGTTGCGAGCTTAGATTTTTATGAATGTTAAGATTTGTCAATAGATTCTTGCAAAATAGCTTAAATCCATACATATATGGATATCAAATATATTTTCAAAATAAGAAACTTTACTGTAGGAACTACTCTAGTGTCACTGCCATTGTTTATTCAGTTGTTGTTATGAAGGGTAGTTTAGTCTAATTAAAACAGAACACTGGCACAATGCACTGCTTAATTTCTCTGTGGCCACAAATCAGCTTTTGTGCCAGTGAGAACTGAACGGACTGACAACATTCCCAGTTTGTGAAGTATCAGATTGGTTTATTTAAAAAAAAAAAAAAAAAAAGGACTTGCCCTTTAAGTCTCCAGTGGAGGAACTGGAGTGCAAACACTGGCAAAATGTCCAGATGGAAGATGGGAGGGATGAGTAAGGCGTTCACAGATCCCTTCTGTTTGGCCCCATTGAGACAGAGGGAGACGAGATTGGATGGGTCTGAGGGAGTCAGGTTACTATCGGCCCATTCTACTCCAAAGAAGTGGTGGTGTAAAAGATGCAAACCCCTATGGGAAACCTAATCCAAACCCTGCTGCCAGCTGTCATTCTTTAGCTCCAGGGTAAAATCGCTAAGCAGGTATCGCCTTACCCTTCTTCAATCATTACCTTAATCATAGCAGGAAATGGGGAAATTACACACGTTGTTCTGTACTACAAATCCACATGTACCATATAATTTGAGAATTTTGATCTTATACAGCGACAGATCGACTGTACATCGAAGAAAAAGCAAAAGCTGTAAGCTAAGTGAGCTTCAAAGCGTCTCAGGATTCATGATGCTCGTGAGATTCTGCTCTAGGTATATTTAAATTAGTCTTTTTTTAAATATATATTTAACACATAAAGTATAAGTTTACTAAAATCAATACCAGACATTCATAACTAACTACAATATTAATACATAGGTGTACATTATACTATGCTTTGTGTGTGAAAAAATATTATGTCAATGTTAAGGAGTTTTGTCACATATGACAAACGTTTGGGGGGAAAAAAAGGTTTAACACCACAGTGAGTTAAATCCCACTATTGAGATGAAGTAACATTATCATAATCAATTTAGATGATAAAGTAACACTAAATTTAGTGAATTCTACAGTTAATTCTTCAGTTAACATTAAATAAACAATATTCAGTAGTGTAGGGTTCAAAGTTCACTGAACTTTAAACTTTAAATCCTGAAATTGTTCAACTGAATCAAATGAATCAGGTCTGTAAGGCACTCCAAGTCATATTTGTTAAATCAGATCAAAACCATGAGTGTGATTTAGAGCTGAAATGATTAGTTGATTAATTGATACATTTATTGACAGAAAAATGGCAATAATAGGAGTGTTAATCAAACAAAATAAGCAATTTGATGACATCATTTTGGGCTTTAGGACATTGAAAGTGGGCAGTTTAATAGTTTTTCCTACACTTTTTTGGAGCAAATGATAATCGATTAATGTAGAAGAAAATTGGCAAATTGACAAATAACCAAAATGATCGTCAGCAAGATTATTTCTTACTCTTATCAAACAGTCTAATGTCACCTTTGGCTGATTGCATTCATCACCAATTTCAGACATTTTATGACCAAGTGACTCATCGATTAATGGAGAAAATAATTGACAGGAATGATCAATAATGAAAATGATTGTATACATAATCAGTTTCACATTGTTTATAATTGGAGTTTGAGCTGTATCTCTGTGGCTTCTAGCTTTGGAGGAGGAGACATATTGCTTACATTGTACAACAATGTCCTGTACATTTAATCTGCATTAATCTGTCATGTTTCCTTTTGATTTGTATTGGATGTGTAATTTATATTTAATTTACGTGAGACTTAAAATCAGTGACACTGTTTAAATATATATACACCTGAAAGAGTTAGTGGGGGGGAGGGGGGGGGGTGCAAAAGATTAAAGGGGAAACTGATAAAGTAAAAGACAGAAAGCAGAGTGATAGAGAGACAGTCACAGCGACTCTGAGCTGACCTTGCCATGATAATCTAATCCCTGTCGAGAGTGCTTTTTTTAGAGAGCAAGTTAATGCCAGCAGATTATACTCCAGTGTCTCCCACACTAGCCAATCCACACTGAAAACAGAGTGGGTCCACAGTGGATCCTCGGACCTACCGCAGCGGTTAGGCGTAATCTCAATAATGAAGGATGCACTACAATCCAAAAAATGAAAAAAAAAAAAAAAAAAATCTCTTCATCTTTGCTTTGGTGCTTTCATTGGCAGGAGCTGTTTGGTATCTGATGTCTGCATTTGGGACTGCTTTACTATTTATTTATTTATTTCATTGTAAAGTGTTAAGTCGTGTGTTAACATTACCACAACAGGTAAAAAGCTCTGCCAAGAATCTCTTGTATTCCCCTCCCTTGTGTCATCTCTTTGTCAATCTCCCCCTTCCCTGTGTGTGTGTGTGCTTTATTATTGCACAAAGGGGCATCCATGATAAAAGGCCACTCAATGAGCAGCTCATCTGATGCTACGAAGAGTAATCCCTGTATATGTTGTGTAACAGAGTGGAGAGTTGGACAAGGAGGGGGATGGGCTGACCGATGTGTGTAAGTTTGTCCGTGCTTGTGACTGTTGAGTTCATGGCTGTCTAATCTCTTAGGTACATTAGGCCGTTCGCCATCAGTAGTGAGCTGCTTTGCTGTTTTTTTTTTTTTCTTTTCTTACCGCAATTAAGTCGCTCGAGGAACCCTCCCAACACTGAACACTACCAACGTGTTTATGTGTGAGCTTTGTTGAGGTGGTGAGGTACTGTACATGTGCCAATCACATTGTACTCATTATACAGTAATTATGTCCAACACCCGAAGGTATGTCTCGCATTTTGGAAATAGTTTTAAGATTGTTTAGGGGTCAAAGATCAATTAGTGTCATACTCATTCAAGTATGTTTCTTTGAATAGATCGTAAGGATTTATCACATTTAGATTTTCTCATCTGATTGTCTTTTGTTGCCATTATGGTTGTTTTTTTTTCAGGGATTTCTTGATAATATTTGTTGCTTTTGTGATAAATGATAAATCTGGAAAGCAGATTTTGTTGTGCTGTATGGTTTAGGGGAAGCATTGGGATTGGCTGTCACTGTTTTTATCATTCATAAAGTCGTTCTGAAAGTGATTCAAACTATATCGTTCTCCACTATTGTCGTCGTTATACTTGTGGTGTGGACACAATCATCCACTTGAATTAGAACGATATTTAAAATGATATTTATAGTTATTGTTCTCAGTGTGGATGGCCCTTTATCCATACTTTATTGAGTCTGGCTTTGAGATGTGCAGTCATCCTGTGTTTGAAGTCACACCTATAGGAGGGACTATGTCTATTTTTTCAATGACGCACACCTGGTCAAGAGCCAATTTGCATTCCAAATATTGTACATTTTCTAAATGTAATAAAGGGGGGAAAAATCATATAAAAGGGCTAATTCTACAAGTTTGTAGGTCTTCTGGAAGCAGAAATAATCGTATAATCATTTTGGACTCAGCAGAACAACATGCGCAACTGAGTGATACTACTTTTGTTGTTTCACTAACTAATTTTTAGTTAAATTTCTCACCACTTTGCTCTAATGTGGTTGTTCTGAGGTCACAAGACTGCTAATTTCTGCATTTACACCATGTTGGCAGAATAAGAAGAGTGGAAAAATGTCCTATTGTTACCTTCTGGGAGTGCTTATATCCTTCCAAGATGGTTACCTGCCCACTATTAGCCCTTATTAGTCACACCAGATAAATGGAAATGTAGCTTCTCTTTTTTAAAAATCATTTTCACCACTTAGTTAACCAGCTCAACCAGGTTTAAACAAAGCTTCTTTTTTAAATAGGTGCATCAAATATATTGTTATTACTGGATTTTTATCCCTTTTAGTTCTGTCCTCAAGTGGGAGATAACGTGGATGAGTGTTCATTCTGAGGTATGATGTTGAGCATACTAACCAGTGTTGGATGGTCATTAAATATGACAACTCAAACAAGCACCTGGGAGTCTGTTTTGACTCCACTACATCTGGAGGGCGTCATGTTGACCTGCATCAACAATGAATCAGCAGAGGATGTATTTTCTGCATAGACTCAAGTATTTCAGTGCAAGGAAGGAGATAAGAAACCTATTCATCTATTTTTATGACTTTTATTTTTTTGCTTTTGCCTGCCACATATAGTAGGACTTTTTGCAGTGGTAAGCCATGCAAGTGGGCACATTTCAGGCAGCTGTAAAGGAGGTAGTAGTGGTAATCGTAGTAGAAGAACATGATTAAAAATGATCGTAAAAATAGATAAAAATAGTTAAAAGTGATTTTCAGATTTACATTATGAGACATTGAAAAGCAAATTCTGAAGATATTTCCTTAGAGCGACTAACATTTCAAATGTTATTCAAGCAATTTACCTGTAAATGCAGCAAGACATACACACACACACATCTTTTCCATGTATTTTTTATGATATAATTGTTGAATATCTGGCACCATGTTTTAAATAATCTAATAGCAGTGAGTTGATGTGGTGCATAGGAGAATCTAAGAAACCTAAGCAGGTTTCTTAGATGTAGGGAAGCTTGAGGGACTGCTTGAAGATGGGGAGAAAATCTTCAAGAAAGACGTTACCCCTTATGTAGACAACATTTACTGTACAACAAAGACTAGAAAGAAAAAAAATCTCAATCTGTGTATTAGATTTGTTTTATGCATCAGTTGTGTTTGCTGTTGATGGAAACAGACAGGATTATTGGACACAAAACAGTAGATGCGAGGTGAGGCTTAGTGAGTGACTATGGCTTTGAACACTAGCATAAGGACAGTCACATGCTATCTCCAGTCAGGGGTATGTTGGCACAGGCTCGTTTGCTGGTTGTTGAGAATATTTGGATGACTTCAGCATATACACACACACACACACACACACACACACACACACACAGGCACATATGCATGCCCACAGTCATGGGGTACACACATTCTTGCTAAAAAATGTCACATTTTCCACTAGTTTACAATTATAGTTGAAGTGATTAGCTATAGGTGGAGATTTTCTCTTACCTAAAAAACAAAACAAAACAGCATTCGAGGTATTTTGGTGCGTTGGATGCTTCAGTATCTTGCAAAAATGAATTCAGGGCTAATGCTATTTCCAGTCCCCTGCAGGAAATTACACCCACAGTTTTTTGGTGCAGGAACAAGGCACACAGGCAGCGTGCACACACATACGACAGTGGATATTTTAATGCAAGAACACACACACACACACACACACACACACAAACACACAAACACACACACATCACAGTGCACAGGCTCTCAGCATCAGTGCCCTGACCATAGGGAGTTTGTGCTGAGCTGGTTGGGACGTCAGGATGAATCAATGCGAGGACAGCTGACTGGACATGCCTATTCATCTGCCAAAGAAAAGAGAGAGAAAAAGGGAGCGAGGGATTCTAAAAGAAATGAGTTAAGCCCCCGGAGCAACATGTTTGGCTATCTACATTACTTTACAGATCCTCCAAAGGGCTTTCAGTGTTCATAGGATGAAAGCTGAAGAGGTGGGAAAGATGGGATCTAGGGAAGTATAGAGGGAAAAAAAACAAAAATATGATTGATTTTTGTTATTAAAATGGAAAAGACAAATCCTTTCTGTAAACAAACCATACACAGATGCCATCTTATGTATGATTAAGTAAAACTAGGATATTGCAGATGTAAAAATGTAGCACAGACTAAGCACATAGGCTGCTTTGACAAAGGCATAAGCTCATACTGTAGAGGCTGCTAACTCCATACTGATGGCCTGTTTATTCCCATCTGTTGCCCTCAGCTCTCTGACTTCATCCCCATTGTGTTAACTCATTACATTCGCCTTAACCTTAACCCCTTAATTGCCACCCTCCAGTTTCTCTTGCACATCCTCCCCCTCTTCGAGACAGTGTGCCACATTGCCCGTGCACTAATCTGATGGCGTCTGCCTACCAAACACCTGCCATGTCCGCGAAAACCTCCCTAAACTCCTCCCATTACAGATCCAACACCCCACCGATCCAGCACACATGACCGTGAAGGGCCACGCATGCAGACAGATGCAGATACAGATAATTAGACAATCTCATCCCCTGCAAAACCACAGTCAGTTATCTTTTTTTCCCCCTGGCCTTTTCATTTGTATGTGCACCTAGCTCTTCCTCGCATTCAGACACTGACAAGACAAGCTGTTGTCCTGCCTCCTTAGCCAGACATGTATTGGGAGACAGTGACATGTAGGCCTAGGCCTCTTTGCTTTAACAATAACTCTCTCGACCCCCCAATGAGGGGTGGAGGACCAGACATGAGGCGATGTGACAGTTCTGGTGCGGCCAACACAATAGCAGGTTTTTCTTTTTACTGCCTGGTTGGCTATATGCCACATAATACTTTTTTTTTCCTCACTGGAACAGTCTAACAAATAGACATATTTGCCTGAGGAAGATGTTTAACCACATCAGACCATGCCACAGTAATTTTTTATATAGCACACAACAAAGCATTTCCCTTCCTGGATGATTGTGTGTCTCGTAGCCTCAGATATCAAAGTTCTAGTCCTGGCTTCTTAGATAATTTGCCTGCAGTCATCTAGGTTGTGTAAATGTGACATTTTTCTTTATATATATAAAAAAAATATAATTGAGAGAAAAAGCAGGATTAAAAGATTAACGTTACACAATTAGTGACACTGTGATACCTCTCCTATTATTAAAACAGTAATATTTAAAATTGTACCTTGCTACCCCACAGTCTTAAATCAGCACTTACCCCAGAATCAGGGGTATGTGTCTGTGTCTGTATGCGAGTTTCTAAACCAAAGTTTGTACATAATGGATTATTGATCGTGAATTAGAGTGGACTGCCCCCGAGGGCTCATCCTGGCTGGCCAGGAATGAATACATCTCTTCATGCTTCACCTCACACACTCAATTTAGGCAGAGGAAACCAAGGACACAATCACACATGCATGTTGAGACACAGACCCACGCTCTAATACGTACGGACAGGCGTCGCTCATCCAGTAAGGGACAAAGGTTATTTCAGAGTCTGCGTAATGCAAATTGCCTCAATGGCCCATCTCTCTCACTACAGAGTTTGTACTTTTCCCGCATACTGAGTGAAACTACCTTATGCAAAAGCTACTTGTGTGTATTCATATTGAAACTAGTCTGCATTTCTGGAAATGTTCTGTGTACATAGAAACAAGCAAAGCAAACATAAAAAATATGATTTTGTTTGACAGGATTTTAAAGAGAAAAAACGAATTTTACTCCATAATTTGGCTGCATGATCAACATAAAACTGTCACCTTTTTCTAATTTAAATAACTATTATATACATGGGACTTCTAAACTGGTGTATCATGGTCCGTCTGAATGACTTTATCTCTTATAAACCTTAAACCTTGACACAATTGCCTGTTGTTGTACAAAAAGCCTCTTTATTTCATACTCTTAATATCTGTATTGTTCATTAAGTAACAGTTAATGTCATTTTGTGATTTGGGAGTGTAAATGTAATTATTGTAAACCTAATTTTAATTTCTCCTTCTGTTTCCAGGTTGTCTTGCCAAAAGAGTCTGCAGCTTGCTTGAAAAAGACATCAGCATGGATTCTAAAGCGGTGATGATTTCCAGATTGTTTTTGCCTGCTCTGAGAACTTACTAATTTTTGGGAACACAGACTTTGCATACTTAAGGGTATTACACAACTGTATGTCAAAACATACCAGCGCTCAAGGAAAAGTAATGGAGACAGAAGAGAAAGAGGATGTGTCACAAAAACGCACAGCTGTTGTAAAGGCAGAGGCGGAGGATGATGTGACCTCCGGCCACACCTGCGGGGTGTGTGGTCGTAGCTTTCCTCTGCTCAGCTCTTTATCCCAACACATGAGAAGACACACCCGGGAGAAGCCGTACAAGTGTCCGTACTGTGAGCACAGGACGGCTCAGAAGGGCAGTCTGAAGGCCCACATTCGAAGCCATAAACTGGGTCTTTTCAACCATCAAATCGGTGACAAGGAGGGGGATGGAGAACAAGGGCAGAAAGATAACGCTGTCATCAACACACCTGACAAAGGTCATACTGTCAATGGGAAGGTGAAGAAGAAAGGAGCCAAGAAAAAGGTTAAGGCTAAAGATGTCAGTGGTGATGGTGGGGCTGATGCTGGACCCTTCACTTGCACCATTTGTAGCCAGGTTTTCCCTCAGGTATTACTCCTTAAATCTCACATGAAAAGGCACCGCAACGCCCAGGACCATGGTTGCCGGATTTGTGGACGTCGCTTCCGCCAAGCATGGTTCCTCCAAAGTCACATGCGTATTCACCGGGTTAAAGCCCAGCTGCGGGGTGGCAAGAACAATGATCTGCCTGCCACCATCAATGGGATTCCTCAGGACCCTGCATCACTGACAAATGAGGAGTGCCTCTATGAGCTATGTGCCGGCTGTGGTAACTTCTTCTATGATCGTAAGACCCTGCGAATACACGAAAAGCTACATAAACTGAACCAGAGCCGCAGTCTGATACAAAACCCACCACAAGAAGACCTCAAGGCCTCTGATTCTCACACTGCTAAGAGCCAGTTTTTGGAAAGCCTGAACCTCACTTGTGCTGGACCTAAGGAAACCCCTGAGGAAAATAGCCTAGGTAGGCGAATTCCAGAGCTGGATCCTGTCTGTAGTTACCAGGCCTGGCAGTTAGCCACAAGGGGCCGTCTAGTGGAGGCCACAGAGAAATGTTTGGGATGGGAGGAGAGACTTGCGGATGCTGAGGTGGCATATGACATGGAGAAGGGTGAGTACGTACCCCTGAAACAAGAGAAGAAGAGAAAGCAAATTGACACTTCCAGCTCCAACGTTAAGAAGAAGAAAGGCGATATTGGCTTTGATCAGACATCAAACAGCCTCGCTCATACTAAAGGTGGCGACAAGAAGATTATCCAGAAGGACCGCATTCTGTTGAACGGGCTGGGTCATGCGTTCTATGAGGCGCTACAGAGTAAGAAGGTCAAAGATGTTAGCTTCTCACCTAAACAGACCAGCGCCATCAGGAACCAAGACTATGAGGGTAAGACATTTAGGCAACACTGTTTTATCCATGCAGCAGTCAAAAAATCAATCATACTTAATTTATATAGCACCTTTCATACAGAGTAGCGTAATTCAAAGTGCTTTACAATTAGCTGATTGACAAGAACAAGTGACAAAATTAAAAATAAATACATAAATAAATAATAATAATATTAATAATAACAATAATACAAATTTTCAAAAGGAATAAAAACAAAGAACAATTTATAGGCAAAAATTGAGACCAATGCATGCAAGAGAAAATAAAAATGATTAAAATGATTAAAAATGTATTTTATAAGTAAAAATAAATAATTAAATAGATTAAAATAACAATTAAATAAATAAGTAAAATAAAAAAGAATAAGAGAAAAGGTTTATTAAAAGTTAGAGTAAAAAAAATAGGTTAAAATAGATTAAAAAGACAAGAGAAAAGTAAAATAGAAAATGAAGTTTAATAAAAGCTTGACTAAAGCTAGGTTATAAAACAGATAAGAAATATCAAAAGACAGACAAATAAAATTGATAAGAAGATACAATAGAAGAATGATAATAAAATAGTGTTAAATAAAGTATACAAAACATTTAAAACATCAAAAATAAGCACAATAAAATAAAACAAAAAGACTTAAATTATTCATCAGCCTGGATGAACAGGTAGGTTTTGAGTTTCCTTTTAAAATGAGTTCATATTCCTTTGAAACAGATAACAGTCAACAAATCTGGCAGGTGCTGAAGAAATTTATTTTGTGTTGAACTTATCAACCTTCTTGTTTAAATCAAAAATCATGTTTGGGCTCCACCAAAATGGACCAAAAGTCTCTTTGTGACATTTCTGCAAGTTAAATTACCAGGCCAGCAGTATGGAAATGAAAAACTAGCTCTGTACTGGGTGGATAAAACACAGGTGGATAAAACTTAATATTATAATGTGGGAAAGGGAGACCTCTGGTGATTTTATAATGGAATTACAGCGTATGTAATCATTACACAGCATTCTTTTTTTTTATTTTTTTTTTTTATAATTATCCTTTGGAAATTGGTTACAACTCATACAAACATAGTAATATGAAGTAACTGATTTTAAACAAAGGTTGTAGTGGTTTTACAGGGCTCAACATTTTAGCAAAATGATATATTTTGTAAGAGATGCAGGTGTTCTTTTGTTAATTGCTGATTAAATAAATATTTCCGTGGAACAGGAAAACAGCTTATGTGCTAGATCAACACAAGATAAACGGATCAAGTAAACAAGCAATTAATAAGCTTTCATTAGACATACTTGCGTAGCAAAATTTGCGGTACTGATACTTTTTGGAACAAGAAGATATTGTATGGGTTGAGACTGGAAATTAACTGCATGGTAATTAAGCGCAGCAAATGCAGTTCAACAAATCATGCAAATACACTATAAATGAATGTAGACACACAGAGGAGGCAACATTCAAATCATTCAAAATCTGCCACCACTTGATTTACAGTGATTTATGTAAATTCTGAATAAAATGATAGTCACAGCTTCTCTGAATGGATGTCCTTTCCAATGTGAAATGTTTGATAATGATCTTTTAGCTTTGATAGTGTAATCACTGCTGGTGACTGTATTTTAGTTGTTTTATTTTCTGTATGTTTTTACACACAATTGCATATCTTATTGTATATTCTTTACTTTGCTTCTTTCTCTCTCACAGATAAAAAACCCTTCTTCTGTGAGCACTGTGATTTCCACACTATCGACGCCTCACTACTCAGGTCTCATGTGCACATGCAGCACCAGGACTTGCTGGGTCCTTACAGCAAACAGAGCACCATTTTGGGCAACATTAGCCAAAGTGGCTCTAAAGCCTCAATATACATGGACTACCTCAGAAACAGGAGTGTTTTGCTTAGTCAGCCATATTGGAGTCCCTACGGATGTCCGCCTGGACAGGGCTCAGCAGAGACAAACATTAAAAAAGAAAAGTCAAATGATACGGAGGTCAAAGGGCAGGGACATACACAGAGTGATGCCAGCAGTCTTCTCAATTTGTCTGCATTACCTGCAAGTAAAGTAAATGAAAATGTAAATTATCCAGTTAAAACAGAAGGCCTGGTGAGACATCAGTGTCCATACTGCTCGCACACTACTAACTACCCAGAGGTGCTGTGGATCCACCAGCGGGTGGCACACAAGGTGGATAACAGCAGCTCCATGGCACCCAAGTGGGCACCCTGTTTGAACAGCCTAAAGAGTGTAAAGGCAGGTTCTTCCCAGTGGAGACGCACAGGTCCTCCACCATTCCTCGAAGGCAAGGACTGCCCAGCTTTACCTGCTCCAAGAACTCAGCGCACACAGCCACCAGGTCTCACAGCCCATAGCAGCAGCAGTAGTAAGCACTCTGCCCATAAGACCCAATCAGGTGTCCCAAAGTCCAAGCATCAGTCAAAGGACTCACGATCTTCAGATGGGACACATTCTAGTGGTAGAGCGGGACTTCTACCTCAAAAGAAGTCTAGTGAACAGAACCGGGCAGCAGAAGGGGGAAGTAAAGGCTCCAGCGCCCAAGCTACTTCATCAAGTAGTATCGTTCATAGCAAGAGTGTCTCCAGTTTCCAGCCTACCAGCAGCCCCAAACACAGAGGCCACAGAGCTGCAGTGGAGGGAAACTTCCCACAAGAGGGTTTGGGATTTATGTTGGCTCGAAATCACGGCAGCACCTCATCTAACGCAGCCGCAGATAGACTCCATCCCCGCAGGCAGTCATGTGACTCCTCCTCAGGTCCAAAGGGTCCTGATCTTTGGGCCGCCATGAATATGTGGGGGCACAAAGCATATTTGGAACCACTCCTTTTTGCTCAGGGAAAGAGTGAGTCAACAGGCGAAATGCCAATGGACATTGATATTTTGAGTCTCCTGAAAAACTACAGTCCCCATGAATTGGCTGCTCTCTACCAGCACTGGGGGTTTGTCGACCCCAGGCTCGATCCACAAGGTAAGAGATGTTTTATTTTTTTACTTTTGTCAGAGAACTGCGTAGTTGAAGATGGAGGACATCACTGATTTAAATGGACTCAAACATGTAAACTACACAAAAAGAGTTACTATAAAAATGTTGTTATATATTGATCTTCATGAGCCATGGCTTTTAGTAAGCCTATAAACCTTATAATTAGGTACTTATGATTAAATGCTCTTTCTTCCTTCTGTTTTTACAGCAATGTTGCAATTAAATGGAAATTTTGGAAATGAAGTCCATACCTCTTCTGAAGCTTCCAAACAGGTAAATGTTTTCTTTGCAGCAGCCACTGATACTGTATGTAAGTTTAGAGAGATTAGTGACTATCACCACTACTACTACAACCAACGCTCGACAAATGAATCAACAAAAAATATTTAAGTTTAACCAATTAAATGCATTATCATTAATTATGTGACATCATATAAAAAGCATTTTGATGGGGAGGAGTGGTGGCATTTTGCATAAATGAATGCTTCCATTCACATGATGGGTACCAAATGAAGTAGGAAAAAAAGGTATTGAATGAAGTACTCTATTGGTATCTGTATCACTTGAAGTGTACTGGTAATTTTTTAAACGATACCCAGCCCTACATATAATTCAGGATCACCTACTGATAAGAAATCAGCATTTTGTTCCACAACTCATCATAATTGAAAATATACTCTCTATATGTCTATATCTGTTTTACTGCTGTATACGTTTGCTGCTATATATACATCAACATCAGTGATAACCAATATAAGATTACCTTTTTACATTTTCCAGTGAGTTTAACTCCGTGTATTAAAAGTAGAAGGTCTGTCAATCAACTTGTGGTAGGGTAATGATTTTGTTTATATCCGTGTCACAGATTGCGGCTTAATTAGTCTCTACTGAAATGCACAACTTTAAAGTCTCTAGTCTTCAAGCCAGTGCCATTAATTCACTTTTCAAAATTCAGAACAGCATGACAATCCTTCACAGTACAGTATGTCCTTACCAACTGTGTGTGCCTGTTCTCATGTCTGTACCCTGTCTGTGTATGAGTACAGTATGTCATCTCAGTGCTGCGTGTTTTCATGTGTTTGTGCGCGTGGCTGTCAGCTTCCACAACCTGGCTGTCTCTCCCATCTCGTTCTCGTAAGAGAGGCTGACAGGGATGAGGCAAACGAATAATAAAAAAACATTGTTGTCCCCCTCAGGGTAAAACTCGCCCAGCATCTCCATATGGTGTGTCATCAGCTTGTCAGTCAGATGCTACCTACAACTGTTCTTGCTTTCTCCTCTCTCCCCTAGAGTAATGTGTGGGCAACTTTTTAAACACTAGAGATGGCTAATATCTCAGTCTGAAGGGGCGAGGAATTACAAATCAGACAAATCTAATATGGGTAGGACCTACAGTGATGTTTTTAGTATTATGGGATCATATTTTTTGTTTCTAATATCTTTGGAGTTTTAAATACTCATAACATTTTTTTAAAGGTTCTTGATTCAGGGGCAAATTTACATTAGAGGGATCTTTTAGGTCAACAAGTACAAAAACTGGTCAACATCATATCATGAAAAAATAGATTAGTGTTCAGTGGGTATTAAGGTCATTTACGTTGTATGTCATTGAGGACATTAACGCAATGAAACACCAAAGCTTCATTGCAGGTGTGCATCTGACAATAATTTCCATGATCAATTATGTTCCCATTTAATGAATTAATCATTTTGTCTATCAAATTAACACATTGACACATGGCCATCACATTTCCCTGGAGCCCAGGGTGGCATCTTTAGATATATTTCATATTTAGTTTAATTGTTACAAGTTAATATGTTAACTTTTATAGGAGGGACCAACATGTTTTATTTGGGCATTATACTAAGTTAGTTGAGGATACAGGATTCTATTTTTTTCATTAATATTATGGAACTTTTAAAAATATTTTAAAACTGATACACTCACAGACACACTTTTGGGTTATTTACATAGAGTTATGTTCATTCTCACTTACCCTAACGCAAACCCTCAACACTACTTGCCTAAACCTAACCTAATCTGCGTTTTACCACTTTTGTCCACAATTGGATAAGCGGCCCCCAATTAACTGGTGTTTAGTTTGAACTTTGTCCCTGAAAGTAGCCTATGTCTCTCACACACACATACACACACTCTGTCGCTGTGATCTAACCGGTGTGTATCATACATGTCATTTGCAGGTGAACAGCCGCTCCACTTCATCCTCAGGGTCTCTACATAAAGGAACGTGAAGATTCATCATTCTCCTTGCGGCTTCCGGCTTGCACGACACTAACTGCTGAACAAAGAGGCCTGCTGTTCTTGAAAGGAACCAGCCATAACTCCTGAAGGACAGAGGCACTTGATTATGCACAATATATGCAAAGCAATGAGGTGGACTCTAATTATTTTGTCATATGGTTGTTTCATTTGAAGTGTTATGCATGCTTTTTGTTTGTTAAGAGTGTAGATATGTTAGTTACCAAAACTCACATGTTTTGGGGAAGCGAGGCATAGTTGTTCACATTTATTGAAAAAAATAATAAGAGGACATTGTATGGGTGAGAATAAAATATGAAGCTACAGCCACAAGAATGAAAAGAACATTATCTTGGTTAAAGTCTGACAGATACCTGCTGGTTTTGGGTAAAGAGTTTGCTCAAGTAACACAAAATACCAAATATTACCAACCAGGATGCCACTAAAAGCAATCAGAAGTAGCTCAAAGTGAAAAGTAAGCTAAACCTGAACATTTCACTTCATTTTTATTGATCTCTAAATATTACTACTGTATGTCAGTATTCTGTTTCATTTCAAAGTGGAGCAGCAGGATATACATTGCAGGCTAAAATACTGTCACTTTTAAGTTTTAAAATGAAATTTATGTCAAGTCCTGATCTGAGTCCAGTTCCGTCTTCAAGACATGCCAACAGATTGAGCCTGTCACTCTGTCACAGTTATTTTATTTACAGAGAAAAACCCTCTTGCACAGTTTTCCGCTAACAAACCAGGGAGTCATCATCCCACAGTAAGGCACCATGGGAAGCTTTAATTAGAGCTAAATCTGATCAGAATCCGGGCTTTAGCACTATTAGCTGATCATCCCACACACATTTAGAAAAACGCTAAATCTATTATTATCTCTGTCACAGTGAAAATGTGGTCAAATTTTTCCTCCTCAACATCACTTGGATTATTCAACGTATCTTTAACACATATGTTGTGTATCTTTTGCATTTGGCACAGAAATGATTGCAGATACCACTTAAATCTGCCATACTTTTGACAGAAAATCACACTTAAAGCAATTTCTTCCTGCAAATACATCTTAGAACAGTAAATACTCAAATATTCCCTGCACACGTCAGCTGTAGTGGTTGTATTTGTAGGGAATTAACACAGTGCTGAGGGCCATCTTAAGTCTATTGGCTTTATTCCTACATATTCTACAACAATCTATAGTGTCAGGGATCAAATTAATTAACTGCTCCCTTCCAGTTTACAGCCCCAAATGACACCACTCAGTGTCAATCATTGGTGTTAAGACCCAGTTGCAATCTTACATCTATGACTAACTGAGGGATGGTGGTCTTTATCATATTACATACATTCATTTATGGCAATCCGTATTTATTGCCAAACTTAAGGTCCAGAAGGGACAATCAATTAATGTGAGAAAAACACAGAAATGCAATTCAATTGGTGGACATTATTGCTTATAAATGTATGTGTCAAAATAACCATTAAACAGTGAGAATGGAGTGTCCTGTTTTATAAGTTTGAAATGTAAATGTCCTTATTTTTCTCCATTCAGAAAGATATGTGTGTGTGTGTGTGTTACCATCTGCACTCGTTTCACATTATGCTAGCAATGTAGCAATTAAAATGCTGTGATCCTTAGACGTAGAATGTTTGAGCCCTGATTTACATCTGCCAGGAAAACTACTGAAACATTTTGAAGACTGCAAGATAATAGTTTTGACTTTTTGCAATTCGCCTCATTCACAGTTTGTTTTCCTGTGTTTTATGTTTGCAGATTTGTTTAGTATGTTTATATTTTAGTTCTGATTCTGTGTATTCATCTCCCATAGAGAAATTGGTCTATGCATTTGTAGCAGAAGAAAAGCCATCAGCTTATGAATTCTTGGGAGATCTTGAGAATACATAATTTATTACTGGAGTATTGACTTTGATATGTGTGGGAAACTTTCTTTTTTTTTTTGGAAAAATATTGTAAATGATAGTTTTATTTAATGGTCTTTTTTGTTTGATGAGTGGAATTTCAACACTCCTAAGTACTATTTGTAGTAACAATTGAAAATGTTTTTTTTTTTTAAAGTGTTTTTCAGTGATACATTTGCAGGGTCAGTTGGGAGTGATGCTCCTGCAGCAGGTATAATTGTGATGCCTGTGTTGTTTTTTGCAGCAGATATCTGTGCTGCAGACAGTTTGACAGGGAAAGAGTGGCAGGAAACAGGGCCTGAACTTTTATGCAAACCTAAAAAGCTTAAAGTTGATCTCTCACTGGGTTCTTTTTTATGACTATGTAAACATATTTCATAGTTAATGATTATATTGACATCAAAATTTCTATTTTCACCTGTTCTACATTTTGTCTGATTGTACAAACATACAAATAAAGTTGGTTAATTGTTGATTTTTCTCATATGACTGTTTTTTCACTCACATTGTGATCCTTATTATCAAACCTTCAAATAGCTATATCATTTAATCTACCACTGGTTAATAAACATTTTTTGATGGGCAATAATCTCCTGAGTTTTTAGACTAGATTTAAGAACGTCATGCAAATAAGTGACACAAACTAGTTATCAACCCATCCTCAACCTCTCCATGGGCTCAAGATTAATGTATAAAAGATATAGTTGGGGTGGGGAAAAAAGTTCTGACTTTACAGCATAAGATCCCTAAAAAACAATCTTACAACACTAAATTTCTCAAAGAACTTCAAAGTTGAGCTTTGATTTAATCCTTATATCAGTCTATTAAATAACAAAAGAAAGACAACACAGTATGCATACACGATACTGATGTACATCTAATGCAAACATATCTTTACTCTATTATGCATAAATAATGATATACCATTTTTACCGAAAAAGTGCAGAGCTAATGATGCCTAGCCCTATGACCGGCAACTCTTTATGTACTTTAGAGGTTGTGATATGTAGCACACCAAGTTAGCAAAGCTCTATAAACATAACCATGCACATGTTCAGTGATGCCTGCTGTGCATAGAACCACTCTCCAAAGACTGAAAACGTGACCGCTATTATTGCCCTTTGGAGACATTTCTAAACAAGCTAACATGCCCAAACTCTTGAAATGTCACCCAGTGTAATAATATGGCTGATTGATGTGTTTTTAATAGTCTTTGGACAACAACAGAGGTCTAAAAAGAACACACACACAATACTAAGCACATCAGATTTGATGACAGTAAGAAAAAGATCCCCAGCTATACTGTATACTTAAGGGGTCACAAACCAAAAAAGTTGGGAAACCACATAAGACATAAGCAAGCCTTGTAGTTTACTTTTAGCTGTCACTTTAGCACAAATGATCATTTTAGTTGACAGTTATAGGTTGTTGGGTTTTTTTTATTGTTGTTGTTGTTGTTGTTTTTAAACAAATTATACAGTTTTTATCTTCAGTCTATACTTTATGACAAAATGGCACATCTGAGCTGTATATTTAACCTCACATGCAGTTCTCAGTTTCTACCAGGAGGTGGCAGGCAAGATCAAGGAATAACAAAGCTGCTTCTTTACAAATTCCACCTCTCCTGGTTACATTACTTGTTTGCTATATGATTACCTCATATAACGTTATGTTTCGTCTTCTACTCTTTTCCTTAAGTACTTGTGTGGCCTGACACTTCCTTTATAAACTACCCCCGAGTACTACTTGAATTAGCACAAAAACAAAGCTTCAAATTATGGATAAGGCCTATTTTCCATTGTCAGCTCGCTAGCAGCCTGCAGGCAGGATAGAGACATTATGTAGAGCACATTTCAAACTGAACCTACAGGTTTGAGCATTTAAGCTTTTTTTTTAAGTGACAGATGGATAAGATTTACCATATAGAACAACATTATAACTCACAAAGTCACAGGAAAGAATTTGATTTCTAATATTTTTATGACAACATCAGTGTTCATCTGATCTCATGTGGTTGTTAAACCCACAAGAGAAAATGAAGTGCTGAATATGGGTTGTATTTGCAGCAACTGTTGTCTAGCACATCGACAAGGCCTGTGTCTGTGTACACACTGCCTGTATGTCCTTGTCACATTGTGTTTGTCAGTGGGTCGTGTTATATCTTGGTGCAGTGACAGCATCAGTTAGCTGCCTGAGAGACATCAGAGATCATGTTCACGGTGCCACCAGGCAGCGAGGGGGCTGAGAGTTGTGCCGGCCACAGGGTCTGGGAGTAGATAATGTCAGCCGGCTCGGAGCAGGAGAAATGTGGTGGCATATGTTGTCTGACAGGGAAACGCCTGGCTGCTGTTGAGCAAAGAGGAGAGATGGACTGGTGGTCGATTGGAGTGACAGCTGTCAGGACATACTGTGTGTGTGTGTTTGTGTGTTCCTGTACTGCTGTCCTTATAAGAACCAGTCTAAGTTTTAGACCTTGCAATCTTTGGAAAGTGTGACGTGGCTTTTTAGAAACTTTTTAAACAGAGTGGTTCAAACATTGAAATCAGATTTAGAGGTTAAATTAGGATTATAATTTAATTTAGTCAAACAATCAACAACTACATGAATATAACACATTGCTTTTTGAGGCCAAATCCCCTATTTTTCGATGAAACTTGCAACAAAAAAATGAATAAACTGAAAGAAACTAGTATTGTTCACAAAATGTGGGGAAAATAGATAACAAAGGAGAGAGAGAGAGAGAGAGAGAGAGAGAGAGAGAGAGAGAGAGAGAGAGAGAGAACTTTGCAGAGTGTGTGTGGCTTGATAAAAAAAAAGTAAGCATAGGTGGGGCTCTGCTGGAGGAGTTTGGACATATGACTAAAGTATTTTTTAATTTCTGGCAACACCTGCTTTAGGACAAGAAAAGTTGAAACTAGTTTAGGTGTAACACTTGGGTGTGAGGTAACACACATTAGGATTAGTTTGTAAAGGTTTAAGGCAAGTAATGAAGTGTTGACAGTTAAGATAAAGGTTAGAGGTTAGGAAATTAAAAGTATACTTACACATAGAAATGAATGATTTCTGTAACATATGTAGACACACACACACACACACACAAACACAAAAGTGGTCGTGAGATGAAACATTATGGAAATTATTAACAGTACAGGACATAAGAAAAATAAACTTCTGCTACACAAAGTTCTTTATTTTGAAAACTTTTCATTCCTTTTTCATGCAAACTACTGTCCGGTTTTACCCCTTCAGGCCTCTAAAAGTTATTAAAATGAAACTTTGAGGAGGTAAAAAAAAACACTTGATGAATTGCTCACAGCACAAACACACACACTACCATGAGGGGTCGCAATAAGACATTGCTTTGTAATAAAAGGCTGCAAATATTTTTCTTAAGTATATTCAATGATCTGCATTATTATTTTTTTTAGCTTAGCTGTATATACATTTTGCATATCAAAGTAGATTTAAATTGTTTAAAGGGCTTCCAGTGTTCTGTTGTGTCTCAGTCTTACACCGAGACCCCACTGTGACAGTAATGACTAGACAGCAGACTAAAATACCGAGCGCTGCCTCAGACAGGTGGACAATGGTGATAAGGAGATTTCCCAACAGCCACAGGAGGTGAATACAAATGTTTTCCAGTATACCTGAATGAGTGGAATACCCATTAAAGTTGCCAAGGTCAGAAATGTGATTCCCACCTGCATCAGGGTACTGTAAGATGCATCCACTAAATACCAAATTAATTTTTTTTAAATATAATTTATTATTGCAATATTTTTTGAGTAAAATTAAGGATAATTATAAGTTTATGAAGAGGCAATTTATTTTCCTACATATGTTCTCTTCCACTAACCATTTTTCAGTCTCTTCTTCAAACATTGCAATCAAAATTTATATATAAATGCTTTTAAAGTTTTATTTGAATCAACAACTGATCAGGCCTCAAATATAATAAAAAAGAAGTTGGTAAAACCGTCATTGTGGACCTGCATTAAACACTGAAGGAGGAGTATGAGAGTCCAGGTAGAGAGAGACAGGCAGGAAAAGAAGGCATATCCATCAGATTAACACACAGTAATGTCTTCCTGGTCTGGCTCCCAGCATCAGTGATTTATCAATGCAAAGCTAATAGCATCAATATGAATCTAACTAAAAATCAATATTTCATTACCTAATTGTTAGTGGGAATGAAGAAGGATGATTGTATGAGACAGCGTTTGAGAGCATCTGGAGTTCACAGAGACATCTGGAGGACAAACTCCAACAGTAACTGCACACTTAGTTCCAACATACTTTTAAAGAAGAAAAAAAAAAATCAATGTCCACAGCTTTAATATCTTAAAACACCAACAACAAACAGACAAAGTCCAATGATTTGTTGCATAACTCCAGCGAGGTTAAAATCATATTACAACCTTCCATTTTATCAAATAGATCCTGGCCACACAACAGTCCCACCCACCCACTTACACACACACACACACACACACACACACACACACACACACACACACACACACACACACACACACACACACACACACACACACACACACACACACACACACACACACACACACACACAGCTATCCTTTTCAGACATTGCATTGACTTCCATTCATTGTGGACAGCCTAACATAAAAATGCAGTCCGAAGAATCCATTAAAATAATGATAGCTTGCCTTAAAAGGCTCAATGTCTGACAGCTATCAGACCCACATAGTTATCAGCATGCATTCTTCACCTAACGTGTTATCATACAGGGTCTGTCATAGAAAAGTCAGTATGATGCAATTTAGTGACAAAGACTAAACAGAATAAATAAATTACTTTCTTCTTGAACCATCCTTACTGAAAACATCTGTTTTCAGACTGATATAATGTCTTCTTGTAAAGGCTTACATTTGACCTAGGAGTATAGTATACTCATACTGTGCTTAAGAAGAATTAATACACTAGTACCCCTTTGGATCAAGTCTATTTCTATTTTAACCACCTGGGAGGAAGAATCTGCCCTCCCAAAAATAACAACACAATAAGTTGTAATGTCAGTTGCTTGAAAATGACATATAGTCAAGACTGTAGGAAATATGACCTGGAGCTGTTGCACAGTTGACATGATGTACATGTATATTGACAATCTTTCGAAGATGCTTGGAGGATGTAACCCAATAGTGGACCTTACCACAAGGGGGCCACTGTTGGGTCATAATAGTTAGTTTTTAAAAAAAACTGTAGCTACGATCATTTCCAAACCTTAACCCCTCAGTTATAATTGTAGCCATGATGACAAAGATCAGCTAATTTTAAGAAATCAGAAACTTTAACCCACACCATATTTCTCGACCCATAAAGTTATCATTTTAACTTCATCATTCATCATATCATTTTGTACCTAAATCTAACCAGACTTTATAAAGAGTATAAATATATATTCATTATTAAAAGTCTAAATTACTGTTCTAAAACAGCTAGGTATTGTAGTTTTTAGCAAACATCACTCAAACAGATTTAATTAGTGAATTTATTGGTGACTATTTACTCTGTGGATTAATACACATTTTGTGCTGCAGTGAGCATTTACAGAAGCAGACGGTTTATGTGGGATTGAATCAAAATAAACTACAGTGCCCACATTCATCGCAATTAAGACAAATGCCATACAGTACAACAATGTGCCTCATTGATGTGTCTTTAATAGTTTTTGCACAACAATGCAGCTCTATGGAAAACATGTGATAGTAAGAGGACAGTGACAAACAATAAAAAGGTAAGATTTAGACTTCATTTAGTAGGGGAAACCCGACAGCAGCATACTAGATAATAAACTAAGTATAACTGCACAGTTGTGGTGTTCATAAAAATAAAAACAATACACAATAGGTTGTATTGTTTCCTCAAATGAAACATGCCTTTTTCTGTTTTTTTGTTTTCCGCTCATGTCATCGTAATGAAATAGAATGAAATATTATCTAACCTGGAGGTAACACTTTGAGTCTTTCCCATCAGGGCTATAATTATTCTTCTCTCAGTCTTTGCTTATCATAAAAAGCAAGTGCAGCAGCTTTAAACAAGTGAAAACAAAAAGCATGTGTTTAATCATAAGACTTTTAACTTTCTCCATATTATAGCCTCCTTTAATAATTCATTTGTGTCCAATACTTGGAAATATCTAAAAGGAAATCTTAAAATACGTAAAAAAAAAAAAAAAAGCCTGAATACAACACATTGTCCCCTTTTGAAAATAATTACGTATGGCTTAAGATGCGTAAGTGGCAACAGGACTGTATAAACACAGCATATTTAAAGTGCGTATTGCACTCACATTGTACTGTGAAGCTGCCAGGGTCTCAGCAACCTGAGGTGAGTGTAAACTGGATTGGAAATTAATTTCATCATGTTCTTGAACTATGATGTTGTGTAATTCACTATCTTCCTACACATGACTTATTGTGCCTCCTTCAGCAGTTCCTGTAAAGGTAAAAAAGTAGACCAGTTTGCAAGAAGTCCATAATGTCAGGGACAAAAGAAAATTATGAAGAGTATTGAGTTTAAAACGCAACATTTGACATTGAAAGAAGCCAAATAACGTATCTGTACGACAGTTTCTATCACGTAGCAGGGCTATAAATGGAATTCAAATTAGTGACAATTTCTAGATAATAAACATGAAAGAACAACAGACTCAAAACTGTTTATTTTGATATTTTGCATACAGAGATCCTCACGTAATCATACTTACCCTCTGAACTTTTCCTTGTGCCTTTGCATTTTTATGAAGTGCTATGTGGTCTGCTTAACAAGGTTGATTAATCTGATTAGATACGTTATAAAACTGACAGCTCTGTACGTTTGTGTTGTGCAGTACTGACTCAGTTGGAAGCTGAATTTATGGGGGTAAAAAGTAGTCAGGATGACAACATGCTGACATTCATTCTCGTGACTTGCTATCATGCAGGAATCCCAGAAGATTAAACAGCTGGTTATCACAATCTAAAGCACTCATATAAAGGCTGAGACAAAATATATTTTTAGTAATTGCATCTTTCTAAGTCACTCTACCCGGTCAATAAAACAGCTTAGGAGTGGGCACTTCTAACCGTAACAATTTGATTTGAATCTATGAATATTATTCAGCTTTATGTGGCACCTATCATTTATTTAGGACAATATTTACTACATTTCAGGTTTCACAACAACCCTCCTATCTTATTATTCCACCTAGAGGGAACCCCTGAGCAAAGATACATTGGTTATGCATCATTTGGCCCTTTAAGGAACTATTGGAGAAGCAGTAACATCCATCCCAAATAAAGACTAGCCTGACTATGGATAAGAATATGAGAGTGTGTCTATCCGCATTATCCGAGACCTTGAAGGTATCGCAGCCTTGGTTGTTAAAAAGACGGAGAGGGAAGATATTGTCAAAATAAATCTCTTAGGTAAAGGTATTATTTGTTATGTCAAAGATCTCACAGCGCACAACACTTGTTAATGCTTTTGTAATTTATGAAATGGTTATTTACAGGCTTTGAATCTGTAGCACCGAGTGGAAAAAGGGGTTTTGGTTTAATTGCTATGGAGCAAAGTACATGACAAGGCCCAGGAACTGGAGGGAAGCCAGATCCCTCCGCTGTCGAGCACTAATAACACATCACAGTGACAGAGATGCGCCTCCTCTCTACCTTGCTGTATCGATCTCCCATCTCGCTGTTAATAGTCCTGTTAAACACCAGCTCGGCTCTTTACTGTGTCCAAGCACACTTAACAATAAAACTCCCCCTTCTCTCACCTTTTAAAATGCTTGAGGGGCAGCAAAACTATCACTGTTGGAAAAGAATTCACCTGCCTAGAGGATAATATGTTCATATTTGTAGTCCCTAAAATGTGTTTTAATGAGTTTAAAGCAGAAATGTGTTGCATATTGATTTGCATGCAGGAGAATCTGCTCTTGCTTAACTTATCGGTATGATGCAGCATTTATCAGATGTTAAAGGTGCACTTTGAAAGTCATGCCAGGATGTTTTAGACAAATTAAATGAGAATAAAGGAGTTAATTGATGAAAAGAGCTGATCTGCTGATCTGTTGATCACTAACAGGTTTATCTGCAGGCACTGATAAGTGTATGTATATTTTTGATTGAATTATATATCATGTTACACAACTGTTAACGCTATCAAAATATTTATTGTATTGCATCACCCACCCCCACCCCAAACATCATTTTAACAATAGATTATTTAGAAGATGACAGGTTGTGTCTTTTTTTGTCCACAAAATGAATCATCAGTGTAACTGCTGACATTGGTTTGAGAACAACTAGTGAAAAACAGAGATATTGAGCAAAATGTGGCATTTAAAGAGGAAATTTCACTGAATTTCTCATGATAACATTTTGCACATGAGCATCAGATATTCCTGAAATCTGCTAAATTAACATGTTTAGGCAGTAAACAGTGCATTCGGTAATTGCCAACGTGGGAAGAGATGGAGAAGTACGTCAAAGGCAAACAATTGCTGCCCATGTAGAGCAGAAGTCCAGAGGGAGTCCAAGTCTTTAGTCAAGGACTTGTGTATTATTAGTTGAACGATATAAAACATGACAAAATGCCTACTCAAAGCGAATCAAAGATTCTCAACCCTTCCCACGGGGACATCTATGTAGGGCAAGAGCTCCTCGCCGCTCTTCCTCTCTCTCCTGGGTGGCGTGCATCGTCAGAAACAAAGTCTAAAATCCTCTGCCATCCACAAACAATCACCACAAGCATATGTGAATTTTTTTCTCCAACACTCAAACTCTAAAAAGTCTGACATATCTTACAAAAGAATCTGTAGTTGGAGAACATTTGATTTGAGACATTTTTTATTCAAATATATGTTAGGATGGTTATATGGATTTCTCTTTATGAATCAATGGTTAAATCTACATTTTGAATACACATCACTGGATTACATTAAACTGTTAAATGTTTTAGTTCACTTTAACAAAACTATAATTAAACCAAATCTTAGATCCATTTTTGTTTGTGCAACCTAACAAACAAGAGCTAAACTAAGAGTCATTTGTCACAATTGCCACCTTTTTTTTTTTTTGACAAATCCACATTGCAGCGAACCGAACTCTGCATATGTCTGCCTTGAACGTGCAGAGATTAGATAAATTCTTACAGAGGAGGTGTGTTTGTGCATTAAAACTTTATTTTTTTTTGATAGTATGTTCTATCTCCTGCTGAAGCTCCTTTTTGGCAGAAAAAAACAACATTTGAGTAACTAAACAGGAGCATAAGTGCGATGTTTGTTGTATTTGATTTTCACTGATGCCTCAGGAAGGAATTTCTGGCTTTGGTGGTGAGGCTTTGAAGAGAGTTTTCTTAAAGGTGTGCAATGTTTTTCTTGTCTCAAAGCAGCATTTTATTTTTATTTATCCTGCTAATGTCATGTTTGCAGACGCACACACGAGACACACGCACACACTTTTCTCAGACATGCTTAGATCAGAGAAATGTTAAAACGGAATATGCAGAACCACAGACTATAAGATTAGAAGTGTTCATATATGAACCAGAAGGAGAGTTTTGGCTTTTTGGTCTTTTCAAAATGACTTATTATTCATTTTCATCATATATTCTCTCTATCATAACATTTATTCTCAACATGTACAAATCTTCTTAAAAATGTATGTATATGTGTGTATTTCAGCTGAATCTCAGACAAGTGATTTTTTTAAATGGAGCTTCCAACTGCATCTCAGTGTCTTCATCAATACCTGCAGCTCTTCATGAATTTAAACGTCAGTAAGAGATGTAGCTAATTGAAGAAAAATGCAAATAAACTGGCAGCTAAAGAGTAAACTGTGTTAAAGAAAGACTGTGCTGGCATCCAGTGTTACACAGTCTATCAAAACATCTAGTTTAACGTCTTTAGAAATAGTATTTACTGTACATTTCCAATAAAAAAGGCCTCTTGACTTTGTAATTAAATGCTATTGAACACACAGTTTCAAAGTGCGGCACAATACTTTGACATTTCTCTGCTGATGTGTGTTATTTATCACTGTCCCTGCTGTAAAACTCAGGTGCTCTGACTGTGTTCACGCAGTGTTACCAAATGATTCATAAACTGCTGAGTCTGTACTTTTGCTGGAATGTGAACATTTTTCTCCTGAAATGTTCGCAATAATAGCTCCGTTCTGAATTATAGCGTTGCTGAAGGTGGCAATCATGTTGCCAAATTAGTCATCCTAATTTGACAAGAAAAAAAAGGGGGGAAAAAAGACGTATAGAGAAAGACAACACAAGTCTTATTCAATTACAGAGGAGATGCTTCAGTGGCAGTCTAAATATACTTGTTAACGTAGAAAAACTGAAAATCTTTTAACATCATTTAGCTGATACAATTTATGATCATTATCAGGGTTGAAATGTAGTTGCACTGTAACTAAAAGAAACACATTTCTCTCTCTTTCATACACATACACACTATGTGCGACTGAAAATCAATACTATTGGTTTTAAACTGTTTTCCTAACAACACCAAAAGCTGTAGTGGCTCCAGATCATTTTTGTTTCTTTATCGAGTTTTTTTTTTTTTTTTTTTTTTTTTTTAAATGACTCTTCTGAGAGATGAAAGATAAAGTGAAAGAAGCGTTTCTCACAGCGTGGCCCCTGAGGCTCGGCTCTTGGATCCCTCACCACGACACAGGACCCGTCATGCTTGTCATTTCAATGTTCCTGAAGGTCGCTGCATCTGAAAGGCCGCGAGGGAGAGAGGTGAAGAAATACTCATTGACGTCAGAGTGTAAAATAAATAACTTTAACAAACGGTTACAGAGGCTCCCTCTCACATAACATCAACATGGTGCTCTTTTAGACAAACATTTGTTTTCACGCTTAATGGGCATGGGAGTGATTTATTTGCAATACCTTCCAAAAAAAATCACTTAAGTATGACATGAAAGATAAAGTTTTATACAAGGACAGATGAAGTAACAGTATGAGGATGAAAACAGAAGAGTACATTCTGACAGATTAATATTGATCTAGCATGCAATAACTGTATTAATTCCCACTTTCTTTAGGCTTGATACATTAACTGTTGTGCTCCTATTATCAGAGGAGCTGGAAGTGATTAGGACAGTCGTGTGATTGGTTGCATGTTATTTTTAGTTGTTTATGTGTTACTGTCTCTTGTTTTGAGGCGCTTGTGAGTAGCATCTTCTACACAGATTTATATTTAAATATGTGTAAAACCTCACAAGCTTTTTGATCTGTTGTTCAAGTAATTAAACAGTTGCAATGCTGCAGTGCTTATTTCAACTAAACAAGTTTGACAACCTTTGAAAAGATGCCAAGTTTTATCTTGTGTGGAGAGTTCTGGTTGTATTATTTTGGAGGGTGGACACTGGTTGATACACTTACAGGAGGAGACTAGTTTTCTAAATGTCGTTGCAATTCCTGCTGGTCACCAACAGAGGCTGATAAAGGTCATGGTCACGCATGACTTCATGTCCTATGAATAGTGATACAGTGCTGAACATATTTAGGTAATGTGATATTTACAGTCCTGCACTGGTTCCAATCACTCTTCATCTTACTTTCTTTGTCTCCAGTTTAATTGCTTTATTGGCCGCTGAATACCCTTTCCTTCCTTCTGCCTCTCTCTCTCTCTCTCTCTCTCTCTCTCTCTCTCTCTCTCTCCCTCCCTCTCCATTTTTCTTTTTTTCCTTCTCAGTCCTCACACACACACACACACACACACACACTCACACACACACACACACACACACACACACACACACATACACACACACACACACACACACACATTTCCTCTGGCCCCGAGTAAGGCCTCACCAATGCGGGCTGACGAGAAGTGACAGCTCTCTGTATCACTCCCTGGCACTGACAACTGACAGATGGATACCACTCACACACACTGCAGGGGAAAAGAGAGAGAGAGCGAGAGACTCAGAGGTCGAGGAAGAAGAAAGTGCCAAGGAGGATGATTCTCCAGCATTATTCTCTTTTCATGGAGCTGCTGTGTGATTGAGTGCTGGGTAGAATAACAAGCTTGTGTCATGCCAACCTTAAGCTCTTTTCTCCTTGCAGACACAAATATGTACACACACACACACACACACACACACACACACAGAGTAGAGAGAGAATACCTGTACCGGCATACCAGCCATAAAGTGCTTGAAAAGAATAGAAAAAAATTACTTTTTGGATCTGAAAATACAACATGGAATAAAAACGTGTATACATTTTTTTTTATTGATTTGGTATTTAATGCAATTGCTGAAGATTACAGTCTGAAATTTTTAGGAGTGACTTTTAGGAAGAAGAGTGAAGATGGGTATTTTTGTGTATTAATTGCCAACTATTATCATAATTGATTAATCAGTTATTCTTTAAGAAAAATAAAATGCCAAATTTTCTGATTCCAGCTTCTCAAATGAAATGTGACAGTAAACTGAATATCATTGGAGACATTGGAGGTTGCATCTTGGACTTTGGGAAACAGTGACCAACATTTTTCATCATTTTCTCACATTTTGAAGACCAAAAGACTATTCGAGAAAATAATCTGAAGATGAATTGATAATGAGAATTATTGTTAGTTGCATCCCTACAGACAACATATTTGTCAGGCTGTTATTTTTCTGCAAATTTTAAATTCTAAATCCTGTTATTCAGTATTTATGCTGTCTGGTGCCCAACCTTTGAATAAGAAGTCAGCCCCTATGCTACAATGCAGTGCACATAGGGGGCAGATAGGGAAACAAAAACCAGTTCCAAATTAGAACTGAATCCAAAATGGCATGAAGCAGGTAGGAGTTTAAAAAAAAAAAAAAGAAAAGAATTTCAGTCCTACTCATTGGTTCCTATACACAATACACCTATTTTCATTGCAAACAAAAGAAAAATATCTGCCCGAACTTACAGCAAAAGTATGTTGATTTGTTTAGATACAAACATGCATGTCTAATGTTACCTCAGTAGTAGAATGGTGTACCGTGCTCAAATGTGTGGTCCACTTTATCAAATTTGGCCAAGCATTTAAGGTAGTATGGTGTCAATCTGAAGGAATGTCCAGAGTTTTATGGTCTCCTAGACAGAGCATGTCATCAACCAGCGATAGCGCCTCACTCACACCTCCAGTAGAGCAGGAATATCAAGCTGCGACAAACTGTTTTCTTTGGCAATAAAGGGAAAGATCAACAAAGAAAAAACTGAGCAGTGGCAAATCCAACAGCACTCATAAGAAAATGTATGTTCTGACCATGGATCATCATATTTACTTTGTTTCATTGAAATAAGTAAATAAGTAAAAAGCTTTAAAGAATAAATACATTTTTATTAACCCTAACCCTAACCCTAACATCTGACCTCTTTTTTTTTTTTTTTTTTTTTTTATTACCATATTGGAATTGAAATTTAGAATCAACAAATCAGAATTGTTAAGATTAAAGCTATACCCAACCCTGATGTAAGTGCATGCTTAGAGTATGTGCTGTATATTCAGACACAAACACTTTGTTATCTGAATGACTCGCACGCCAGATGTTTTTAACATGTTGTCACTGATGTGTATATGTTGTTTGATCGATGTCAACACATTCAACTTGTGAATGTGAAGATATTTACAGTTCTCACTTCTGACACATCAGAGAAACTATGTAGATCCATCAGAGCACAATGTCTGTTTCAGTTTTATCAACAGTTTCATCACATGATGTTGATGTTTTTGACACAGAAGAGACAAGTGCATGAATGTTTAGTGTTTTTATCACCTGCATCTGGTATCCAGAATGTTTTTTATTAATAAACTGCTAATTTTTTCCACCTATGTGAGTAAAATAAGTAAGCATTCACAGTTGGCAGGAGAAGCCCATAATACTTAGCCAAAGACAGATTCTGATTGGGTAATTGGCTTGTACTGGTCTTTTTGACATTGCCAATAGTGTGAATTTAAAATACAGATGGGATAATGGAGGCAATGCATTTCATACATCATGTCTGTATCATCTTCATCCACCAAAATAAACTGTTTAAAGCCAGTAATATCACATTTGAGCTGTCATATTTCGCAAGTTCTGCAGTTAATGATTAAGATAAACAGAGACTTCTGAAAAACTGCTGCAGAAGCTGTTTCAGTTTCAGAGACAGGAAACTGAAGAAAATGTGCAGCAATTCTCAAATTTTGAACTGAGGATTACAATGCAGCCATGTTAAATTCTCTCATGTAAAAATAGGATCCTGTCTAGTGCTGGAAAAATGCTGCCACTGAGATATTGTTTATGGTATGTGGAATATGTTTGAGTTTTGCACTGTTGGTTGAACCAAAGAAGAAGTATGAAGACGTCACCTTCGACTCAGGGAAATTGTGATGGACATTTTTCACTAATTTTTGACATTTATATAGATCTTTCAAGAAAATAACCTACTTGTATCAAAACTATCAAAGACAGGATGTTTTTTTTGTGTCACCATTACTTTCTGCATCTCTTGATAGTTTGTTTGATGTGCTGGATATAATTTTGTCACCCACAGGGAGTAGACAAAATGTTGGACACAGTTAACAGCAGAGGCAGACAGCTCAAATCTTCCATTACTTCCGTCATTTCAGTCTTGCTCCATGTGTGGTGCAATGGAAGAACAGGACAGCCTCCACTATCCTGGAGGGATGAAAGACGTAGAGGTCTACTTTGTACTCCGTACTCCAATTAATCTTTCTGCTAAATAATTGTGCAGTTTTGTTTGAACTTCTGTTCTTTGGAAACCAACGTAGATTATTATCATCAAACTAGTCTTAAAGGACAAAAGGCCATTAACACTTTGTTTGATATTTCAGTTTTTAATAGGCATGTTGGGGGATATTGTAGATACGTTTAAAGTAAAGGATTTATGACAAATTAAGCTACAGGTAGGGCGGCTGTGGCTCAGGAGGTAGAGCTGGTCGTCCACTTATCAGAGAGTTAGTGATTCGATCTCCATCTCTTCCCGTCTACATGTCGACGTGTCCTTGGACAAAGATACTGAATCCAAAATTAATCCTGATGGCTGCACCAGCAATGTGCGAGTTTGTATTTGAATGGGTGAGCATGGAAACATTGTGGGGCACTTTGGACAGGAAGCGCTCGATCGCTCCTGATGAGCAGGTTGGCACCTTGCAGGCAGCCTGTGCCATCAGTGTATCAATGTGTGTGTGAATTTGTGAATGCTGGCATGTACTGTAAGGCGCTTTGAGTGCTCGATAAGACTAGAAAGGCGCTATATAAATGCAGCCTGTTTACAAATTCAGAAGAGACGCACCAAAAAAATGTTTTTTTTAAAACATGCCATTTTCACAGTTGTTAAATACAGAAAAAATATACTGTGGGCTTTCACATATGAGCTGATTTCCCAAGTCACAAAACAAATCTATTTTTGCCTCAGTTGTTTGGCTTAGTTGTATTCACAAGAGACTCAATGGCCAGGTGGTGATTGTGGTGTGACTGACTCAACACCACAATCACCTGCAGAAAAGTGGGAAGAGAGGAAAAGAGAAGATGAAAGAAAATTCTGGCAGTAAAGGAAATCCCAGGAGAATGACGCTAAGCAGACACAAATCAAAACTGAAATGGACACTGCAACTGCACACGACTATAGCAGAGGATTTAATAATATCTACATCTTCTCCTAACCATAATATTTCCCAAAAAGTGCAATACTTTCCCCAAACAACAGAAAACTGAATTCAAAGTCTCTCTCAGATTTGTCACTGTGACTGCTGTGAAACACCTTCTACTCTAAGAAATCAAATTTTACACTTAACTGTAAGAGCCACATGAGGAGATTTGGCAAAGTTGGCACACACTAAGCATCCATGCTGAGTCTGATTGAACTAATAAGCTCATGCCTGAAACCGTAAGTGACACTCCAGAATAGCAACAGTGTCAAGTCTCAAATGGGCGATGCCACACCAAGGCGATGATGACACAAGTATTGTGTATAGGAGGTGAAGAGTATGGTAATGTTGTCAGTGCACCCTGAGGCCTAGGAGCCATCATACAGCAAAAAACAAGAAGCTCTGCAATACGCTGTCTCGTTACTGGCTGGCACATATTCTGTCAATCTTCCTAATGCCAGACAGCTGCTCTGATTACTTCCTCTCCACTTCCTACATCCCTCCTGCTTGACCTTTTATAATTGTGTAAAATGATATTTATTTTCTTCTTTTCTGGAGGGCAAAATCTCCCAAACATGAAAACTTGTGATCATGATAGCTCGAGTCTCATGTGATCATCATAACTGCAGTCTCTCTTGAGCGTGATTGCTAGTGTGTTGATAGCTAAAGGCAGCTTGTTTTCTGGGAAAGAACAGAGTCTGATGAGTTTGATTCTCAGCCAGGAAAGGGGGTTGGGGGTGGGGGTGGGGGAGGGGGGGTTTCAGAGCACAGTGCTCTGAAAACCTCAAGAACATTTCAGGAATACTCAGATTTCCACTTGTGGTTTTGATTTTGTTGGAATGAGGAAATCTTGTTCTTTACGGGGAATATTTGTTATGACATTTCTGCAGCGCTGACAAGCTTTGTGAAAGTTTATTGTTCTAGACAATAGCTAATGGATGCTCAAATATCTCTAACTCAAAAACTCAAATTTTAACCATATCCTAACCTGGGAGCAAAACATTTTTCATCTTGTGTCATAAATAACCAAAACCATCTTGCTAAAAAATGTACGTCCACATGTAACATGTAAATGTTTTTTTCTCAAGTGGCTAAAATCTTGTTGTTAATAAGATGTTACATCTTGATCATTCCTGAGGTGCTCTCCCCTAGCATGCTTGTTGAACATGTAATTAAATTAATCTGATCCATGCAATGTTTCAAAGCAACTTCCTGACATATAATAATAGTGCAGAAAACCTTCACCATGTGTAGGCTGTGGCATAAACAATTCCATTCAAGGCACTCATGTTGAAGGTTAAAAATGAAAATCCTTTAATGAAGAGTCAGAAATATGATAGGAGTAGTGCATTATAAAAATACACAGTGTGCCAAAGCAGGATGAAGGCATATTTATTTAATGCTTTTGTACATTAGCAAACCCAGAATGTCCTTGTCAACACTTTGTGTTTCACTGTGAAAGCACAACACTGCCTTCATATTTAAAAACATTTTTTGCACCTTCTGGAATATCTCTCCATGATTTATAGTTCAAAAACCCCTTATTTATCTTATACTGACAATTTATTTTGTTTTAGCTCCTATCTCTTTAAGGCCCCCCTCCAGATGAGCCCACACTTCTCTGATTGGCCAGTCTGCCCCTCTGCAGATGTCTTAAAAAATAGTAGTAGATGGATTTCACGTCTCTTTCATGTCCTTCACTTGAAAAACATCCATACATGTTGAGGCTTAAATCTAATCCAAATATGCGAGTGGACAACGTGAACATCTTTAGCAACTAAGGCTACGTTTGTGGGCATGTGCAAACAATCTGATGTCATCATGGAGGAAGTTGAGGTAACTTTGCAAACAAATCATTCAGAGCAGGTTGAAGCCCTGGCTTTTGACTTTTAGGGAAGATTTTTGAAATATGTTCACCTCAAGTTTTGAACTTTTACATGTTTAACATAGACATCCGATATCGTAATAGTATAAAATAACAGAAAATCACAATAAAACATTGATAGGTCCGTAAATTAACCCACAGTTTGCAACTATATAAATCCAGCAGACCAAACTAATCTGTCTTTTGATTTATTGCATTATATGCATTATTCAATGTACAGAATGTCAATTCAGCCACCTCATTTCCCACGTCGTCTCCACAAAACAGTTATTTTTTCCCACTATCTGTAGTAAAATAGTAAAATCTGCTCTTTTCAGTCACTAAAATACATCCTTCCCACACACATACACACAGACACAGGCACACTGAGGAAATCTGCCATGAAACTTAATCACAAAAGGTCATGTTGGCGAGGGAGGAACAGATTAAATTAGCATAGTATTAGATATGGAAAATGATTTCTGTCAAATCAAACTGTAGCACAATTATAATATGTTAATTACTTATTTCATTAAGGAAGTTGATTGCAGTTCACAGATGAAATCATGCGGGCAAAGACACCTGGAAAGAGGTGATGAAGCTTGAAACCCGTCTCTCTCTCTTCTGTCCCTCCACTCTGTCTCGTGTTTTCTCGTCATCGTTTCTCATCTATTCTCACTCTGCCTTTTCACGTACGCATTAATTGCCTGAACGTGCCACACAAAAATGCTTCAAAGGGCGCAGGACTTCTCATTTGTTCATCAAAGGGAAGATGATGAGGAGCGCAAGATCATATGACCGACCCACAATGCTCCTCAAGGGAAGTGAGGAGCAGATTCAGTGTTTGAGGCAGCCAATGAAAACATGGAAAAAGGAAGATTTTTTCTGAATAGACTGGATAAACAAGACCAGATTTTACCAATTAGTGTTATAATAACATGGCATTGTTTTTAATAGTAGAAAATATGACTACTGGTTATGTGGTCATTGAAAGAAGAGCACGATAAATCTTCTTCTAAGTCTAAAATTTTCTGAAGGGTTTGTGTTTTTTTTATGTTCAGTCTGACCAGAAATGTATCAGCACTGATGTGGACTAAAAAGCACATTACAGATACAAAAGACACTGCAAATAAAGAAGCAATACATCAGTGAATAAGAAAACAGATGGCGCTAGCTTTAGATAAGAAGACAAGTAGCAGATTTATATATTGCATTATTTCAGCATCTTCAGGCATCTTTAGTTAAGACATGAATTGTAAGAACAGACCAAACAATCCCCAGCCTGTCAATCTGGACACCTGTTTACAACTGTGTTTAGGGTCAGAACATATGATTTCCTATATGTACTACAGGATTTCTGTCACACAGCAACGGAGGGTATTAAAAAGACTGGAAAAGGGTTAGATATACTGTAGAGATACTGCGAGATATATGAGACGAAGCAATGACATGCGTCAATTCTTGTTCCTTTAATGGTAGACTTTTTAAAAATAAGTATCATATATAGACTGCATTACTCAAGGGTAAAGTTTACATCTGCAACGTTTAGTCTATATACCAATATATTTATAATAAATGTATCACTTTGAGAAGAAAAATGCTACATTTCTCTGGTTGGAGCTTCTTGATGTGAATATTTTCTGGTTTCTTTAGTTTTCTATGCTTTTAAACGTAGTATCATTGGGCTGTGACTGTTGGTCAAGACAGAACAGGATAGCTTAAGTTGCATTTTGGGCTTTGAGAAACAGTGATTGACACTTGAACATACAATGGCACTTTATAGACCAAATGACTCATCGATTAATTGAAAAAATAATCACTAATGCAAACTAATCATTTCTTCCAACCCTGGTAAAGTTACACAAAATACACTCAGGTGTCTCCAGTTTGTTCTGTGTGCAGATTTATTTCATAACCCTGCCTTCAAATACAAATACAGGAAGCAAATGTACAGACTATTTTCAAATATGCTCAACATTAACATCATTCCAGATACTGTCTTAGTTGTTGAAACTTCTGAGGATGTAAGGAAGCTGCAGGTGGCCCAGAGACACTTGCTGTCTTACAGTATTATTAATGCAAAAGAAACTCGTACTGATGTTTTGGAAAAAGGAGGAAGTGCCATAACTCAAACAATGGCTGAGGATCAGATAAATCCTCATGGACAAGCTTCAAGAGTTTGAAAAAATTGGCAACCATTACTTTTGCTCTTGGAAGGGAAGAACAGTAATACACACAGATAGCACTTCTAGTGGGTTGAGCGGTTGTGCTAAGTCTGTTGTACTTGTACCCAGTTTTTGTATTGTGTATGAATGCATAGTGGATTGGGGGGGGGGGGCATTGTGTGTTTGTATTATAAGTTACTCGTACAAGGTGACTTCTGAATAAAAAACATTTAGAAGAAAAGAGGTAGTTTCAGTTTCACAGTTTGAAAATGTCACGTCGAACACAGTTATGTGACCATAGAGTATGTGCAAAGTTAATATTTGTACATGTTATTTTTACATTAATCTTAATCACAAATACAGCAGAGCACA
This sequence comes from Scomber japonicus, assembly GCF_027409825.1. Lineage (NCBI taxonomy): Eukaryota > Metazoa > Chordata > Actinopteri > Scombriformes > Scombridae > Scomber > Scomber japonicus. Next base: position 14,060,416 of record NC_070592.1, read on the forward strand.
GCACAGGAGAGATCAGAGAGTTACCACAATAAAACATTACATTAAACATTAAACAGAGTCCAACACCAGCTATTATACAGTATGTAATCTGCTACAGTATTACCTAGCAGCCACATCTTCCTCTACCTCCAATCGTTAAGGACAACATACTGTAGTGAAATGAGAAAAGTCCTCCCAGAAATCTACCTGATAGAACAGCAACGGCAGGCTAAGACAAATCAAATATGCAGCACATCATTATGAACTTAATAAACTATAAATAAGCAGCAGATGACCATTAGTACATGGATATTAGCTCAAGGTTGGCAACGAGTGTAGCAGCAGCAGGAAGCATAGAGCAGGAACAGGCTCAGCAGTTAGATGTAGTTATGACATGGAAAGTAATAGTCAAGCAAGCCCAGATATGGCCCATATACTTTGAGTGAAATATTTATGCTTTGCTGAACATGAGATATGCAGGAAGAAAAAGTAGAATCTGTATGTAGAAAACAAGCACAGTAGAGCCAGTCAATCAATATTACGGTACAGGTATCCTTTGTAATAGGGCTGTTTGCAAGACTACAGTCATGTTTACATCCCCAAAGCAAACAAACCATTTTACCATCTACTGGAGACTTGATTGCATTACATAACCGGTCTCACTTTATTTTATGGTACACTAATAAGACATAATAAGCCATACTTTAGAAATAATGTGTTCTTTATTAGTCAGTAAACAAACAGTTATACCATAATTAGACACCATACACCTAAATTATGCCGTAATTAGAAACTGCATGTAATGTCATATTAAATTAAAAATATTTTAGACACCATTATAATAATTAGAAACCAAATAGGTAATCCCAATACACTTTTGACACCATTTTACAAGATCATAGTCTAATTAGAAATCAAATACAATGTTACATCAGATCCAAAATATACTACGGTTAGATGCTACTCTACTACCAAATGATGCTGTAATTATACACCACATTTAATTCTACTATCATTGGCCTATGATAGCTTAATTAAACAACACAGGCTGTAATTAAATGAATTTAATTCCCCATTATATATTGGGCATTGCCTTTATAATAGTCAGACAAACTATGAGAGCTCAGAGGACAATACATTTATTTGGCCTTTGTTTGAACATACAGGGTTATTTGTTGCTCATTAAAAGAAAACGGTATTGTAAACTGAAGTCAAACCACATCAGGTCACATCTGGTCACTACTTTACATGTCACTTGTAGCCTGGATGATCTCTGGAGTTTTTATATTGTAAAAAAAAACCCTACTTAACAGTCCACTTGAACCATTTAAAGGACCAGTGTGTAGGATTTAGTAGAATCTACTAGTGTGGAAACAGATAGCAACCAAATGAATACACTTCTCTTCAGCCTCCCCTTACAAACGTGTAGGGTAACTTACTATGGCTGCAAAAGTTTGTCCATTCTGGGCTACTGTAGAAACACGCCAGTGCAACATGGCAGCTCCATGGAGGAGGACCAGCTCTGTATGTATATAAAGGGCTCATTCTAAACTAATGAAAACCATCTGACGCCAGTAATATAAGGCTATGGAAGCGGTCAGGAAATGGCATCTTTATTTGTCAGTTACACCCTCATTAGACTTTCTTAAAGGGTATTTTTCGACACAACAGAACTACACCGTAAACATTGAAACATACCTACATCTTCTTCGGGTTTGTAGCATATTTTGGATCCAATATATTATTTAGTTTACTGTCTGATACATATCATATTATTTATTGTTTTTGTCTAATTTGATGCAAAGTATAGCTTATTACTTTTTATTAGTGTAACATAAAATAAAGTGCGACCAGAAAACCTCCAAGACAACAACAGCAACAAAGCAGAAGAAATATGTCACACACTAATAAAAGCCATTAAAATATGAATATTGAATTATGAATGCTCAGCTCAACGTCATGAAGGCCAAGAAGTGCCAAAAACAACAACAACTGAAAGTTGAATAACCACCATGAGGAAATACTGTATTATCATAGCAGGCAATAATGAGCATAAGAGCAGAAATAATCAGCAAGCAGAAGCCAAAAACAACACTATCAGATGTACTTTGCTAAATGTTACAGCATCAATTGAACACAGCCATGCATGTACACCAGCAGCCAACATTAACCTTGTTTAAGTCATCAGTAGAGTACATTTCATTGGATGGATCATCTATGGTCCCAGACTGCAACAGCAGGACAGAGGAGAACTCCCTGTGTGAGGTAATCAGCTGATCTGGCAAACAATCAGCAGAAGAAGAAAACTGGAATATTTCCTCCAACAAACGATCTTGAAGTAACATGATTACACTGCTGGCAGAGGAGACTGTTTATGAAGAAAGATGAAGCAGACACATCAAGTGTTTGCAGCAGTTTTACAGCAGATTTAACACACCTGCATGTGGTTCAGCAGGTGGGCAACTTTTTTTTTTTTTTTAATTTTTTTCGGCATAGACACCTTTATTCAACAGTAGACAGACAGGAAACATGGGAGGGGGGGGGGGTGTGATATGCAGCAAAGGACCTCCGGGCCGGGACTCGAACTGGGGTTGGCTGCGTACGTGGCATGTGCCCTAAGCACTCGACCACCTGCGCACCCAGGTGGGTGGCTTTGACGTGCTTAAATACACCGCCTTGTACTGCAGAGGGTGCGTTGGATATATGCTGCAACCAGGAGAGCTTGTCACATGTGAACCTTACACCAATTGTTTGCCTGAACAAGCTCAGAGAGCCATCACTATATTAAGAGTTAAGAACAGACATTTTCATTTACCTTTTGTGTTTTTTTCAGTTCTACTTGTGTAGAAATGGGTTACAATTAAGAGCCAGTGTAATGTAGGTGAGATGATGGATAAGGTGGGATGCTATGATGACAGTGAGTTTATCAAACAAAACAATCTCACCTGAAGGTCCTTTTAGTAACTGCTCTGGAGCTTTTGATCATATCACAGTTGTGCCCAGCTGATATTGAGTGCTATAAGGACTTTTCGTCGATGATGGCCTAAAAATTGAACTTCAAAGTTTATTCTTGACTTTGGAAACTCTTGCTCACAAACACCTTGGGGTTCATTGAGCAGCTGTTATGGAGCTTTTGATCAAAATTCAGAGTGAAATCCCCACAATAGAAAGAAAAAGGTAGTGTCAAATATAAAAATTACAGGCCATTTATAAGTGTAAAATCTCATTTAATTCAATTATTGAGTTCTATGATATAGGTGGTAATGAATGCCCAGTTTTCATATAAACATTCAAAATGTTCAAATTTTCAATTCTTCTAAATACTTTAAAGGCTTTTCATTCGTGTTGGCTTAAAAGTTGACTTCATTCTGGACCTTAAAAACAGTAGTTGACTAAAGTATCTCACCACAAAGTCCAGCACAAATCAGAGAGTAGATTTTCCTCCACTGGGGCGTGACAACGTATTAATGCACATTTTTAACCGTAGGCTAGCGAGGACAAAGGATGCTCAGTTGCATGGCTACATTTGCCTTCTAGCATGTACACTGCTTATTATATCCAAGTGGAGGACCCAGTCTATCAGTGCCAAGTGGATTTGTAAACATCCACACACACGCCTAACTTCTGAGCAATAAATCATTCAACAAAGCCTTCATATTTTGCCAAATTGGATACATTTCTGGCATAATTTATAATCTAATCAATGGCCAGAAAAGTTTAAGCTGATCTGAAACCTCTCGGCCTGATTGAAAGACTGACACGTCTTATGTGAGTTACTGAAAGGCTGAAAGACGAAAGGCAATGATGGCAACGCTAAATGACACTTGCCTCTGACAAGTGGCAAATGGGAAGGATTAACATAAGCCAATGAGCTTCAGAATGAATATATGTTCAAACCTCATTTGAAGTGGCATCTGTGACATTGCCATGCCAATTTTGAGAGAATTCAATCTGCCGGCATCAACTCTCTAAAACTGTGATTGGACTTGTGAAGAGACCAATTTGCTTCTAAATGTGTGCAGTCAGGGCTCTTTGTGATTATGGTACGATATCTGTATCTATTCTTGAGCTCCAGCTGTATTCTCAACTCCATCAGCACTCAAATTAGCCTTTCTTATCAAGTATTTGAGGGAAGATTAGAACATAATACAGTCTATCATTTTGAGAGGCAGGGTTAATGTTTGCTAGGATGTTTGAGGGGTTATCAGCTGTCAGTACAAATTGCTAGAAAGTTGATGAAGTCTGTGTTTCATTTGTGACCAGCGGTTAATCCAATGTAGCAGACTTGTATTCTGGGATGAATTATTTTTGATGAGGCTGCCATCCCTTTTTTTCGTCAATTTCATGCATGTTTATACAGTCCATAAATGTAACTGTCACTCTTAGAGTTTTTACCATTTTTCCTTCAATGCTGCTACATTTGAGTTTTGTTCCAAAAATATAACATAAAATGTATGCAACATTTACAAATATGGTACCTATACATGGTCCCTTTTCCCCCCTCAATGCTGTTCTACTTAAAAGCAGTCTTGTTTCACATATTTATAAGTGGATGCAGCCTTAAAGAAATAGTTTGTCATTTGAGGGAATCCTCTTACTTGCTTTCTTGCCAAGAGTTGAGAAGATCAATACCACTCTCACATTTATACTGTAAACATAAAGCTAGAGTCAGCCGCTGCTTAGCTTAGCTCTTTTTATTTTTTGGCGATTTACATTTTATTGACTTTCAATCATACAACCCACAAATAAAAGGTTGATCAGCGAGCACATACATTAAAAAGAGACAAAAAAGGAAAGAAAAATGACTACATGAATAAATCAGGAGACCAAAAAGAGTTCATGGCTATGTAAGTAATGCTTTGATGTCACATGAGGCTGAGCTACAAATATATCTTTATGATCTATTAACATAGTTAAGAAAAGCTGCCCATTTCATACTTGTCTAATCTACCCATCAAGGAAAAGGATACCTCTTCATTTGCAGCCCCTCTGATAATCAATATATGCCAATCTGTAAGCAATGCGGCATGCACTGAGTTCCACTGTTGCACCAGCAATCTCCTGCCAAGCAGAAAGACTGTCTGAATCCATTCACAAAACATAGAACGAATTGTATCTATAAAAGTAGAAGGATCTTCTAGCATAAATAATTGGGGGCAGTAGGGGATTTCCTGATCAATGATTGCCTGGATACAATTATGTATCAATGTCCAAAATTCACAAGTTTTAACACACATTTCCATAACATATGAATTAGTGTACCCTCATAAATCTGCAGCAAGCGGGATCATCTTTAACGGGGCGTTCACACATACGGACTCAAAAGCTAGGACAGCGACAGCTACTATTCATTGTGAATGAGACCTGGCTTTACAGCCCGCTGAGCTAGAGAGACTCACAAAGAGCTCAGCTACACTACATAAAGAAAAGCTCAACTTTATGCAAATGTTCTCTGACACTTTGCAAGCAACAATCAGCAACCGGCTGCTGGCTGTAGCTTCATGCTGGCATATGAAGATGCTCACTTACTTACTGGTTCATGTCTATCGCGCCTTCTTTACAGAGCATAGGTCGTTGACCAGTCTGCCAGAGTCTTCTGTGTATGAATATGAAAGTATCACTATTACAATGACAACTTGGATTCTGAGAAAATAAAAAGCAACGTGAGATCATGAAAAAAAACCCCTTCATAACACAGATAATAATAGAAAAACAACATCAGTTAATAAATGGTTATAGATATTTATACTTAGATTAAAACAAACAAGTAGATACATACTATGTGTGAATTGCTGCTAACAGACATGCAAATGCTTGAAAAGACACATGCAAAGAGAAGGCTACACACTATGAAATATAGGGGGGGAAATCCTCTGTATTCTATGTATTTTTAATATTTAATGACAAAAATCTAAAAATAAGTATTTATAGCATTTGCATTTGTAATTCTTCCACTGGTAAATTGCTGTCTGCTGTTACTTGCCTCCTATAACTTAAAAGTACCAATTGCTGAAGTCAGATGCTGTAGGAAGCTGCATGAAACCGTCTGTGGTGTCTCACGGTTTGATTATTGTGATGAATGATTATCATCTCTCTTGCTCTCACAGGGCAGCAGAGTATAGGAATGACCAGTTTCTTAGACTATTATCTCTCATCTGTTTGTGCAAACGGCACTTTAATGCTTCAGAGGAGATGTGTCTGAATAAAATTAGAATAACTGGATGTGAAAGAGGTAGTTCACTCTGGTGGGGTTGGTGTTTAAACAAATTGTATGTGTGTATGTGTGTGTGCAGCCAGGGACAGGAGTCCTGTGTGTTTTATGTGTGCAGGAGAGCCTGTGTATGCCCTGTCATATGATAAATGTTCTCTCTCTTATAATCTATGTGCTTCAAAATATGATGTATGTGAGGATGAACTTTGAATTATAACCTAAAGAGTGATTCATTAATCTTCTGACTTTGGTGGGGAGTGGACCAGTGGAATCCATTTAGCATGTTTATGTTTTATGAATAATGCAATATTGCGACTGGCCAGCTGGATCTGGGCAGTGACGCTCAGACATGTAGAAGTTGACACACAAGCAAACAGCTCTCTTTGCTGCTGGAAGGAAAAGGAGGTGAATGGATATTTGCAGTCACGAGGAAGGTCAACAGATCCTATTACACTTTCACTGTATGTGATACCTGACCCCAGTGTTCTGAGTTCTGATTCATTTCCTGGTTTAATTTAGTGTATTCTGAACTATAAAATTGACTTACGTAATATTGCACTTCAGGTAAACAAAACTTCAATATTTAACTCAATTATTTGTCCAACTGCAAAGCTGAATGTACCCAAAACAAGTCTGAAAAGAAGCAGAAATGGGAGAGGTGGGGGTGAAAAAATGTTGCGTTCAAGAGCAGCCTTTAGGACATAGACACCGGTGTACTTTACTGTTTGATATGTTTCTGATGTTTTATCTTTGTTCTAACATATGCTCTTGTAGTACTCCCTGTAAAGTACTACCAGGATAGTTAGTATAGTACAGTATAGTACAGGATAGTGTATATTAGTATAAAGTAAATTGATATTAAGTTGAGGATTCAAGAGGATCATTTAATTACATATACAGTATGATCGACCTGTAAGTCATCGTTCCTTCAGTTTTTTCACATCCTACTAATTTCCCATTTAATCCATAGTGCATCAAAGTGGGTCACCACCCTCATCAATGATTCGCTGTTTGACATCGCCAAAAACTCTCCACCTTCAACCACATGATCAGCCAAAAAAGAGGCAGCTGAATAAAGACATATTGTGACATGTACTTGATTTAGCATTTTGCCGTAACTCTGTGAGCTCTAATTTAAAACAATAAATGCTGGAAAATGGAAGAAACACCCAAAACTCTTTGTATATTTTGTTATTTTCAGAGAACATCTATTCAGCCAACAAAAATATGCCTCGATATGACTTTACAGTCAGTGATGCATCTTCAGGAGTTGATCATTGTTTTCCACAGGGAGTGCAAAAAATGATGCACGAGTCTCCATGCAGCAATTTCAAACAGTCATAGGTCCTGAGGCCCCAGTGGTGTCTTCAACCTGAGTGGCAAATTCCTTTTCAAGGAAAATGTAAAAAAAACCCCACCAACTTATCAGGTGAGCCCAGACACAACGTAAGAGGTGATTTACTCTGAGCAGGCTACATGTCACCAGGGCTTTCTTTGTTTCCCTGTGGTCTGATTTGAACTTAAATTGCTTCTGTGAAGACTTGGCTTGGCTTCTCATTATGGTGCCCCTCCTACTGCTCAAACATTAAGGAGACTCCTTTACTGTGCTGTACTGTATCCTCAAATGCTAATGCCCCCATTATTCCCCAGTATTACTGTATAACCACCTGTCACACTGCTGAGAAGGGGTTTAAAAGTGTTATTTCCAGGTCATCATGGAGCAGACCAGAAGTAAAATCTGCCGGAATGCAAACAGGTAAGGGGGTAAAAAAAAAAAAAGGTGAGAACATTGTGTAGAAAGAGAAAGCCTGCCACTACTAGTTGGGTCCAGAGAAAATTTTGAGATGCTCATATCTAGTTACTTTTAAGTAAATTTGCATCTCCCTGAAAAATAATTCAAACAGCCCTATGGGGTAAAACAACCCTACATAAAACACATAAAAGCAATCACTATATTTGTCAGATTAATATAAGACACAAACCTAATATCTAGCAGACAGGACCAGAAAAAACACACAACTAAGACATCTTTAAATGAGACTTTTCTGTGAATTAGTAATTTTTAGAGTAGTGTTGGCCAAATAATTTTAAAACTGTAATCAAACTATGACCATGATTATTCTCTAACTTCCCTAACCTTACCTGAGTAGTTATTATAACCAAAAGGGTGGATTTTCCCTGCACACTGAAAACCACTGACCCACTTCGTTTAACACTAAAACTGACCCCAAAAAAATTCAAAACTGCCAAGGATACATGAATGGTGAAATGCAAGTCGAGAAAAAAAGCCAAAGTAGATTATAATACTTAACAATCACATTACAGATTAGGTAAATAACCCAACAGTTACACTGGGTTAAAGCAGCCTTTGTCCTATACTTCACTACTGAAACTAGGTAAGTAGTCAGAGTTGGTGCTATATTAATCCAAATTGGGTCAATTTTGAAGCTGTTATTTTTAGCATATAACCCTAAGCAAGTCTCGTGCCTAACAACACCTTAAAAGGGACATATCATGCTTTTGAGTTTTTAAACTGTGTATACTTGATGTGGGATATCTATGTTAAAGGTTGTTAAGTGTAGGTTGTTGCATGTTGTTCACTCACATGCTTCGGATCGGATTTCTGCTAATGTTTGTTTACGTAGCCTCTGGATCCACCTGTTGAGGGGAAACTGGCCAATCCGAACAGAGTGTGCACATTGGGAAGGGCGTCTTAAAGATTAAACGGCCTGTTTAGGGCAGAGGATGAACTGAGGGACTGCATAAAGAGCCAGTGCAAGATAAATAAGGCTTAAAGCTACCCTTACCTTTGTTACATTTTTACATATTTTTTTGTTTAGGTTAAAATGCTATTAATAAGGTAATGGCACTCTAAAATCTTAGAGAGATCCACCAGGCACAGAAACAAAATAATATTCAGTGTAAACTCCGACCTGGTTTCCCCTTCCGCATTACGTAATTGTGTGCGCACCCCTACCCGGAAGAGAGTCTGTTGTGGGTCCACGGCATTATAATACATCGAAGACACGCGGAGATAGTCGTAAACAGACAGTAACGACTGACAATGACAGACAAAAGCGGGCCACAGCTTACACCACCAGCCGCTCCCACGGGGAAAAAGAAAAGCTTCATCCAGAGCTGAAAAGGGATGAAATGGTCGCAGAGTTTCTACTTGAAAGGTATTTTTATTTTGCATAATCTAACATACAACATCTGTAGCAGCTCTTCTGCACTGTTATACTGGTTGAAGTGGTAATATGGACCGGAGACTCCCATTAAAGAGTCAGGGACTGGAGGTTCATTTATTGAACATTTAATTATTATTCTTCATCAGCAGATGTTACAGGTGATGGTATAGATGATTGGAGGTGGATGATGTGAGGATATGATGATATTTGGGTGTGTATGTGGTCTGGAAACAATATAACAAACTGTAACGTTAATCACCATGGCAACAATAGTATACAATGTACAGTAACTGGGGGCTATCGTGTAAATCATAAACATTCAATGCCGTCGGGGTAGGGGGGGCGTGTGGTACATAGGAGGGAGGAGGGGTTGTTGTTCAAGTTTTTTCAATGTGCTGTGTAAAATGCAAGAAAGGTAAGAGTAACTTTAATAAGGCTTTTTTTTTTTTTTTTTTACTGTAAGTCATGCAAAGATATTCCAGTAAAGCCCCTGTATATAAATATAGACCTGAAAATGTGCATGCTAAATCCCTTTTAACCCTAGTGTAACATTTTTGCAAAAGTGATTTGAAATGGTTTAGGAAAGAATTGACTCACTGTCATCCTCCTGATAGGGACATCAGATCAGAAAAAAGTCTGGAGGGCAGTGACAAATTATGTATTTTGTTGCTTAACTTGTTTGATAGGAGATGACATTTACACACACATGCAGACACACACTCACCATCACAACTGTACTGTTGGCTGAGCCACGACAATCATGAGGAACAAGATAGAGAAGGATATAGCAGTGAGGAAATTGCACATTAAGAAACTTGTAACTGCTGCTAGAGTGCCTCTCACCCTTCCTATGTGCAGCCAGGCAGCCATAACCAGATGCATCAAGCACACATTACATCCCTATACCTTGAGTTTTTACTCTGCCATCCAGCCAGAAAGATTAGTTTAGCTGGAGAGTTGATTTATGGATGACAGAAAGTAATCCCTTCTTGTCCTGCGTGCTGTTGTCGTGCCTCCTCCTTTGCCACAGCGCCGAGCTTACACAGTCTGAAAGCCCTTGATACTGTGTTCACCCTAAGGTGTAATGTTTGATAATATAACTACTGCTTCTGTCACCCAGACCCCCCACCCCATCTGCACCCACAGCCGAGCCGCCACCCCCCGCAAATACATTACAGCCTCACAATGCTTTGAGATTTATGAGGGAGTAGTGGCATAGGAAAGAGAGAGAGAGAATATGCATTGATTGAAAGCCCCAGATAGTACCATCCAATCCCGCCCCAAAGAACATCAGTTATTTTGCATCCTGACACAGCGATTGATAACTCGTAAATGTGTGTGGGGATGACAAATGCCAATGGAAACTGACTCTGACTAAAATGATAACGGCATCGGTCTCGAGGGGGTGACGGAGGTGGAGGCTGGATGCTGCTTAAAATATTTAATAATTGATACGGAGGTAGTGAGATGTTGTTTGACCCTGGAGGAGTGTGAATGTCATCAGAAAATTGCCAAGACTTTGAAGTGAAATACATTAATGATGCTTGTGAGTGTGCTAGCGTTTACACATTTGTGTGTGTATCTGGAGAATATGGTGGGGGCTTATGACCTGTAATGGTCACTAAACTATCTGCATTATCATCATTATTTGTCTTTAGGGTATTAAATGTATTATTCTTTATTTCGCAAGATAGGGAGGATTGTAAAAACACTGTTCGAACAAGTTGTATTGTTTAGAATTAGAAGCAATGAATGCTCAAACTGCAGGTCTAACTTACTCCATAGATTCTTACAGAGTAGGACTTTCTGATTAAAATGACAGAGAATGGAGAGCAGTGTTGACTCTAGTTGTAATTGATCTGACTCTGTTGTCCTCCAACATAATATGTGCTTTCTTATTGATTACAGAAGCAACAAAACATGCCAAGCTGTCAATTAACAGCCTGTTTGTGGTTGTATATGGTTCAGTGAAGAATCTGAGGAGACCACCAGGGTTAGGATGTGATATTATCGCTGCAGATAAACATTTGAACAATTTAGATGAAATACGTACAATAAGATATTCAATCACATTACCAGAAAACAAATAGTTGCATAAACAGCTGTCACAGATTGATTTAGTTGTTGATTTAAAGCACATTTCTAATTTCTGTATTTATATTCTGGGGCTCAAGTGGAATATTTTGCATGATTTACAGTTCAACAAATATACTGACCCTTTGTGCAGCCCCACAGTACAACAGGCTGTTTTAGCTCCTGTCTCTTTAAGTAGTAAGAGTATACTTTTAAAATGGAAGCTTTTCAAATACACATTTGAGCCTGAAACCAATCTAATCCCATGTTAACAACCTATGACACAACTTTAGCAGCAACTTAGCAATAATGCTACTAAATGGACACCCATTTGTGGGCATGTGCAAACAATCTGATGTCATCACGAGTAATATAGCAAATGAAATGGAAAACTTGTTTTTTTATATAGTATATATATGTTTGGTCCCCTTTAACTGATTGGTTTACTTGAGAGTTCTGCACCAAATGATGCCCACCATATGACAACAACAAAAAATAGGAGGACTACATGAAAAACCATAATGAACAGTTCTACAAAGTCAAAAAGAGAGCATTAAAAAACGTAATTAACAAAACAGAAATGTCCTACTATGGAATGATACAATGTTCTTTGCATTTTCTATAAGTCTTGCCAAAAGAAAAATGTCCTAATTTAAAAGCCAACTCAACATATTACCTTCAGAAAACCAAATCAGGATTCTACAACAAAATTTGAATTTAAGGAAATCACAAAAAGTGATACATAGAAAATCTTAAAAAATGTGTGACTTTTGAAAGTGGGCAACAGCAAAATATTTATCATCAACAAAATACAGCTGTATACTGGTTGCTATTTGACATATTGTGCAAGATGTAATAGACCCCTCTGTAATAGTGAGTTACAGGAAGGATCCGAGCAAATGTAACAGATTGACCAGACACATCACAATATTCAAAAATAGAATCAAACAAACTATTTAGGACCTGTAGGAGAAGAAGTTACAAGGGGAGATATTTACAAGAAAGGATCAATAGAAAAAAAGAGAATAAGACGTGGACGACATGTAACAAAGGTCCCTGTTTGGGATTAAAAGCAGGATGTTGCAGCTACAGGGTACAAACCTCCACTTTATTTCTCACTGCAGCTATAAGCACTTCAAATCACTTAAGATACATGCAATAATACAACACTATAACACAGTGTTGTGCTTTGGATCCAGCAACCACATGTCTCATGTTAAAATATCTGAATTCCTCCATATGGTAAACTGTGGTCCCCTGTGGTGGATCCCTGCGGTGGACACAGTGGGACGCTGGACATTTTATCCCCATAACCCCTCAAACCTTCAACTGAACAGCCCTCAAACTCTTTCTGCCGTCTAGTTCGGTATTAAGACAAATCAGTCTCAGAACTGTAGTATGCAAAGCATTTCAATCCTCTTACAAAAGTCTGATGTCTGAAAAGTAATTAAGAGGCTCCAATTAACAAAGTGACATGAGATAAAGGGTAGCTGAAAACAAACACAGGTAAATAATATCAAATGTCCGGTTTATGGCTTTCTTGATACAAAAGAAGGTGAAACACGTCACCACAAAACCTTTAAACATGTCTCTTGTTTGCTTGTAATTTCATGATAGCACAATCAAATCCTCTGTGTTTCATTCAAGTGTAAGTGGAAACAGACGACGGTAACCGCCAAACAAAAGCCACCATCACGCCCTTACATGATAAGCCTCTTGGATAGATGGTGAAAATGGAAATTGTGATAAATCTTTGGCTGCGTTGCATCAAAGCAAAGCCAGGCCTTCATGTAGACCTCCAGTTTCCTGACCCTCAGCTCTGTGCTGGCGATTCATTAATCTTAGACATACAATACTGTAAATTCCAGTTTCTATAACGGAGGAGAACTGGGAGTGATCGGGCTTGTCCTCCCTTGGGAATGTGAGAACAGGTGTGGAGCAGGATGCTACTAATGCCATCACTTTAATAAATGTACTCCATGAAAGCAGCACTAAAATTCTGATTAAAGTTGGACTGATGTTTCTCAGAAGTTAGTTCAAGCTTCCCCCTTTTTTTTTCCATTTTCCTTTTTTTTAAATACATTTGACAACGCCTACCTCCAGAAAGAAGGGCGAGGAGACTGAGGAAGCAAAGGAGAGGGAGACGACAGGAGCAGAATGTGAAGAGACATTAAAACATTTCAAATGAAAGGTGCATCAGAAGAGCTTGTCACTGCATTACCGCCAAGATTAAAGGGGTCTCGGTGTCTTCTGTCGGGTTCAAGGGAGACTGCATGAGGATTTGGCTCAGACTCTTAAATACCTCTGTCGACTAAGATTCAAACAAACACTTCCACAATAATTACATGTTGACTTTTCTTCATTGCAAGAGGAGAAGGTAAAACATTTTAAAATGGAACTCCTACATTGTCAGCGTAAGTACTCGGTGGTGTTTATTCAAGTTGGACATTTTTGAGACTATTATTCACTGATTAGGGCGCATGGCATAGAAAACATAATGCCAGCACATTTACAAGCCTCAGGAGTTCAAGGGGAATAAGGTATTTAGTTCAGGTATTAGTTGGGAAATGAATGTGCCATTGGTTGTCATCAAGACATAGGCAGCAATGCCAGAAGGGCTTCTTGAAGGTATCCTGCTTACAGTAGTGACACTTTGTGCTCAAATTGTACTTTTTAGTCCTTTTAGGGCTTAATACACACAAGAAATTCACAGCTTCTTTGAAAAAGTGCTCATCTTTCTTACTCTAGTATCTGTATCTGTCATGTTGGTGTTTGCTCTTTCTTCTTCTTTCGTCTTTCAGCAGTGCACTGAATCACCTCAGGGTGCTGTCCTTCATTCAACCAAGACTTTTGATGCCCCTGCAGATAAAAAATGTCCCTATGGAGATCAATAAAATAAAGCATCATTACAGATATGTGCAGATGGGAGGACCAGCTGGTTCCACAAGCTTTCTTCCCCATTCTGTATTCATTCAAATGTTCTTTTAATAACATTCTCAAACGCAGGACTCTCCTTGATAATGTAATGGTCTCATAGGTTTAAGTTATGGACACCAGTTTTAATTATTTAATCTTTGATGGACAAAACATGATTTCTCAGAAACATTATGCCATTGTGGACAAGAACCATAAGCCTTGTTGCTATGGAGAAGAAGCCAGTCAGAGGTGCAAATCACAACAGTAGTAAATTCACAGTTCTTCATTGTTTGAGTTAAAATGTTGGATACTGCATCTACATACTGAACATTATGAACAGTAATATGTACTGTAATATTCAGTGCATCTTTTAAAGTCACAATATTACAGATTAATGTACAACCAGACTGCCCTCTACAAATTATGTTTATCTATCCTTTTTTCCCCTTGTAAAGTTTGTACATATTCTGCTTATGGTGTAACTATTTTAATATAGTTTTATGTTTAATTCTTTACTCTGGTTATCTATGGCTGCAAGGAAGAATTTCATTGTGCAACTGATTGCTCTCTCTGCATATGACAATAAAGATTTGATGTGTAATGTGATCTGAAGTTTAAATGAAATCACAGCTTGTGCTGAATTTAACCCAATTAGCCCAGAATTAAAGAGTGATTTCAGTTAAACTGCAGATTGTGTATTCAGTTTGCTCAACATCATAATCTGTAGTTTGATGCCCACAATTAGCCTCACACCTAAAATAAGTTTAAGCTTGTTGATTAGATGTTTTTACACACATGTGTTGTACCTTTTTCTTTTCATCAAAGAAACAGGTATTTTTATGGCTCAGTTGTTAATCTTTCGATTGATGATATAACCAGGTGAGTTTTATGATGATCCAGCCTGTAAAAATGCTCCAACTGTGAGTCATGTCACTGGGTAAAATGAACAGGTTTTGTACTACTGGAACCAGGGAAGGCCAAAATAGCCTCTTCCAACTCTGCAACACTATTACTGAACTCAAGTCCAAGAATTTTAAAACAGGAGAGTTTTGAAGGAAAACACACGCTCGCTCCGTGTTCTCTAAACCAGTCAGTAGCTCAGCAGGAAGCTGTGGACTGCGGGTGTCCTTAATAGCAGAAGCTGTCAACACAGACAGGGTGGCTGAACTCTAGACGGGCCGTCAGACGTCCAAGCAGCTGTGACCGGTGCTACTGAATGCAAACATGAGTGGCCATTTGTATGTTTCTGGCAGGCTAAGAGATGACTGTCAAAACCTGCTTTAAGGATAGACACATGGTACCTGTCTCAATAGCTGAAAATGTAGGGAAGAATATAACAAATAGTGACACCATTTCAAAGAGTTTTGGAATCAATTCATTATACTGAGGTTCTTTATTTTCAGAGACATCTATCCTGTTGATCAAATCTCTCAGGACATGCAAAAAGGTTTTTAATCCATGTTTATGCATTAGAGAAAATGTAACCATCTGTCATCCTACTGGAGCTTGAAAGTCCATTCTTGACCAAGGAAACAACATTTTTATTTATTTATTTATCAAGTAGACATGCAATGGAAAGGAATTGACTCATAGACAGGGCAGTAATGTGGTATGCACCTTAACCATTAAGCCACCAGGGCACCTGACTTTAGAAGCAGCAGTTTGACAAAACTGTTAATAAAAGGTCCACTTGCTAGCCCATTCTGAAAAACTGTGTGATGTTGCTGAAAGTAACGCAAGAAGCTAGTAGGTGTACTCTTTTGTTATTTTCTGAACCTGATGTGTCCCAAAGAACATATTTTTTAAACCCTATTGCCAGACAAAATCATAAATACCAGACTATTTTCCAAAGTCCCTGATAACATCTAGTAACAATGTTGTTGTTGTTTTTTTTTAATTGAAATAAAACCACGTACACCTGGCAACTACAATACAGTTAAGATTAGGGAAAGATTAAGGTTATGAAATCCAGACATGCACCACCCTGACATCCACACTGTTACTTTCTGCCTCGCTACAGTAGAGCACACAACTACTTCCTGCACTTGCACTGACTATTGGCTTTGAAGAGTTGGTAAGGAGCACAACTGTACAATACGAGCTTAATATGGGCATAATTCTTAGGTATACTGGGCTGAAAGGAAATTTTCAGTGTTATCATGTCATGTTTTGTAGAACACAAGCATGCGTAGAATCATTTAAAATATGCTATAAACCTATAATCTACAATACACATAGCTCATTTGTTTTGCTTAAAGCATATTTTACCAAGAAGTTATAAAACAAACAAACTACATTTAAACTTTGTAGACGCTCGTCTCATTGTTTGCTTTGTAATTAAACAAATGTCTTATGACTGGACTGCAGCCATAAGAATCAGAAGGTGCAGGGTGGCATGTCTTGACTTGTTCAACACTAAATCTTGCTGTCTGATCACTGCTTTATGCATATTCATAACTTTCACATACTATAATTATCATGTTACTTATATAAATTATGCGCATTTCAAACAGAGTGTATCACTTATAGTCCATACTGGTTCAAAATGTGTATTATAACATGACCATTACTGCAGATGCCTTATTCCTGCTTTTAATGTATAGTGGTGGGAAGAAGGTGAGTTATATATCGTTTGACTTTCTTGTCAGCCACAAGTACAAAACACATTCCTGTTATGTTTGGGGTTAATAAAACAGAGTGCAGCATGTGGATAAAACACCACAACATTTCACTGAAGAGACAATAATTCAAATGCTTTATAAAGACAACAGAATATTCCAAATGTCAAGGTTTGGAAAACCTTCCAAAACAAATGGACGTATCTTTCCCACAGTAATGAAAAATGGCAGTATATAATAACCACGAGTGATGCTAAGCTACTTGTATAATGTAATCTGCCCTGGAGAAGAAAACTCTGCTCTGTTTAGTTGACCGGTACAAGGACATACACACATCACAACAATGAAGACAAAAAGAGGCAGGAATTAGCTGGAAAACTGTGCAGACTGAAACAGAAGTGGCTGAAAATTGATTTCAAGTTCTGTCAGTGACGTGAAGAAAAACACTGCGAACAAAAAAAAAAAAAACATCTCTCACCAAGTGCCTGGAGAAAACAAAACTGTGCCATTAAAAACATAATAGGATTATCATTTCTGTTTGTTTGTCACGGTGGATCAAGAAAATTACAGTTAAGAGAAGAGCTTAGAGCCACATTGTTATCACCACTTCAGAAAACGAGGCGCAAACACAGGCCATCTGCATATTCATTTACTGCTTTTGAAATTCACCTTTTTAATTAGTGTGTGTGTAACAATCACTTAATATCTGCACACACCTTGACACAGAGGAGCCGCCACAGACACGTCCTCAGCTGCCGTGCACTTAACACAGGATCATCAAACGGCGGGGAAGTTACACAAGGCTGATGTGTGCTGGAGTGACGCCTGAGTGGGAGGGAAAGAGCCTATAAAAGAAAAAAAGAAATGCGATGAAGGCTAACAGTCACTCATAAGGTTGTGGGAGCTGTGTTTGTTTGTTTGTTTGTTTGTTTAGTTGTTCATGTGAAGAACAAAAAACAAGCACGAGAACCAGACAAAAGCTTCAGGACAGGAAGCTGTTGCAGAAACACTAATTTAGATGGTCCTAGTGTGTTGTCTTGCTTGGTGTTGTCTTGTTTATTTTCTTGCAGACAATGGCTTCAGAAGGAGACAGGGTAGACTTTCTCTGTATTCTGGCCTGCCACAGCATTGGATGTTGCCTTCTCATTTCCTCCTTCTTTCTCTTGTCATAATTACCCATGAGGACAATCAGTACACAGTAAGCTTTGTGGGATGGTGGGTGTCTGGGACACAAATGTGAGGAAAGACACTGCTGGTCGTGCGTGCGGCGCTTCAGGCTGAGGCACGCTCATGGCTCCCAGGAAAAGATGTTTCTAATTATGCGAAGTTGGCAGGAAGGATTTGTTTTTCTTCCTCCACCTTGATTTCAAGTGAAAAGTCAATGTTTCCAGCAAGAAGCTTCAGCAGCTTAAAGGGGACAACAAACAAAGAATAAACACTACTTTAGAGAAGATATATAATCTATTTTGAAAATATAACTGGAATAATGATGTATTTGCTAATGATCTGAATCATTTTTCATTACATATCTGTTTAAAGAAAGATGTAACTGAGCTCCACTCTGAACGTGTTTCGAAACACCAACACTCATGACCTGATCTGCAGTCAGTTACTGACATCACCACAGTAAATGTTGTGTCTCAGGAGCTGGATGATGTCTTGAACTACCACACTCATTCTGTGTGTTGTTGTTTTACAGTATGTCATTAAAACTTAAAAATACTAGTTTACACAGTATATGTGGTTAAGTCAAGATAGTGTAAATTAAAAGATTATTCAATGATAAAATATTGGACAGAAAATAATAATGAGAGAATGAGAGACATTTGAAAGGTAGAGGGAGAGGGATTTTTAAAAAAGAGATCAGAGAGAAAACAACATGGTGTAAAGAAAGAAAGAAAATAAAGCAAGAGATATAAAATCAGTGAGATCAAGCATCTTATTGGTTTGTCTGTATCTCACTGGTTAGTACACACAAACTGCTGTTGGCATCACTTAGAGTAGAGCCTCACTGAACACAGCTCACAAAATCATTATTTTGACAGTTTCTTCTACACAACCTTCTTTTCCATTATGTTAGATGTTTTGCAGATAATGTCTCTTCATAATGGAAAAGCCAGAAGTCAAAACTTTACATTTCATATATATGTGCAGTTTTATTTTTTATCCAAAATACATTTTAGTTGTTAAAATTGAAGTCTTACTTACTGTTGTCAACTTACCAAAAAAGTCGATGACGAGCACAATTATTTTGTGTCTGCTAATTAAAAAAAATAAAAATAATAATCTTTTATACAGTTTTTTAATTTTGAAAAATAAGTTTGTTTGATTTTTTTTTTGTTTTTGATTAAGGCTTAATTTAGTTTAAGTGAAGTGGATTTAAAAAACCTAATTGCATAATTAAGTATATAAATATATACATAAATACATATATATAAATACATATACACACACACACACACACGTGTATATATATATATATATATATATATATATATATATATATATATATATATATACATATAATTTTTTTTCTTATTTTTCTAAATGGTGCAATCCAGTGCTCCAGTGCTCATTTGATATTTCTTCATTAGATACTTAACTAGTGTTTCATTCATCGGCTCAATGATATAGTGTGTTAAGATCATTCAGTATGGTTTTTTCATTCAGGCATCGTGGCAGACTGAAGGTGAGGTTGACAGCTGCCAGTCAAACCGTGTGATGTGTGTCAGTGCTGCGGTGTAATGTTACAGCTCCTGTGGCTGTTTGTGTTATAATGATGATCAGCAGTGACAGATGCATCACTAATGAACAGCGCAGTCGGACAGAGACATAAACATACAGTATAAAGCCCACTGGAGTCTCTTTTTATGTCATCTCTGGTTTGAATAAAACACTGACGTGATATTGGACTCTTCATACCAACTGACAGTATATTATATGAAGAAGCTGAACATTCATTTCAACACTATTAAATTTCTGTCTTTGTAACAAATCAAAATTAATGTTTCTGCTTTAAAATAAATTTCTTTAAAAAAAAAACAAAAAAAAAACACTTGATGTAATTATGGTTATAAAAGTAAGGAAAAAACATTCATTGGTTGCATGTTGAAATTACAGTTTTTATGCAGTATGTGGTTGCCATGGCTTTTACGAGCATTACTGTTTGCAGTCAAGCCTGCTGACCTCGTTTTATTTATTTATTTTTAACCCTGGTATCAGAAGGGTTTGTAATAAATATAAGCAATAATCAGCTGAGCCTTCTTTTTGTGTCCTTGTCTAATTTTGTACTAACAACCTGAACCAGACAAAAAGGTTACACTTTACTGTATCAGTGGGTAATATTAGATAACAGACAACACTTCGACACAAGTTTATAAGCTCATCAAAAACACTAGAAAACACAAATGGCGAGGATGTTTCTATAAAAATGTTGAAGCAAGCAAGACAATGTTCTCTCACCACTTTGTGTCTGTAAATAATTCAAATAAATAACGCTTTACAGATCCCCTCTCATTCAGCTTGGCTCCTCTGACTGGCAGTTAGACTCAGATGGTATGACAGATGTTATTTCATTCCTCTGTTTCTTGTTTTTCTCTGTTTGGACAGAGAATAATAATTGGATCTATTGAATGGAATTTCTTACCACTCTCTCACAGTTTTCCCTCATCCAAACCGCCTGTTTTAGCTCCATTTTGCTTTCAAGCTCCTGCAGCTTTTTAGTTGGTGGTCAGTTTTAAACTTAAATTTGACTCAATTCAAATTCCTACAGTGGGAATGCTGCACCTGAAGGATTGAAGGACACATACATCAAGCCCTGTAATTAAAGTATTCTACTAGTTGCATCAAAATTACTTTTTTCCCCATCTGCTGTCAGCGTGCAGAGCCACTCAAGGCTGTCTTTTTTTTTTAGGGATATCCCCATGCACAGCTCTAGCAGAGCCAATTCATTGTATACTGTGTAACCAAACCTGTTTTATTCTTAGGGTCGGTACGTAACACTTTCTGACATGTTTGATGTGTTTGCATGTCTCGGTGTGATGTGTGTGTGTACATAAATAACACAACTCTGAATATCTGTGTATGTGTGTGCAGTAAGGAGGGGGACATGTGGATGTTCCTTCTGCAGCGCTGTCTTGTTGGCGCATTTCTTGCTGACAGGTCTGATCAGAAAGTGATGACAGCCTATGATTGTCAAAACGCCTGTCGCTGAGTGGCAGCTCGGCTTTGGCTCTGCCTTATTTTCCACTTCCCTTCCCCCTGGTTTTGTCACATCTCTTTCCCAGCAGTGGGGTTGGTGTAACTCAAAAAGAAGGTAAGAAGAGAGACGTACAGGCAGCATGAGGAACTCAATCTCGGTGTGTGGTGTTAAGGCCATTGTAGGTGTCATGCGTTAATACTCCTACAGCAGTGAGGAAGCGAGCCAGATAGTGACAGTGTGGGAGTTAAACCAGGAGTTGGAGGGCTGAGTTTGGTGAGTGCCTTGACAAACAAAGCCAAGCTTTTCCTAGCATTGTGTGCAGGACAGGTATGACAAGAGCAATACATGTAGCTCCACTAGAGGAAAGCTGAAACCTCAAATAATGCACCAACAGGCACATCTAACAATAAAGTTCCCCTTTATTTTGAATATTAAATAGTTTTGAGAGTTGCATATCCTCTCAGATCTAACAAAGAAATCTCACAGCGCTAACTAAACTGTTAGAGAACCTGTTTTTCCCTGCAATCTTCAAAGTTTCCAAATAAGTAAACTTCTAGCCGCACTTGAAGCATATTTCTTGGGCTAAGTATGGTGTTAAAGTGCACTTTTTTTAAAGGTGCTTCTTGCCAAAGGTCAAGTGACTGGAATTCATCAGGTTTTGAGAAGACAAGCTTCAAATTTATGGCTCTGGACCTCAATATATCATCATAATACATCTGACTAAGGTGATTGCACTAACTCTTCATACTCAGGACTTTGACCAAACCCTAACCCTTCTTTCAATCATCTAATGTCAAACTGCTGAATGTTTAGGGATAATCTACAGAGTGTTGGGTACAGGGGTCATGATCTGAGACAATAAACAAGCTGGCTATGATAACTCTTCTGCCCTTACCTTGCATGTAAGTGCACAAACACACTTCCAATTAAGGCTCAAGACAGGAGTTGGCCTCAGATGTTTCAACTGGATGCCACTGTAAAAACTGAATTTAACAAAGAAGAAAAAGATGACGATGGACGAACTGCCAAATTAGTTCACTACATTGTCCGTCAAGAGAGGGAAAAAAAACAACCTGTGAAAGATCAACAATTCCTCATAGATAGTACACCATCATCTATTAAACATACACAGAACAGCTACAGTCAATAAGATAAAATACATCATTAAGCTCAAGAGTTATTTACAGTTAGCTTAAGATCGTATAGCAACACATTAGCCACAGACAGGACCAATATGTAAGACCAAAAAGTCTTACATATTAAACACAAATAAAGAGTGTTTTATGATGCAGGATGATATAAATTATATGTTGTGGTTAAGGTTAGAGTTTATCAAATTGGTTGTAATTGTCTCAGATTAGCTCTACCCAGATGCAGGCGGCCCTCTGTATACAAACAGCTGTTTGGGTGTGTTTGGCTCATCATACTAATATTAACACAGTTTAGTACAAAGTCCACACTTGTCACCATGCTGCCGCTCCTCCACCGCCCTCTTGTCATTTCTCTGTCACTCTGTTCCTACTGTGATCATGATTGTTGGATAACTGTTAATTAAAGGGATAACCAACTCGTGCTAATGATAGGGACTTAATTTGGGACTACAAAATATGTGCAGTGCTTTATATTACAGTATAAGAGAGAAAGAAGGAAGTCTGCTCTGTCTCCTAACTGACTTTGCAGGAAGTTGGTTGTGTTGTGGATCCAGGACACGACTTACCCTCGGCGGAGATGTTAGGCAAGGCAAAAGTGACAGGCCAACATCCATCCGCCTCCTCAACTTGTCTATTTATATGTATATTCATATTCATGAGCTATTGGACCATGCGCTGTTGGCGATGCATTTAGCGTTATTGGAAAAACTGAATCTCAGTCCTCCCCCCTGGCAACTGACAGAGAAAGATTGCAGTGCCCAAGTGACAAAGGACTGGCAGGGCCTGGTACTAAATCATTGTATTGACGTGGGCAATGAAAGCAGAATCTCATCTCTGGACTTGTAAAAATGACTCTACCCTTCACTTTGGGCATTAAGTGGATTGTTGGTTCTTCTATTAACACATCTCTTAAAGACGTGTAAGTCTTTAAAGAGGCTATTTGAAGAAACACACAGATGACGTGATAATTTACAAGTCCTTTGCTTCATGACTCTTTCAACTTTTACCTTCATGCCCGCACAGACGAGCACATTTTGGCTTGTGAGCAAAGTCCGTATACATCAGATGGGCTGGCAGTTAACCTTTAAGTCAGCCAATCATTTTCAAAACACAGCAAAATTAGGACTTTGAAACTAATAGTCTACTGCACACAAAGGATGCTTCACATTTGTGAAATTTTAGATATTTGGACTAGCAATATTCTTTGTGGGCCTAAGTGAATGACAAAACACAAAAAATGCATTCACAGAGCTGTAGAAAAATAATACAGAAGCGAAACTGCTTGTATGTAGTAGCCATCGTTACATTAGAATAGGTTTTAAAGGGGCAACACTTACTGCATATTGTGCAGTGCCATTTGCAAACTAAAAATGATGATTCATCTTAAGAAAATGTAAGTCTTCAATTTAGTATCAGGGGGACACTGGAGGTGAGTATACTGTATGGCATCATAAATTAAATGACTCTGTAGTGACATCCAATATAAGAAATTGCTCTGTGATAATCCCACTTCATATAAGCAATAATTACTGATGTCATAGCATCATGTGTAAAATGAGAACAAAAACAGTCATTTTTTCTACTTTGTAAAATACAAATTAGCCACTGTATCTACTAAAATACCTTTATGCATACATCACACTCTGAAGCACCAAAAATAACTAATAAAACAATGAGAAATGTTGACTGGTCTGAGCAGGCAGGCGTCGTGTAGTCCATGACATTAACATTGCTGCACTGCAACACTTGATCATTGCTGACACATGTCCTACTGTGCCTCTAACTTGAACACAGTCCAATTCAGAGTGAGTCATCAAAATGCCAGAGGGCATAGGTGAGAAAAAAAAGTACTGTTGTCTTGATAAAAAAGCCACTTCACTGCCACACTGCCTCTTAATGCAACCTCATAAAAAAGAGCTGTGAGTCTAATACAGAGTCATAAAACCTTATTTTCCTTAAAATAAATTGTACCAATAGATTGTTTCACATGTAGCTATGACCTGTTATGAGAACTTAAATAAATGCAATACCTTCAAATAGCCCTTTTTTTTTTTGCAAGCCTGAAGAAAATTGCTCAATTTCTTTGGATCAGAAACAAGTATGATGATACCCAATCTTTTCATTTATTGAGAAAAATGATGACTTTGCAGCACATTGTCATTGCTTAAGATTCCTGCACTTTACTTATTGATTTGCAGCTTCTCTCTTTCCATGTCTGTTCCTCCCCTCTCTCCCCCCAGGCCCCCGGCGCTTCCTTCCTCAGTTCTTCCTTCAAGCCTCTGACAGTAGCGCTGCACATAAAGACACTGCTACCTTTGCATAATGCGGATGCACCTTCTGTAGGTCGAATGAAGCTCCTTCGACATGTGTCAGAAGCTTGCCGTGTAGGCTTGGACTAATGATGGCACAATGGCCAGCCCACTGCCCCTCAGCATATGCCCACTCTCATATATATGTGTGTGTGTGTGTGTGTATGTGTGTGTGCACGCAGGGGGTGGCAGGGTTCGTCATGCTGATTAAAAGAAACTCCCCCCTCACAAAGCCCCTCAGAAAAAGACAGCAGGGAACATGAACCACTGTCAGGTTGGCCCAGATGAGGACACAGGATCCGTGTCACCTGAATTTACCGGCCTAATATGACAGCCAAGTTGTGATCCCTTGTCTGGGACATGTCACGTTTGCAGAGTTTGGGCTTATTCTCATGCAAATGATGTCAGGTTTGGACAGAATGTGAATGAGACTCGTCACACTGTCCAAAGGTCTAAACCGAACCACATGACGGTGGTTTCTTGCACAGCTCAAGATGAAATAAATACGACATTTGACATTCAAACCTGCAACCAAAACCAAAATAGTTCAAAATAATGAGGAATTTATGAGCAGAACCACAGCAGCATGAGTGTAACCTATTTACCTTTTCATAGATCCTAAATAGCACATATATAAACTCCAATGGGAACACGCAGTCTCCGTTAATAAACATGTAGACAGACACACCTGGTTGCCCAAAGATTTTCCTGTGAAAACATGCTTCCAGTCAGCATTTACTCAGAATAACTGATTGAGAATTAGATTGTCGATTACATGAAAATAAAAAGCATTTTTTATACATATATAACACAGTAAATATCAGCAGGAAGCCAAACCAATTTTTTGCTCATGAAGAAATCCTGAAGATAGAGAATGGATAACCTTTTGAGTATTAATGGAAACCACACTATGAAATGTCCAATGGGGGCTCTCCTATTTTTTGCCACTCTCTACAGTCCATTTTCAACTAAATAAAGTGGATAATACTCAAATGGTCAAATGATAGAATTTACCAAAAATGAGATATCCATATATAAACATCTCAATATTTCAGATGCTTTGACACAGTGACAGTGCCGCACAACACACCTGTGGGCTTTACAGCAAACTGACGCCATGGAAAAAGGCTTTGATAGATCCTAAAAGACACTCCATCCATTCAATACGTTGTCAGCCATCATTATTCTCGAAAGAATCGACTTTGTCACTTCTCCATTCTTCAAGAGCCTTCACCTCAGCCTGATGAATTATGTCGTCTGTATCTTCCAAAAGAGGGCTCATTCCTGACAGGTACACAACACTTTACAAGATGGTTCTGACTGCCTGCAGATCTCAGCAGGGACAAACGTGTCAACAAGCAATCGGATTGAACTCTCTGTCCATGATGAGATGTCTCAGGTGACTTTAAACCTTCAGCTTCTCTTCAGTGCTTGCGTTGAGGCTTAATGTTTTTTTTTTAATAAAATTTAAGGTGTTAGATTGTTTTGCTGTCAGAGTGGCTTCAGCAGATAGAAATGAGTTTGTCACCCCTGCTGATTTGTTTGTTAAGTGAGAAACATGTGGATTCAGTTTTGATACAGTGTCTTACAGACATCTTCATACAAAAAGGTAGGATGAGTTCATCATTTATCAATCAATAACTCCTGATTATTCTTTATTAACCTGACAACAAAGGAGTTGTTCAATGACGCAACCAGCACAAATAGGAACAATGAACAATAACCCAAGAGTCATAGCATGGGTCTAGAATAATACCTTTAAAGCCAAATGGACGAATCTGAGGGAAAACTAATGCAATAACATGGAATTTGGCTAATAGTTTGTTTTGCAATATATGCCATATGTGCTACTTGAAAACTGAACTACTGCTGTGCTGAAATTATGATTAATGATTGAAATCACACCTCCCTTGCAATAACTCGCTACTTTAAACATCATTTTTTTTCTAGATTTCATTTTTTTTCCTAGATTTGGTTTTTGCTTCAAGAGAGCACCATGTGTTTTGATAGTGAGATCTTGTCGTACAAAGCTGTGATCAACAGAAGGTTACCCAGAAAGCTGTGAAGGGGCACAAGAGAGGACGGCATGAGTACACATGATATGCATGTCACAAGTATTCATACACACCATCGTGTGCATCTCGCTGATATGTAATGCTTAATGGACTTAGAGATATTACTACTCAGTAGCAGAAGAGCTTACAACGACTCGAGGCTTTCTATTTTGATTATTATAAATGGATAACAGGCTGCATCACGACGCCTCTTGTCATAAACACCCTTTTGTTTAACATCAGATTTGTGCTGCTGTCTTGTGAGCCTCTGTTTGGCTGGTAATGGCGATGACATGGAGCCAATTTATTTTGTGTTTGCTTAAAAGCAAACGAGAGCCATGAGAGAACAAACAAAACATTGACTGCCTGACAAAGTCATACGTGGAGCTTTTGTATCTGCTGTGACAGGAGAAAGATGTCTTGTTTAAAATACCATCTACCAAACAGCCACATGTCGGTGCTGCATGTTTGCAACAGTGCATTGACGGGATGATCATGGACATTTCACAATAGTTACTACATTGAAGAAGTTAAATATTAGATCCAGTAGGTAATGGAGCTGTGTGTAAATTCAATATAACTTCATATATCATATAAAATAGATATTTGTTTTTCAAAATGATCTCCACTGTCTTATTATGCATGTAAATACGTAGAGGTCTTAATCAAGGTCTCAGGCTTCATACTTATATTAATTAGTGATTTTATTCAATCTGTAAATTAATTCCTTAATTGTTTAGTTTATTAAACTACATAAAAATGATGATATCAAGGGTCTAACATATTCTTTTCATAAACACATGAAATTAAAAAGCAAAAAGGCTGCATTTTTCTGAAGCTGTATGCAGAAAATAAACCAACAAATATGACACACTCTGGACATGCACTCTAGCCTTAAAGAGGTGAGTCTGTGTCCTTTGAGAAAAGGGAGGTTCTGTTATGCTTAAGGCTTCAGAGACCTAGGCTATATTTATAAATTGTATACACATGGCCAAATACTTTGTGATTTTGCTCATTAAATCTCAAATTACCACCACTGATGTACCCATTCTATGTATTCTATTTTCACCTTACTGTATCCATTTTTATTATTTTATTTATCTTTTTTTATCAAGGTTTTATTTTCCATCTTGTGTTGCATTAATGATTTCTTTTTTGAAACGTTTTTATGTTCATTGTATGTATTTTTTTCATGCGAACCACGTGGTGCATGTCATTTCTTTAGTTGTAAAGCACTTGGAGCTGCATTTCTTGTATGAAAAATGTTATACAAATAATATTGTTTTTAATGTTGATTAATACTTCCTTGGATAGAAAAAAATTAAAGTTAAGCTGTGTTGAATATAACTTATTTTATGTGTATTGACAATGCTCAGCAACTTTGGCTAAAAAAATGAATTAATGGGTCTTATTCTGACAAATTCCAAAGCTAAAACTGGATCATATTATCTGCATCATTGAGTGGTTCCACCAGAAAAGTTTGGGCACTCCAGCATATTCTCATTAAATTTGAATGAAACATTTTATGCAAAGAAAGTAAGCCACTGTTATGAGTTTCTGTGGATTGTCCTTGTCTTCTTTGTTTCACACATGAGCAACTTTCTGCATGCTACGCTCCTGCACATTGCTTTCTATCTCATGTGACTTTTATTGTATGTGACTCTACACTGCATTTCTCACTGCAGCTTCTTATGTTTCCCTGCCACACAGAGCACGCTGCGAGGCACTGGAACTCTATTGTTTCTTGGGAAAAATGCCTCAGGCTAGTGTTCAAGAGCTGCGTGGGGTGGGAGCATGTCGACTTAAATACCTTCAGTGGAGACATGCCATGGCCTCTTTTATCAGGTGTCTCACTTGCTGAACTATAAAGCTTAGCTCTATGTTAAACCATAAAGTCAAATCCTGATTTTTTATGACAATGTTTTATTCACTTTTTTCTTAAAAGGGATTATGTCTCTATTTGAAATTGAACGTTCTCTGATTTAGGGGCTCATCATAGGCTCTGAATTGAAAAACCTCACATTTATTTAACACTATTGAAAATATGTCACACTATCAAGGTGCTGTATAGTAAAAGAAATATGGAAAACATGCTCAAAGTTGCACTTACAAGCTACAAGACTGCATTAGACAACTTGGGCATGAACAGTATTTTGTCTTCTTATCAACCAGTTGGACACTAACACCTCATTTTAAAATAATGAATGTAGCAAGACATACCTGCCAAATCAACATGACCACTTGGAAACCTGCTGACAAGAAGGTTGTACAAAACTTCACCATATATCTCTGTTGAAAAGCTATTCCCTACAATTATGATGTCCAAGCAAACTGTAGATTGGTGGTGCATGAAAAATATAACTTTATTGTCATGAATTTTAAGCTTGTTTCTGTTTTTGTAAAGTGCTACAGGCTATGTTTAACATAACAAATGATCCATTCCTGCATTAAATGCATTTGTAATTATTATAATTTCACATTTTGGTGAACATTTTGTTGCTCGGTTTAAACTGACATAATCATGGGTCAGTACTCTGCTGGTTAGCTTAGATTGTTAATTGTACTCTATCTATCAGTTGAGGGATTTTCTATCATTCTTTGAGGAAAGTTGGCTCTCAGCTGGCTCACCACCCTCCCTCCTCAGTTCTGATTCAATGGCATAGCAGTGGCCACAAAAAAAAAAAAAAAAATCAGCATTCTGTACCCCCCGGCCACCCACCCTCCTTTACCAAACCTTAAGAGAAAAGGCTTTGTCACCTTCACCCAAGGGACTCAAGCTCTTTCTAGCAGCTGTGGAGACTGAGCTAGTAGCGATGCAGAGTCAGAGATCTTGACCCTGCAGGGTAATTGAGAATGGAGGATCGCTGAAACCTGTTGCAGCCGAGAGTTTCAAATACACTCCACTTCTTAGGAGAGTTGGAGTAAGAATAGCGGTTGCTCACAGTGGGAAAACATGCTGCTCCCTCAATTGGACCTGGAAATGGTCCAGAGTGTGCTGCAGAAACTCTCCTTTAAGAAACACAAATTAGGGGATCTGATATGGTTGTCACAGAATTTGTCCCAGTTATACCAGCCAAGAAGGTGGCTCTGTTAGTGCACCAGAGTCCAGTGAGTCTTGGCTGAAAATGGTTGGGAAGGGGTGGATGCTGGATTTAAACCAAATTTTCGTCCCTCAAGTGCTCCAAGTCATCAAGGTTTTGCAATATGATATAATGTTAATAATTTGCATGTGTCCGGATTTCACACTGCACCCCCAAAGTCACTCAAACAACACAACGATTTAATCCAGGACATGGAGTTTATTTTACAACTGAAGATAAAAGAATGCCATTCTGAATAATTGGGTTGACGTTAAAACCTGGAAATCTATCATTGCATGAGAATTTATTTTTTCAATGTTATGTACAGTACCATGCATCAGAGCAGATGCCATTTGAGTTCTGTCATTATATGTAAACCACATTGAGGGACCGACTTTTTACTTGGAAAAAAGAAAACATTGCGGTCCGACAATACTCTGTAGCTTTATACATTTTCCCCCATATTTGTCTAGAAAATAACATTATAAAAATGCACACAGTACAAATAATGTTGAACTGTAAAGAGCAAGATATGTTGACATACATGTATACATACTTGCTGATTATTCATACAATAAGTTTTAAACTTCATTAATTTTACAACTGTAGCTTCACAATAATAAAATTGGTAGCCTACTAACGCAAATACTGTACATGTTGAAACAACCAGGAAATTATATTTTTACTAGCGAAACAAAGATTCTAAACATTTTGTAAGAATTTCTCCTAATTAATTAATTTAATGGCAAATACAAAACAATGTCATAATTATTCCCCAAAATTTCCATGTTGATGGGGGAATCAAAACTCAAAATGGTGAAGTGTTGTCATTTTTATCCTACATTTCTTCATCAATTTACACTTACTTAAAGTGCTGAAATCCTTTTATCATATTAGAACTCCATCCTTCCAATGGCTGCTTTTACCTTCATATAAACCGCTTCCAAAATTTGGAAACAGGGATATCAGTTTTGTCAACAGGGATGTAATTTCATTGAACATATGCTCACTGCTTTACATAAAAAAACATGCACACAAACTGTCTCATAAATAATATGCAAGTTGTGTTGAATTATATATATTTTTTAAAAAATCATTCAAAAACAGTGATCAAAGTAAGAGCATGGACCAGTTTTAAAACAACAGATGGACTATTCCCAAAGGCTCAGAAAAGATGCAGTGCATTAAGAAAGCAACAATCAGTCAGTGACTACATAGTGCCATGGCTGCTGCACCATTTTGGTACGTTTACGTCACCAAAAATTCAACTTTTACATTGTAGCTTTAAGCCTCTGCAGTGCAAGCTCCTGCCATTGTGGATAACTGAATAATTACAGTATGTGGTATTAAAGCTACCATGTTTTCATTATAATATGTGTCGTAACAATGCTTAATACAGTTGTGGCACTATCTGTTATGACAGATTGAAGCTTGGAGTTATAGTGCAACAGTAATCTGTCATGCTAACAGGTCTATCTGACTTCACTGTTTATCAGTTTTTTCCAACTCTTTCACAAAGATGAGATGGTCCTCAGGTGACTTTCCATGTGTTTTGCAAAGGTGCAATTTGATTGCATGTTTGCTCACAAAGGTCCGATTGCACAGTTTGCACTGATATACTGAGCCAGTGTCTTCCTCTGTAAGTCCAGATGGACTCAAAGTATTGTCCTCTATTCTGCTGACAGCCTGCTGCTCTATTAAATCTATGGAAAGCTTTGAGAGGTCCTTAAGGGTAAACCCAAGGTGGGACTCCAAATGGTGAATGTAGGCGGAGGGAGTCCTGAACTGGGACGCACAGTCACTGCACAAAAACAGAGGTTGGCCAGAGTCAATATTTTTTAGGAACTTTGTGCCCCCTGTCCGCTTTAACTGGTATTTTACATTGGCCAGCCAATGTGAGATAGTAGTCATGGAGAGACCAGTGAATTTACAGATGTGGACCCGTTCCTGGGGTCCCAAGTCACTAATTACAAACTTTCCCTCAGGAGTCTCTCTAAGACTAGAGACAAACTGGGCCTGAAGAATCAGGAGGTGCTGGGGATTCCAGTTCGACTGCCTGCCTTTCCGTCTTTGGATGGGCGACAGCTCCTCCAAGCTGTCATCAAAAGTACAGCCATCGATTTCAGATTTTTCAGAGATGGAAGATGGCGTTGTAGACTTTGGTGTCAAACGGCCAGTCAGATTTTTTACCATGTCTGAAATATCCATCAGTGCATTCTCTCGTAGAGGCGGAGATGAAGACTGAGAGAAATTCTTGAAAACTGGTTTGCTATTAATGCTGTTGTTGTTTGGTGAAGTAGAAGTACTCTTAGCTGTACTTCCATTGGTATTTTTGGATTTCGTCAAGTCCATGGGCTGATCATCATCATCATCATTGTGGTACTGACTCGCAGGCTCCGCTTGCTTAATCTGAGCAGAGTTGCTGTTGATCTTATAAAGCATTGCAAAGGGGTCTATGAAGGGGGTGGCCACTTTTGAAGCTTTCCCCAAGTGGTTGTTCATGATAGATTGCAAAGCGCTGAGAGGGTTGACAAGTGGTTGTTCAGGCGAGTGATCAGTGATGATGCTCAGGTTATTGCAGCCGTTGCTTACAGGCTTTTTTGGCGAATCAACTTCACTCTTTATCCGTGTGTCTACTTTGTTCTCCATTTGCTCACCTTCTTTGCGTCTTGACTCAGTCTGGTCCTCTACTGCAGTGCTTTTCACTGTCTTTGATAACTTTTCTGGATTGGGTGAGGCCTGTTTGTCCTTAGCATTTGGCAATGGAGATTTTGCAGACCTGCTCTTATTCTCTGAGGGTTTTTCCTCCTTTTCATTCTTTACTGGACTTTTCCCTGTCACTTTTTCAACTAGCTTCTCCATGGCCAGCACATTGTTCTTATGACTTGGTGGTGGAGAGGGGCTATTTGGTGAGTGGATCATAGTGCCTATATCAGAGGACATCATTTTCAAACTGTTGCTGCTGAATAAAGGCTGAACTTGTGCACACAAAGGCAAGGTAGACTTCAAAGACCCATGGAGCTGATAGGCAGCATGGATGCTGGGGTATCCACCCCAGGTTGGTGTGCCTGTCTGGGCCTTGCTGATTGCACTTGAAACTGTGTTCTCTAAAGACTTTAAGATGTCCAGGCCTCCTTTAGGTGACTCATCCAAGTCTTCTTCTCTCAGATATTGGTAGGATCTAGCCTTTCCAGGTTTGTCAGATTTTTCAGGAGGGTCTTCCCTCTCTTCTTTTATCATTTTCTCAGGTTCCATTGTTTCAGTATTCTCTTCTTCTGCCTCTTCATCATTGTTCTCCTCTGGGCTAGCTGGTTGCAATGGGGAGTCAGGCTGTGACTTCCCATTGGGAGCTGGAAGCCTCGTGGTAGTTGGTGGCAGAGGAATAGACTGAATTTTTTCCTCAATAACAGGATCAAAAACTAACTGCTTACCCTTTTTAGAGGCTGAATTGGTTACTTTAAGGAAGTGTCCTGTCACCATCATGTGGGCTGTTAGTTGCTGCAAGGTGTCGTGTGAACTGCCACACTCCATGCATTTGAGAATTTGTGCCTTGCGTGCCTCAAACTGCCAAGTATAACTGGCACCGTTCTGGTAGCCATATCGATTGTTAGGAGTGACATAGGGATTGGCCAATTTTTGGTCTTTGGGGATCTCTCCCAGGTGTATGCCAGATGAGACAGACTCTGGGGAGCTTGGGGACATCAAGTCTTGAAATGCTCTTTTTTTGGTTGGGGGCACTAGTTTTGAGGTGAGGGCTGGCATTGGTTCTTTTAGAGGCACTTTCTGATAGTGTTTTGTTTTGATCATATGAACACTAAGGTCTTGCAAGGATTCAAAAGAGTGGCCACAGTACATACATTTCAGAACTTTCTGGGCGTCTTCCTTGCCTTCCATCTCCAGCAGGGAACGTTTGCGTGGCTTGGACCACTTCTTGCCTCGATCATCCTCAGTATCCTTATTGTCGTCACGGTAGTGGCCCGTCTCGTTCATATGTACAGTCAGGCCCACCAAAGTGTCATAGGCTGCACTACAGTCCTTGCACCTGAACTTACTGGCACCTGTAAACACAGGTCCATAAAGCTTATTGTTCTGCCTGTAGAGCTGCACGGTGCTGAAAAGACTAGGTTCAGGAAGGAGTTGGTATGGAGTGTGCTGTAGGGTTTTGGCCAATGCTGCCTGGTGCCAGTCATAGGCTAATCCTGTGCTGCCAGAGTTTACACTGTTGCCACTGTTGCTGTTGCTTGACAGCGTTCTTGTGGTGGTACTGCTGGTGGTAGTATCAGTAGTAGCTGAGGCATTGCTAGTGCTACATTTATTCTTCAATAGAATGTTACCCTGGCTGGGACTGTTCAGGAACCCATTGCTCTCTTTGTGATTGCTCCCATTGTTGTTGTTGTTGTTGCTGCTAGGTGCGACGTTGTTCCCTTGTTTACTTTTCAGCATATCCATTGCAATGCTGGACCAGGAGGCATCAGAGATCAGGTTTGCATAGACGGCTTTCATTTTTGCCAAACTGTCCTGCAGCGAGAGGCCATTGATAGACTCTGTGCTCTCATCTGGCTTCACTTCTACCTTTTCTTGAACATCACTGAAGGAGGATGTTGTCTTAAGATCCACCAGCTGATCACTGGTGGTGCTGAGTGGAGAGGCGTACCCAGCATCTGGGTTAGTGCCATTGCTGAGTGGAGAGTTTTGGCAGCTATAGTGATCTCTTCCGTCCTCGTCATCATTGAGCAGATAGTCTGTGTCTTGACCATCAAGAGAAAGGCCATCATCCGGCAGGTGTTCCTCTTCATCAGTCTTGTCCACTTTAAATTCATCTTCAGGCCCATAAGCTGAAAAACAAGAACACAGAGGGAGAAAATGACATTAGATATCACTCTTGACACAGTAGAATGACACCAATCATGCACCTGCTGCCCTTACTGTATGGATGTTGTTGGGTGCAATAATCCAGGAGAGATTTTTGTCAATAGTCCCAACAGAGGACACAGGTTTGAAATAATAAAGAGGCAAACATCCATATCTTGACAATGACAAATAGTCCTGTTCACTGCACTGCCTAATGAAGCTATTGAACACTGCAGCTCAGCAAGGGTGAGCTCCAGAGATGTTTCCGCTTAGTTTGAAAACCAGAAAACAAGCAAAATTTCAAATTATGCAGCAGCAACTCTTCAGAATTGATTATCTTTATTATTCATATGTTGAGCTCTGTAACTGCACATTTGAAATGAAGACATTTTGATCCCTTCACTATTGAAATTTTCTTTTAGGAAAAGGAAAAGTACGTCTCATAGATGGATCTGTTTAAGACTCATTTAGATCTTTCCTTCACAACGTATCCAAAGCAACGAGTTAATAAGATGGATTCACTGCATATATACACATATTTCAGTATATTCATTAAATATAAAATTCCTTTCCTTATCACCAACAGAACCAGAACAGCCTACAGCCACAGTCTCACAGACGTGTTCACTATTTATTTTGCTGCTGTAGACAGACCATAGATCTGTTTCTGACTTTGATTTCCTTTATTCTTCCAACATGCCACACATGCTATGGATTCACAAGTAAGAGAAAGTGGAGGAAAATGCCAGCTGTATCAGCCTTGCCAAGCCATGGTTGGCTGGAGTCAACTTGGCATCGGCTGTGGAAGTCCTCACAGCGTGATGCGAGGAAACGGCCAGTGGACATGACAAGCTGTGTTGTTACTGCCTATTGCTCCCTGAGTACTCACAGCGTCAAGTGTGCCATTTTAAAAGAAGACACAGAGATTTATACAATCAAAGCAAAATGACGGCACTATCTCGATAACTGCCTACTTATTTCACAACACTTGTCTGCAAAATTCCGGTCATCATCAAGATTAAAAATGAACAAAATGATATAGTATTAATTGGAGCACTACAATAATGGAAATAACATATTACAGAGAGGCAGGGAAAGGAAAAATAGAGGGTTAAATATGCTAAGACAGCTCCCCCAATCCATCCCTCGTAAGATGCTTGTCTAAGGTGCCAGAATCAGTCTCCAGTGAGGAGGCAGATGTGCTGTCAGCCTCAAACAGCATGTAGCTCTCTATCCCATAATCGGAATGGACATAATATCTGTTGTTTGTGAGGTGCCAGTTACTGCTGCCTGGGAAAATCTGGAGGTTCAACAGCTGCAACTCTCTGCCTTGTATGTGTGTGGATGTGTGTGTATAGTTGTGTGAGAGAGAAGATACATGTTCAAGTGTGCTGCAGTAAGATGTAACGGACATCCTTCCTCTAATTTATTAAGGTGAGCTAGTTTTGCTCTTAACTGTAAACTCTTAAAAACACTTGGGCTACACTGTATTTACTTTAGTTATTCACTAAATTATTTTAGCTTTCCTTCAACCTCCCTCATCCTCCCACTCTAAATACAGTCCATTGTATTGAAATAAATTTAAAGTTGAACCTAATTAAAGCCAATGTGATAAGAGTAGTTAAAGACAAAGCACCTCAACTGACAAAGTAAGAGAAACTTGACAGCACTACAAACACACAGACACACCAACACTTGAATTCTTGTCTTTCCCTGCCATCCACCGTATGTTGCCTTGACAGGCATCAGTGTCAAGAGTGTGTCAGTGTCAGCCTGAGGTGTCGGTGTCCACGCAAACAAGCCCGAGAAGAGGTGGGAGGGGGAAAGTAACAACAACAAACACAAGTCAGCCATTTTTTTCTCCCCCCTGCTCGAGCCTCCTCCTTCACCATCTGTGTCAAAAAAGCTGCGGGTGCCACCGCCGGCTAATAAGGCAATCAGAGATGGAAAAGATGCTGACACGGCGGCTTTCGAGCGTCACTCAGAACAAAAGCGGAAGAGGAGAGGGAGGGAGAGAGGGATAGGGAGGGGATTAAAACGGGGGTTGAGGAGAGGAGGGGGGAAGGTGTCTGTTGTGGTTGTCAGTCAAAAATGTAAGCCCACTTTGTGCTGTCAGGGAGGATAGGGAAAAGAGGGGAAGTTTTGAAAAGAGAGGAGAAAAGATGTGTTTAGGCCAGCGAACAAGAGGTGTGTGTGTGTGTGTGTGTGTGTGTGTGTGTGTGTGTGTGTGTGTGTGTGTGCGCGCACATATGCATAGCTGACAGAAGCACCATGACAGGGAAACAAGTTAAACAGATCCAACAAACTAAGTATGAGATATCAGGAGAGAAAAAGTAGGGACATTTCTGACATGTCTGCTAATTTGTAGGTCTGTATGTGATAGGTGTGGCTGATCACTTTGTGTGTGTGTGTGTGTGTGTGTCAAGTGTCATTGTGTGTCAGGTGCAAGCAGGGATGCAATGTGGCTGGTGGGGGGAAAGCGAAGCCATCTGCGTCTGGAGAGGAGCCTGTCACTATTGTTGTGCCCATAGTCCAGGATTTCCTGCTGCAGACAGGTGACACCACAGTAGACCATCCCCCAGTCTCTCTCTCTCTCTCTGTCTCTGTCTCTCTCTCTCACACACACACACACACACACACACACACACACACACACACACACACCTCTCCAAAAGCACATCCCTCCCCCAGGGCAGGAAGCTGTGTGAGGTCCCCCCCACACACACACATTCACACCTTGCACACACCTAAAAATTTGAAGCGTATCAGTAATTACAAGTTTGGACAAGGTCTAGGTGTCAAACTTCTATACTTAAAAAACTTTTTTGTTACTGTCTAAAATTTGTCACAGATTATCAAAAGCTATGTCTGTCTCTTTTAGACTACATTTTATTTAAGCAAATTTATTTTCCTGAACAGGTATCCTAAATATTATTGTTTTGGTGTCATTATTGATATCAAATAATAATGATTTGATATTTTATGGGTACTAGTATACAAAACATTTTTAAATGACACAAAGTGATTTCCTGGACACACACAGCAAAACTACAGCTTGTGTCTTAAAGTGGGGGAAAATATTAAAACATAATTGTAAAAATGTATTTTCAAGTATACTTTTGGCTGCCCAAAATATTTCAGTATGTCTTCATTATTATGACTTAAACAGTCACATTTGGCTGCTGTCAGACATGCTGAACTGATCTAAGAGATAACATAAGACAAGGTGAGATAACTTTAGTATGACATGGCACTAGCACAAACAACACAACTTTTCTCTCTCTCTCTCTCTTATACACACCCACCCAAAACACACACTTTCCCTTTCTAAACCTTCTTCATTTATTCATGTTGTCTCGGAGAAAAGGGCAATCCCGGCTCTCATTTGCAGTGCTAATGTCCAATTCCGCCAGCTTTCACCCTGCTGATTTACCCTGCGTGGCCAAGCGCTGCATTCGGAGCAGCGTGGCCGGCGAGGCTCCCTCGCACCGTTTAGCGGCCCTTCAAAATGGGAGCTCTGGCATGGCAGTCTTATTTCTCTCTCCCGTTTCGCTTTGTCACCGGCCCCTCCATTCCCTGCCACTCACCTCTGATGGTTTTGGACAGGCCTGATCAGTGTGTGTCATTGACCTGTATGGCGTGCATGAGTGTGTGTGTGTTTCAGCAGAGAGAAGGCTGTAAATAAAATGACATTATTATTTCCTCTGTCCTATCATGTAGAAAAGCCAATTATGGTAATGCTTAGTATGTCAGGCAATCTCTGTCTCTCTCTGCTCTCCCCCGTCCTCTTCATTCCTGCTTTTTTTTTCTTCAATCTGTGAGATAGTCGTGGCTGTGGTTTCATAGGAGCTGACACTCTCTTTGGACTACTCTTTGGACAACAGACATTGAGGCAAGCTGGAAGAGACCAACAGTCTCCTTTCAGCTTGACGACAACCAGAACTTAAAGAGCTTCTCATATTATTCAGCTCAAAAAGTCCGAAAAATAACAATCACAGGTTTCTGTTTTGTTATATTAGTGACAAAATCTCTTGCACAGACTTTGTGTCCTCTAAAACAATTTAACTTTGCTGCCTAAAGTGATGACAGCAACTTTTCACAGCCAAATTCTGGTGCATGTTTTACATCATTTCCACCTTGTAACACAGCACAATGCTACATAATACTGTGTACAAGCCACAATTTGACCCGTAGCTTGCTTGACCAGACATCATAAAGCCTACCTACAGTAACAGCCCCCAGGCCCCACCCTCCCCTACCCACATGAAGTAGTCCACCATATGGCACAATAGCTCCGGGGCTTCTAATAACTCGTGTGTTGTACAAATCCACCTTCTCATCTTCCACGACTCTTCCGGTTGAGGAAAACAAAACAGTTGTGGGCAACTCAGTGTTACAATCCACTCTTCATGCTTGTAGCTATATATATATGCATACTACATTATGAATTAGACTTTTTTCTTTCTTGCTGCATAGATTAGATCATAGATTTAGAAATGAGAGTTACAAAGATCTCTCTGCTACATCTATATATCTAATGAGAGATAAATTACCCTTTTCTAAACTTTTGACTGTCCTGAAGGCTTTCACATATGTTCCAAGTAATTTGCGATTACTAGAACTCATATTATGCTAATAGCCTTTTTAAATGGGTCATACAGAGAGTGCATTTTACCTCTGGCTTAGCTTCATTAAGCTATTACGTGTGTATACGTGAATGAGAGAGACAGAGGTCAAGAAAGATGGAGAAAGACAGAATAAATCACGGATAAAAGAAAGAGAATGAAATAAGAAATGCAGCTGTTATCTTATTATGTTCATCTCAAGAGCTGAAGCAGTTCCAGTTCTTTCTTGAATATCTTGAGTTTTTCCTCTTATTATTTTCTTCTCTTTCTTTTTCCATGTCTGTTTGCTCAGATCTCCCGTGAGCCAGTTTTGACACGCCATGACAGTGACGGTGGTCTATAAATCACCTTTTCCCTGGACTGTCAGTGCCTGCTTATTGTGAGATGAAACAACAGCCATTAGATCATCGGCACCACAGATTCCAGCTCTTTCTGCTTGACTCTGCCAAACCCCCCACACCCAACAATCAAACATTACTCTAGTGCTGCACAACCATCTGGTTTGTTTTCAGGCAAAGTACAGATAAGGCATTACTAATGCTAATTAAAGATGATGTGACTGAGATTTACTCAACCAATGCCAAGCCCTGATTCAATGTAGGCTGTATCAGACAGATGTCATTTGTTAAAAAGATGCTTTAAAGCAAATATTGTTGTTTTCTTTAACATACAATGTTCTGCAAGAAGCTGCAGTATTTAGATTAGAGTTTAAAGTTATGAAATTTAAATCTAAAAATAAAGTGTGTGATCTTGTTATCTCAGTTATAATTGTACTCTTGGAAACTGTACACATCTTTAATTAAGGGTGTACGTTTCTTGACAGTAAGGTGTTCTGTTTAAATCTAGAAAGAATAATCACAAAACTAACAAGCTTAAAAAAATAACACGGTTTCATCCTTTCTTCATAGACGCCGTCTTTTGAATTCACCTGCATTGCCCCTGACAGTGGAGCTTCCCCCGACTAAACAACAGCTGCTCCCATCGCCTAGCAACAACCAGTTGATGGATGACCCCAAAGATGGATAATTACCATAAATCACTATGGTTGTGTGGAGAATAGAAGCAGAAAATCATTGTAAGAAAAAAACAAAAAACAAGCTGCACCACAGTTTAAACTGATGGCGTTAAGGTTAACTTTATGTCTTCTGACTTTGTAAAATGTGGTTGTTGGTATATTGTTATTAGATGGTGATCGGGAAGTTCAGCAAAATCAAAAGTGCCATTGGATCTGTCTGTAAGGGTCGTTTTTTTGTAGCTTTTCTTGGGAGTTTCCAGTGTTTCAGATAGCCAGAGACTGTATGAACAGAGGCTGTAAAATGAGACCTGATGAAATGACTCATGGGACAAAACCTGTCCTGAAGGAGCAGTGACAAAGAAAACAAAATGGGCAGAGGAAGGAAGAAAGGAAACAGCGAAGAATGAATGATGGTAACGATGATGAGTTTAGTGCAACGAGGGGGGGTGGGGGGGTGGTGAAGGAGAAGACGCACAGAGAGGAAATGTGTGTGCAGTCTGCACGTACATGTGTATTTATGCACTGTGTGTGTCTGAGTGAGTGTGTGCAAAAGTGGCAGAGGTAGACTGTGAGATTACAGAGAGGGAGAGAAAAAAGAAGGCGAGAATAAAAAAATAAAAAAAAAGAAGAAAATGAGAGGGCACAGGGCCAAAACAGGGTCACAACCTAACCAGTTCGGTCTAGCCGAGTCCGGTTGCACAATAAGCCATCAATCAACCTTCTCCATGCTGTCAGCCCTCCCCTCAATTCACAGAGGCCATCCACTTTGTACACTGCGGAGGAACAAAACATAGAGAAGGAAAGAGAGACAGAGGGGGAGAAAAAGAAATACATGCACACATGTAGGCACACACACTTCTGATCCTTTACTCTCTGTGGGAAGGAAGCACCCCAAAGACTCGGTCACACCAGAAACAACAAAATGCATCTGCTTGTGTTAACAAAATATGCATTTGTAAAAGCTTGGTGACGTACTTGCAGAGGTGGTTGGTAAACTACTGTAGCTGCTGAGCTAATCACTCACACTTTAGCCGGCCGGGAACATGCTAGCACTAGTCATTTACAATAGCTCTCAGGACTTCTTTTTATTTTCTGTTAACTGGGCCGTTTACTCCCCCCAGGCATTTTATTCTCAACATTGTACATCATTTAATTCAATAAAGAGTTATTGAGTAGGAGAAAAATCTCTCTGAGTTAGCGAGCTAGGTTTCTGGCAGCTAGTAAGCTTGTTAGCTTGCTTGTTAATGGGTCAGTAACTTCATTCAAACAATGTATTTGTATCAATGCCTGACTCATAATTGCTTGTAGACCATTCCTATTTTGTGGAGCAATTTATACTCCGATAAAGGTTAAATAAAAGCAGATGGTACAACTCAGCTAAAAAAACTACATAAACTTCTTTTGTTTTGGACGCTCCAGCGCTTTGTTCTCATAAACGGCATCATTTCAGGTTGCCTGCTATTAACCAATGACATGACTTTGCTTGTCAAAGTTCACCAAAGTCAGATGTGAAAAATGTATTTAAGCTTTCATTTTGTTGCAAAATTTCACAATTTTAAATGATGGTGTAAACAGAACTTCAAACTATGGAAACATTTGATTAAAGCCAGCAGGATAATCCATCTTTACCTACTTGATGCAAAGGCATTCAAGAACAACCCAAACACCACATATGCAACCACATCTATCAATGTTGGGCTTTGAAAATAAGGGAGATTTTAATAGGACCTCTTCCTGACCATAATTTTTACATCATGAAAAAGGTTTCCTCTTTGCTCCAGGGATCTAATCGCCAGGTGCCTTTACTGCCTGCCATGCTGAAATTGAACCGATGGTTGATGTGTACTTTGTAGCTTCTTGGTTGTGCTTACGTTTGAAAGACCTGGCATGCTGGTCAACATCACGTAACTCACCATGACCAACACTTA
The DNA here is from genome assembly GCF_027409825.1 of Scomber japonicus. Classification (NCBI taxonomy): domain Eukaryota; kingdom Metazoa; phylum Chordata; class Actinopteri; order Scombriformes; family Scombridae; genus Scomber; species Scomber japonicus. The sequence continues at coordinate 14,102,615 of NC_070592.1, forward strand.
AGTCCACCCTGTCTTTTTTTTTTAGGGATGGGAAGTAAAAGAGTTGAATGAATTACCCTTACCCATTTGTTTTTACTGGCATTTTACTTATTTCTCGAAAGTACAGTTACTGAGATCAAAACCCTTTTAAACAGCTTAAGAACACATCCTGTTAAAAGGGTTGTTGTGCAGTGTTAGTGCATATATTAAAAAGATCAGTAAATCCTTTTATAACAGGTTTCAATCTTGTGCATTGACTTTTGTTGGTGAGGTTGCCCTTTAGAGAACATTTGGATTTGCATTTGGATATTCTATGAACAGATTGTGCCCTCTAACCCTAACAGTAATTCATCTCGGTACAGCTGTAAAAAGTTACAGTTTTCCTGCTTTGAATTTGTTCATGTCTCTCCGTGACCTGACACATGGGCTGCTTCTTTGTGTTTCTCTTTCCTCCTTAAATTTTTTCTTTTAATCTTGAAACACTTCTGTCTTCTTTACTTTCTCCTTGTTCTTCTTTCAACGCCATCAGAAATGCAAAAAGCCTTCTTTTTCAAAATCTGCCAGAGCATGAATCATAACTTTAACTTGTATGGTGTTAATGACAGTAATTGTGGACAAACAATCACAGTGGGAATGCAAAACCAGTCAAGCTATCCAAACTATCAAGCTACCATAACATTTTGCCAATTTAAAGCAGCAGCACCAGATAAACAGGAGAGTTGACAGGTCTGTATAAACAACACAAGCCTGCACACAAAAATGCTGACTTTTTTTTTTTTTTTTTTTTTTTGAGAACAGGACCTAAGAGACCTGACTTACATCCCTTTCCCAACATGCACAGAGGCAGACAAAGAAATCATAACTTTAAAAACCATAAAGTCACTTCAGGGAAATTAATTAGAACGGCAAACCCTGAGGGCAGGAGGCTGCTCAAGACAACCAAATGTCCCCAAACATTTTTGTGCTTTTAACTGCACGTGTCACGAGGGAAATTCCAGCAATTGTGCACCATCAAAACTGTTATCCTTTATGCATCGCCACATTTTCTTTTTCATTGTGCCGGTTGAACTGATGAGTCCGTGCTGAAGCCTGGCGCCCCATTAAACAAAATCCCACTGTTTCATTTCAACACTAGTTTAGGATTTAAAGCATGATGAGTGGCACACAGCTGTAAAATGAAAAGTATATATAACAAAAGCATATAACAGCAGTTTTGGGGATGTTATGTGTGGTTGCTTGCAGCTTTTTTCCCCCTTTCCTGATGGCCATGGCAATAAACTTACAAAAGAAGAAACGATAGGAGGGAGGAGGGATTCAGGGTTGAAAAAGGGTCTCTAGAGAAAGTCAGTAAATTATGTACTGGGCTCTTAGCGGACTAGTATCAGTAGCCATCTCACCCTAATTGTGTCTGTGTGCGACTATGCATGCCTGTGTCTGTGTGTGTGTGCGTGTGTGTGTGTATGAGCATACAATGGCTATGAACAGCTTCACAGGGAGAGAGAGGCAGGAAGAGAGGAAGCAATCCTTCAACAGAGCACAATATCAGACTGCGGACAGACAACGAACGGCTGGAAGATTCTGGAAACGAGAGAAAAGCCTGCCTCCCTCACATTACTGCCTCCCAAAGTGCCCTCCATCTAACACTAACACACACATACACACAGACACACATAAATGGCACCATAACTCTATATCCGCAATCAATCTACGCTATGACGACACATCCATCTTCAGTAATGTTAATGGGAGGGTTTTGGGGGTTGGAGGGGGTGGAGGACAGGGGTAAAACAGAGGGTATGTGACTGCACGTTAGTGTATTTGTCTGCATGTCAGAAGGTCAGGTGTGTGTGTGTGTAGTGGGAGTGTGCGTTGGTGTGTGTGTGGGAGAGAGACTGATGGCTGTCAGCTTGCATCTGGCAGAGAAAATAAATTAGGCTTATGAAGACAAATGAACAGGCTATGGAAAGAGTAAAAGGGTGTGGAGGGGGATCACGAAAGAGAGGAAGGGGAGAGGAAAGGGAAGGGAAGAGGGAGGGAGACATAATGAAGGAGAAGAGAGGGATATTGTGCGTATGTGGTGGCATGGATATGAAAGGAAGGAGATGGAGCGGTGTTGCCAACTAAAAGAGTTCCTTTCGGCAGCCAGTGACCGTTCATTAAGAAGGACGGGCACACAGACAGGCCTGCTGTTGGCAACAGCAGAAGCTTTGGCTCCAGCTTCTCTGGCTGCAAGGGAAACATATATGTGGGTGTATGTGTGGGTATGTGTGTTTGTGGGTCTGCTGCCAGGATGTTAAAATCCAGAAAATATATATTTTTGCCTTAGTTGTGTGTTTAACAAGTCTTTTCTTTCTTTCTTTCAACACAGACAAAAAAAAGAGCTTTTAAAGCCACAAAGCGTCTTGGATCATGGGTTTGTATCTGTGCTTAAAGTGCCTCTCAGTGTGTGTTTCCTCTGCTTGTGTGTTGTTGTCAGCGTGCATCCATGTGTGTTCCATCTCCGTAGATTTGTCAGTGTCTATCCCATGACACACTCCCCTCGTTGTGAGAGGAGGAGAGCTCTCGGGGGGCTTTGTCACGCGGCGGTCTGTTCTTTTACTGAGGCCTGGCGCCCCTCATTTGATAAATGACACATGTCATTCTGTCAGCCCCTGCTATCCGGGCTGGGAGGCCCCAAGCTGATGTATGGCCGCCCAGGCTAAAGGAAATCAGAGTGTTTTGGCAGCGCCTTGAGAACATGGCCTCTTCTAAGGGGTATGTGTGCAAGTGTGTGTGTGTGTGTGTGTGTGTGTGTGTGTAAGGGTTTGTGCCTGTCTGTCTGTGATACTGAGTGCATGTTTAATTGTGTGTATATGCACCTATTAGTGAGTGTGTGTGTGTGTGTGTGTGTCTGTGTGTGTGCGTGCATGCTCTCAACCTGTCAGGCAGACGGGCAGAGGGAGACAAATTGTCGTCATGGCCGCCCCAGCTGTTCCCCAAATTTGGTGCGAGGAGGAGAGCGAGGGAAAAAATCCTGCCGTTTGAGTTTCAAACGGCTGATGCTTCCCAGAAACGAGAATGAGTGAGAGGACAAGTGGAGCTCAGCGCGCGCACACACACGCACAAACACACACACAAACACAAACTGAATCAAAACTCTAGTGCTGCAATAGGAATCAAGCCAATCCCAGAAGGAAGCCACAGACAGCCGGAGTGGTTTCTGTTGCAAACAAACATGCACATAAGCACATACAAACACACATGCGTCAAACACACGCATACGTAAACACAAGAACAAAAACTTTGGACAAAACCATAACCATATTTGCAGAGTTGTCATTTCTTGTATAATTTTATCTGAGAAGTTTATATTCTTTAAAATCCAATTGTGCTTTTTTATTTTTTTTTGCATCTGACCAAAACATTTTCTCACTCTCTTATGTGCTTGTTTACACCTTCATCACAGCTTAATTTATCTTCATCCTGACACTAAACTAAACGTCTCCTGACTTCTTGGTAAGAATTCCTCAAAATGTCCTTAATAAATAGACAATTCTCACAGCTACACATACACCAACATTTCCCTGGTGGAGGATAGTCCCACCTGGAGGTTATGAACTCTGAATGACCCCATTTGATTGGGCGCGGGCCGAACTCCCTCCCTCTCTCTCCCACGGAAAAAGAAGCGGGAGAAGGGAAAAAAACAGCGTCATTAAGCTCTGAGTGATGAGTGGCAGCCATGGGTGACATCCTCCCCTCTCTCTTTCTCTCTCCTCCACTATCCAACCGCTTTCACTGTCACTCTTTTTTTTTTCTCTCCTTCGCCATTGCCTTGATACTTTTCTCTCTCGCTTTATTCATCTCTCTCTCCATCCCTCAACCCCTCAAGTCATTTCTCTTTCACTCCTCTGTTGCTTTGCCTCCTCTTTTTCCACTCCCTCATCCCTCCCCCCTTTCCTCCCTGGTTCTTTTTTGTCTGCTGTCACTCTCTTTTTCTCCTCTTTTTTCACCCCCTTTATGCCCCTCCTTCCATTGCTTCTTTTCTGCCCTTGTCTCTCCACACACACACACACACACACACACACACACACACAAAAGTGGCTCACTCAGTCCTGTGTAGCTCTCTGGCCCTGGTCATGTAGACACTCAGCTCCTCCATACATAATAGATCCCAAATATCGAGAGGAGGGGTGCACATTTTCACCCGCTCAGGATTGTGCCATCAGCATTGCTTCCACAGTAGCTCCACTGTCTGGCACTGTGAGGCTAAAAATGGCCAAAAGTAGGTTTTAAAATAGTTTTAAGGCTTCCTATGAACAAGTGAAACCAACCACCACAAGGTGAGATCTAACCAATGAACATTTCCCTCGTTTAAAGGGAAACTTTGTAGATTTTGAACCAGCACTGTATCATTCAAATGTGGATAGTTTGTGCAAATAAACAATGTTCAACTTTCCTCCACGTCACCTGCCCCTAGAGCTCCAATCTGTAAACAAATGTTCATCAAGAGATGCAAAACGTGTCATCTGGTGGACAATGGAGTTCTACCTCTACTTTATTTTCTGCAGTGGTGCCTTTAAGGATGGTAAAAATGTGGGACTCCCAAAATACTTCCGTCCCATGCTACACTAGTGATAGGAAAAAGCAAACAAAAAATGTCATACTGCGAGGATGAAAACTACTTTGATGATACAAGGCTGTTGAATCAGACACAACAGAGTCTGGAAGAGGAAATGACCACCGGACTGGAGTGATGTTACAGCTGCAACTACGCTAAGCTGAGCTGCTAAATTTATCTGTGATTCATCCAGAAGAGCTGAATCTCTAACACAAAAAACAACTAGCTTTACGATGTTATGTTGGAGCAGAGATGTGGCACCACTTTTACAATTTATAAGGCCAAATATGGTGCTGTGTAACAAGACACAACTGTCTCTGCTAACTTTGTCTTTGGTGGTCTGCTGGACATGAACACATTATTAGTTTAAGTGAGTCAGTCTGACTGTGCATTTTGGTTGTTGTAGGATTCCTTGTTAAGAGAGCTTTGGGGAATCTACTAATTTTTTCTTAAATTTCTATAGTTATAAGGCACAAAATAAAAAAATCACATTTCTACTTCTTAGGTGATTAGGTTTTTTTTAAATCTTTAATTATATGATTAATTTTTGTTTGATTGTTGCCTCATTTATGTCATTTTGTGTGGTGGTTGTGAATGTTTCTTGGTCTAGTAAATCTCAATGAGACTGAGTTTGATAAAATGAAAATTAATTAAATATGTTTAATGTTTGTTTTTAATGCAGGATGCTATATAATGGGTAAGAAAAATGTCCAATGCTTAGATATATAATGATTTTATCCTGATCGATTCAGCACAGATGTATAAAACTACAAATGCTCCTAACTGTAGTTTAGTACCAGCTAGTTTCATATACCAAGCTGAAGTTATGCTGTGTGATAGGAGTGGAGAGTCTAAAAGTAGTGAGGTAATTGACTGAACTTGATAAACTCGATGTTAATCAGCGCCATTCCATTCTGCTCCTTGATCTTGTTTATTTTAACCAAGTTTAATTAACCGACCCTGACAAGGCTTTATTCTCCCTGCTGACGAAAGCTCCGCTGTGTGCGTCCAGAGGAGAGTTAATGTTATGGATATGATTATGCTTACGATATGAAGCATGTAGATAAAGCAACATCTAATTAACATAACTGTTAATTACGTTGTTGTCATTTTACTGTCGGACCAAAGCTATCCAGGCCTGCGAGGCACATTGTCAGTGCAAGTCTAACACTGGACTCTAATCATAAACACTGATGCTCTACAGCACACTGAGACAATAACAACCTGTTGTTGATGCCAGAGAACGGCTTCAAAACACATGTATTTCTCTTCTTAAATAGAAGAATAATGGAAAAGATTTTTTTGCTACTAAACATTAACCAACCACATTGTATACTTTTGTTGTGTTAATGATTTTCTGTGATATATTTTATTATTATTATGATATTATTCACGTTTGCATAGGAGAAAGAGGGGAAAGACTCAAGACTCAAGAATCTCATAGCATCGTAGCACCCTGAATTCAAATGGAATACATTCTCCGGGAAGACTCCTAGCCCAACTATACATTATCAACAGTAATGTATAGTGTACTTTTGGTAAATATGAAGTGTAATTTTAGCTGGTTTCTGTTGAGTTGGATATAAAATAGTTACCAAGTCATCACCAAGGACGCACTGTTCAATGTGTATGTCATCACTTTTTAAAAGCTCATTATCTGCTTCCTAAAATCTGACAGCAGTTATTGTTAAACCAGAGACGTTTAAGAACGAGGCTCCAACTATGAGGCAAGGCAGGAAATAAAATGAAGTGACAAAAACTGTAGAAGATGGAGAAGAAAAACAGATTAGTTAAGTAAAAAAAAAAAAAAAGAAGTCACACTCACCCAAAAATGACTCATACACACAGACATGGTGAAACTGGGACTGTGGCCATTCTTGGACTTTGAAGGTACGACCAGACAAATTCCAAATATACTCTTAGTGTTCAGCAAGATGACAGACTATATTACACAGACCTCCACAAAGATGGAGGAGCAAGGAGGTACTAGCTCTGCATAATATTGGAGAACTGGCACAACTTTATCTTTTTTTATTCAATATATATATTTTGATATATATATACACACACGCACACACACACACATTCATATGATATACACATGATATGATTCCAGTGGACACATGGTGAAGCTCATTTATACTACGTCACAAGATGCTAACTTCACTTGCTAATTTCGGGGCTGATCACTTTGACCAGCAGGTGGCAAACAAGACATAAGAACTTCTCTTGGGTCTTGAGTTGTAGCATTTATTCACCAACAAATAGATAACACTACACTGTATTGCTACGTTCAAAGCTACATTGTTAATATTAGGGCATGGACCAGCTTTGTCACAGTAACTGTTTAAGTTTTAACCAGCAGTGGGATGATATGCTGCTCATAACGGGAATACACAAACTCAAAAGTCGCCTCTCATAACTGAAAGCCTACCTCTAGCATCCAGGCAACATTATCTGTGACAGTAGTAGCATTGTGTGAATGTTTATAGGCAGGTGATATGCAGATTCCTCATGCACAGCTATCACTTTGCTATGTGCTCTGGTGAAGGAGTGTAACTTGATCAGTTTATCAAACAACTAACTAAAACAGGTAGCACTCATTTATAGGTTGTGTTAGGCGACAAGTGGAGCCTGCTTTGGTTGTTTCATAAATTACGAAGGGCCCATCCCTTCACCAGTAGCATGATGTGTTTGAGTTGATTTACCTTACTTGACATCAATATGTCGATGCAGAAACAATATATCGTGCAGCCCTAGAAGGTAGACAGTAAGACTAGTAAATGAACAGAAATGGGGCAGCTGGAGAGTAACCAGAAGCCTCTCATGGAACGTACTTCTGCAGGAGGAATGCATGATCATTAACAACACAAACAAACACCAAATTTTCACTGTTTTGAAAAGATATTGGACAGTTTTTGCTCCAGATTTAACAATGTATAAAGCTATGGGCTGCAAGCAGTGATTGAAAAAGTAATAAAGTAATTTATCAAATAATTTACTGAAGAGAAAATTAATACCACAATGTTTTGCAAGTCTTGCCTTCAAAAATGCAAAATGTACGTAAGTATCAAAAGTAAACGTACTATAAAGAAACTTGTAACTCCAGCTATCAGTTATAATCAATAAGTCCAATAAACCCAACATCAGGGATACTTATTTCACTTAATGTACTTAATTAGATTCAGCAACTAGCTACAAAAAGACATCAGTTTATTCATTTTGGTGTATTTGGATGGCGGTTCGATGCCGGTGCATACTGTTACACAAACATTAATCCATGTCAAAATGTTTTCTGGGTAGTTAGTTTGACATAGCGGTGGTGGCAGTCCTGTCGTCATGTACCATGGTGATGAGAGAGACCAGAGGCAGATGGACCAGAGATAGACAAGTAAACAGGCCAACAGTTGGGTCAGCAGACAAACAGAGACAGGCGATCAGAAACAGATGCTCAGGTGGACATCCAGCCTTTGAATTAGACAGACAGTTGGTTTGGTGTGTGAGGGACTGAGTGACGACACTGACAGGGGAGACATTCGTGTCTACAAGAGGCCTCCCGCTGCTCTCTTTGAGACAGACGACTTAGAGGGACAGAGCTGAGCTTATACCCCCCCTGTGATTGTCACTGTCTGAGACAAAACAGCGGCTCAGGAAAGATTTGGGTGGAAATTTTTGGTGATAGCATGTGGTGTTGTTGAATTGACTGGGATCTCGAGACATTATAACCCCTTTTTAAATGCCTGTCAAGTGGACCGCAAGAGCAGACCACTGTTAAGTGATTATTTTGTGTAACCTCGAGCAAATTATGATCAATGGTTGTCTTTTTAATGAAAGCGTCAAACAAAATTGAATAGCGCTACACCAACAAAATATGCTTTGATTCCCTTCCTGTGCAACATACTTTATGGATAACTGTCTGCTTAATGGGAATGGAAATGGTTCTTGGAAAATATGTGACAGTCATGTGTTTAGACTTCAAAGAGGATGACACAAGACTTAAATGCCCTGTGACCTTTTGAATTTTTTACAACTCAGAAGTGTGACCGCATAATGTCGCTGAAATCAGACAACTGAGAAAAAAAGGGGTCCTTGAAATATGAGAACAAGGCCAGTGGGCCTGAAAGAAGAGAGTATTACGCTCTCCTTTTCAGATGTTGAGTCCATGTTCTTGTAACCAGTTCACTGACTCTTGAGCATCCGGTGAGAGAGCGATAGATGAGGGCGAAAGACAGGGAGGAAGATGAAAGAAAATATGAGCAGGGTAGAGGAGAATTGAGTCAGTAAGATAGAGATTGATGACAGATAGGAAGATGAGAAAAGGCTTACAGGGAGAGAGAGGGGGCTAGTAATCCCCCCCAAAAAAGGAGGAGAGAGGGAGAGGGAGATGAAGAGGTGAAGGGAGGAGAGAGAGATGTGAGAAAAGAGAGATGGCAGTGGCACTACACCGGGCTGCAGCATGACCTTCCCCCAGCGTCCACTCTCAAGGACAAAGTGTCATCTGTTAACTGTATCCATTCCCAGATGGCTTATCTGCAGTAAACTAGTGTCCAAAAAATGATATTCATTGCTTCTCAACCCACCTTATCAGTTAAATAAACACTCCATGGGGGAAAAGAAAAATTTCCACCCCCTGACTTTCGTCCACTAGCACAGACTGCTCTTTGGATATGCTGAGGACAGCTTTTATCAATCGCCATGTAATAAAAAACAAGTGCCTTTCTTCTCATGATATACAGTACTGGTTCTTGCCAGTTCTTTTTGCACTACAAGCTCTTCAAATGGTTCAACCACTTCTAGCATTAGAACTGCGACGGGAAAAGCTAACTTGCTAACTGCTTAGTTTGCACGCAGTTAATTCATGTTAATGTTCTCTGGATGTTTAAAAGAAGATTATATTCAAAACACCAACAGTGTACAGTTATCATACAGTATGTATACATATTTAGTAAGCCCATTTCCTTCCATTGCCTTCACCTAGGCAGTCACCTAGGGAGTCGCTATATAGTTTGTATGAAAAATTGATGCAACTATCCAGTCAAAGTTTTCATTTTCGTGTTCTGAACTTTGAATTTTTGCTGAGGTGTAATATGAGGCTGTGTAGAACTGCAGAGGTTGGCAAAAAAAAGAAAATCAATTCCTCTTCACCAGATAGTTTCTACAATTGTTCTACAAAGTCTCCCTGCAAATGATAGCAAATGTTAGCATGTGAGCATTCCTCTTTCATATCAATACAATTATTATTATCATTATTGATTCATCTATCCGGTTGTTTTTTTTTTTTTTGATGAATCAGATAAAATGTCCAGAAATGGTAAAATAAAAAAATAAAAAAATGTCTTCCAGAGATTCTGTTAACAAAATTACAGTCCAAAAAAGGTAGAATAATTTGAGGCTGGACTCAGGATATAATGCAAAATATCATTAGAATATATCATTTTCTGTCAGTTAACTAATTCATTAAAAGCACTATGGTGTTTTCTTGTAAGCAAACAAAAGTTATGTTTACGTCATAATGCATCATTTACATTTATGTTTACTTAGTCATTTTTGCCCCTGTCAGCACATTACTTTGCTTCTTTACCCCGTAACTCGTTGGACTGTGCATGAAAACAAACACAATGGGAATCAACTTTTAAAACCATTGCTCTATAGCACTACTAGTGGTCAAAAACTCCACAGGGTACCTTTAATTATTTCATCGCTAACACATTTGGGGCAGGGCTAATATACTGTAGTAGTCTTGAACCTCAGAAGTGACTAGTATGTGGTTTTTAAAAGTCGAGGTTCCTAAGCTGGAAGTGTCGCACTGCTGTTGGAATTATGGAGAACAAAGCGTTTCATATCATTTTATACTAACGAAAATTAATTACACACATTTTTAGGTTACTGAGAATCTATGAACAGAATCCTATTGTACTTCCCCAAAGTCACACGGCAAATGCGTAGCAAAAGTGATTTCTATAAACTGTATTAGTGTAATTTAAAGCTAATAACTTAATTGTCCTAAAAATGAAGTTATTTGTTAACTGGGAACTCCTGAAGCAAGTTCAAGGTCTACACTTTCACAATCACGAGGGAAAGAAGACAGGAACAGGACTAGTATACCACAGTTTGTGTCTTTTTGTATCAATATGTACACTCTGAGGATCAAATATATATTCCTGGCAACAGCCGAGCAAGCATATGTGCTAGGGTGCATGTCTGCAGTATAGCACAGGCACATATAATCAGTGGCTAATAACAACACACTGGGAGTCGCTGCCCTACCGTAAATCAATGGCCAAAATAATTGCTAATACACTGGTTATCGATTAGCGTGCCCGCCATGCACTCATTTTCTGGGGCGACCGCGGCTAAGCACTAACGCAGTGACAAGGGTAAAGTGTTATTTCTCAAAAAGGCACACAGACAGACAGCTGGGCAAGAAAAAAATGACTGCGGGGTCTCTGCAGTAATTCTTAATTGACACCTGTCAGAGAAATGGCAGCAGTCACAGCTGCTGCGGGAGAACGTCTACCCAAGTCCTGTTCATCTGTCAGTTTTAATACCTTTTCTTCACAGTCTGCCTTTCTCTCCCTCTTTTGTCTCCTTCCCGTTCGCTGCTGGTACCTTGCTCACCCACAGCTCCTCTTACCCGCCCCTGCTTCAACCCAGATGTTGGCTGGATAACAGAAGCAAGTTCAAGGCTGGCTAGTAGCAACTCACTCACCACTGTTTTTGTTTATGTGGATCAAAGGCGATTTTTCAGTCTTAGCTTAAGAGTAACTCAGCTTTTGACTCAAGTATCAACAATACGAGGGACAAAAAAATGTAATAAAAAGGAGCACTGAGAATAATTCAGACTTCATTGCGCCTGCTATGCTGCCCATCCATCTCCAGTCTTATTTCTAGCATGGTTGCCGTCATTTCCACAACAGACAATTTCTGTAGAAGTAAAAAATATGGATACAGTTTCTAAGATCACCCGAGCAAAATGCAGAAACAGATATATGATGAGAGCAAATCCCCGTTACTTTGGACAAATCGGATCACGTCTGCAGACACCGACTTACTCCATCTCTCTACTAACAGCGTCCGTCTGGAGTGCAGAGCATCAATCATGCAAGGACACACAACATGATAACAGCAGAATCATAAATAGTATTTACACACACATACTTGGACAACAAAACATATAAAAGTGCTGTACGCTGAAGGAAAAATGATGCGCCAACAACAAAACACACAGAGAAAACACACTGAAGAAGGGAGGCAGTGGAGACAAGAGCTCCCCTGAGTAGACTCTGACCTCTGAGTGTATCCCGGACCTCCCGTCTTTTCCTCTTAAATCATGATTTGCCATTTTTTTCTCTCTTTTATGCATCTTTTTTTTTCCTCCTTTCTTTCCCTTTGTCTGTTTCTTAAACTGATTATTAGAGAAACTGTAACTGCACCATTAGTGTGTGAGAAGCAGCAAATGCAGCTGGTACGCTTTTGGTGTAATGACTGCCCACAATGCTTTGCAGCTTTTGCTAGAACCTACAGAAATATTGAGTGAAAATCCAACAAAAAAATGTGCAGCTTTAAGTGTATTTTTTATGTTGTCTAAAGTTCAATCTATTAGCTGTTGATCAGTTTTTTTGTTTTTTTTAATGTGTAAAAGAATTAAGAATTGGTCACGTTGAATCTCTAAATCTTAATCAGATTTGTTTTTTCAAATCTGTGTGTTTGTTCTGGACACACGGGTGAATACATTTTCAGCTGGTGTATATGAGGCAATTACATCAATATAATTTATTTCATGCTCTCACTCTCTTCATCTATTTCACTCAGTCGTGGGGGGGCAGGGAGGGGGTCTTTGCCAATACATTGTGCAAGCTTAGCAGTAATTAGCAAGCAGTGCCCTAAATCCCTCAAGGATAGTCTTGTGGATGATTTCATTCATATTATTATTCCTGTTATTATTTTACATCCCTGCATTGTGGCTTTTGTATTGCAGCTGTTTTGAATCGTAGCTGAGACATCACTGTGAATGGAAAACAGACACACTGAAAATTAGAGACAATGTTCTACACGCAGGATGTATTGAAGAGTGAGTGAGGACGCACATGAGTTTTATTCCTGTAAAAATGACCTTGTTTTCTGGATTTCTTTGTCAAGGATCCTTTTGTTGTGCTTGAGTGAAAATCCAGGTTTTCCTGTTTCCTCTGAACCTCATTAAGCTCGGGGATAGTTTTACCTCGCGGCTGCAGTGCTGAATGCCTTTACATCGTCACCCTGCTGGCGAGCCTAATTCCCACATATTTTCAATTCAACCCCTCTCTTTTCCATAAGAGCAGTCATCGATCTTCATTTGTCACTTAACCTCCACGAAGATGAGGACAGAGAGCGCAGTTGTGCGAGTGTGCATATTAGTGTGTCTTTGATTTCCTGCAGGCCTACTGGCTCCAACACCAGATGCAAATGAAACTACGGGTGTAGTGGAGTGTGGGATAGCAAATATATCCACTGACTCCTTCAGTCAATGTCACCTATTAATGACACTTTACATACACTGCCTTATCACAGGATCAGAATATTTCACATTCATATGCATACACACACACACACACACACACACGCAGGGTTGCACAAACTCATCTTGCTCAGTGATGCAGACTCGTACACACACATAAACACACCGACACGCTCTGTTCTCATCTGTACTTACTCCGCAGACTTTTCACTTCAAATAGTATTTTTTTTTTCACAGCCGAGCTTCAACTCCTGACAAATGTCATTAAATACTTTATCAGAAGCATCCAGATAAAACCAACACAAGGTTCTAATAGTCATCTTTGGGTGCTGGCTTCTTAGTTGACAGCTTCCGTGAGCTAAATTTCTGCAGAGGAAATACAATGCAAAGTAACAACAACAAAATGTATTAATGCTGCTCAGCTTAGAACTTTGTTCCTGTTCTGTCAAACAAACCAAAAAGCTGTAACCACCAAAAAGATCAGAGGGAAAAGCAAAGTATTAAGACGATCTTTCTTTTGCACCGGAAGCGACATGTAATTCAACTACAACTAAATCTGTTAAAAAGATACTTCCACTGGATACTACTGCTTCAGTTTAGTTTAGTTTATTACACTCATGTACCAGATTTAGCTACTAGCTAACTTCCAGCTGTAGTCCATGTGCACGTAGACACAAAACACTAACTAATGCAATCAATAAATACAATAAATCCTCTCACAGCATACTGTAACTTGGATGGGATGAATCTGAGAGTTCATGGACTAACTGTAAGTGTACGTTAACGCTTGAGACGACAAGCACTCCTAACCTTGTTACAGCTGTGTTTGTGTCCAGCACAGCGTTGGCTTTACAAGTCACACATTTTGTCATACTGCAAGCCACCTCTGATGTTGACTTTACACTGGAACAACTGGGGGTTGTTGATATGAGAAGTGGCTAACACCGAGTTGATTATATCAAGGCAGCTTGCAGACTTGACACCTTGCTGAATTTGTCAGCATTAATCGGTGGGGCCCTGTCACTGATCCGTCAGCTACCTGGATAATTAGGGACCGCAGCTAACGATGCCGTCGGGAAGAAGGGAAACTCAACCCACCCCCCCCCACCCCCCTCACCACCAACCCCTCCCCATCCACAAGTCATAATTAAGAGACTATTTTTTCATTGAAGAAGTGATAGTGGCAGTAAGGTGTCTGTGTGTGTGTGTGTGTGTGTGTGTAGGGGGGGGGGGCTTTTTAGGCAGCTAGTAATATCAGTGGAGAAACTCACAAGGCGAGGCAGTGTCTGTGCATCCCGTTCAGTGTGTACCTCACTGTGGCTTCAATATAGACAAATGTTGCAGAGTGCTTGTAATTAAAGATGTGCAGCGCTAAGCTATAGAGACACATCATTAAAATGCAGCACTGATGTCCGTTTATGGGAGACACGGAATGATGCACATTAAAGAAATGAACAGCATCCACAGCCTCTGATTTTAACAGGAATACAATCCCTTGTTTTTACGTTTAGAGTGTTTAAGTTTTTAATTAGTGGCCAAGCCCAGTCTAACATTTCTATCAAGAGAACAGACAAAGGCAAACTAATTACTGTCTTCGGGGTATGAAGGAACGTATTTTGGTCATGTTTGACAGTATCACAGCATGTCATTTTCTCTCTCTTCATGACCTGCACTAATTCTGTCAGTATAGAAACAGCTCTCTCTGCTGTCAGTGGAGATGAGAATCCAGATCTGGATCAAATATTTCTAAAACTTTCACATCTAAGAGTGAAAGGAAACTGAGTGGATTTCACATCTCCCTGCTTAATTCAGCATAAGAACAGTGCAGCAGAAAGAAAGATGGCAATCCCTCTATCCTTATGGACCTGTATCCTGGTTGATCCCACTGTGCATTGCTCTGCTCCGCCTTCAGACTCAGTCAATACCTCTGAATGTTGTGCAAGATGGGTTATAAAAAAAAATTATATTCTTTTTGCAACTAGGCCTTCTTAACTCCTGTGGAATAAATTTAACGCAGTCTCACACTGTAATCATACTGACATGTTGAATGATTAGTTGACAGATTCATTACTTAGAGTGACAGTGTTTGATTTAAGATATAGTGGCTGGCAAACTAAGAGCGAGAGTAGAGGTGCAGCAGTTCCATTAATTCTCCAGCAGGAATCAAAACTGTGACCTCAGTATCGAGGCAAATACAGAATTATGGCTTCTTTGTACATTTTACATACATAATCGCTCATCTACTAATTAGACTAATTACTGGTTATCTGGCTATAATATGTTCAGGGTTCCATATTAAAACGTGACATTGTACTGTATATTATCCACAGCTCTCTGTAAGCAGCGACAGAAAAAGTTGCTCAAGTGTCAAAGGTCACTCGGTTACTGCGGTTACTATCAACCGCTTCAGTGTCCCCCCTTTTTCTCTGGATAGAAAGTTGCTTCTATTAAACTGAAACACTTTGTTACATATATATACATATATATAACCCTTTATTGTGGGCTGGAACTAAGGATTATTTTACAAAGCTGCAAAACCATCACATTTGAGGAGCAAAACCCGGTCAATGTTTGGCATTTTTTTCTTATTAAATTACTTAAATGATTAATTGATGATCAAAATAGTTGGCGATTAGTTTTCAGTGAGTCTGTTTTTTTAGCTTAAACTTAAATAAGACATAACTGAAGGCAATACTTTTAAACTAACATTAGTTTTAAACTTTGCTATTGGCTTTGTCGTCACTTAGATCACGGGTTTAACATTTGTTTTTTATTTCATGTGTAATCCAAAACAGAAAAAAGGGAAAACAAAACTCAACGGCTTTTCCCCGATAACTTTCCTTCCTTTATTACTCTGCCTCCTCTTACACTTATAGTCTCATCATAATTACTGTTACTTGATATTACTGCTTTGTTTACTTTTCATTAATTACCTGAGGTCCTGAGAGAAATACCTCAACACAACTACACTTCAGTGAGAGGGAGGAGGGGGTGGGGGGGGGGGCAAAAAAAAAAAAAAAAAGACGACAAATGACTGCATCAAAAGTCTCTGCTGCTCAAATTGCACCGCACTGAACTCAACTGCCAAAACTAACAGATGCAGTAATGCGGTTCCAAATGAAAGAACACTGATGTATTGTCACTGGTCATAAAGTAGATAGGGTACAGCGCCATTACAGGGTCTAAAATCATCAGTGTGACTGATGAAACTGAGCCCATTTGAAATGGCATACAAAGAGCCATTGAAACCTTTCTCTCTGAGGAGCGCGTGCAACATTTTTGTTTTAGTGCAACTCCAAAATGACAAATCTGGGTTGTGGAAATATCTGGTAATGCATTGTAAAAATAGCTTGTTTATAGGTGTGTACGCCATTTCACAGAGGAAACACACACACACACACACACACAAACACATCACTAGAGAGGTGTTAAAGTTTTTGGATTGACCATACGTCAAGCACTGGAAATAATGTAGAGACAACGCCTGCCAAGTTGGGATTGAACATTACTGCCTGTGATGTATGTGTCTGTCACAAAAACAGACAATTAAATCAATATTCAAAGGCTGAGCCAGAATGGGGCCACTTCATAGCTCTGCTGAATGACCAGAAGAGGCTGGAATAGGAAAAATAACACTTTTTCTTTTGCTCTTTTGGGGTTTTCGCCATCATTTATGGCAGAGGTATAAACCGGCACAATTCGTTTTTCACGTTGCAGGCTTGTTCTTCAAACACATTTCTCTCTATCCATCACTAAAGCCTCCCGTCAATTAGAAATTACAGCCCCACCGAGTTCAAAGTCTTTCCGTCACAACCTTGATTAAGTCTGCTTAACCTCACATTTCCACCGCCTGCTTAACATTCTACAGCTGTTTTATTCGGCTTTGGTCATTACTGCATGAACTTCAAAGGCTCCTCTCCCGTCATTTGGAAATGCGCGTCAATCACACACATCTCCCAGGGACATCAAATGGATTCAGGCAACCATGCGATTCTTTAGCAGAACAGATCATGTCTGGTCAACTTAGCGACAACATGGAGGCCTGACTGTCAGGAGGTGATGTGTGGGGTTTTTAAAAATGGGAATTTTGGCATTGAATTGCACTAAAAATATGCAATGATGTACTTTTACTGTGGCACGTTTTCTTGTGAGGACCAATATATCCCTGCTCCATGTGAATCACTTCTTAACCTCTCACAATTTAGCTGCATGGATACAATTTGTAACACACCCATATACCAAATCATTATTATATTCATTGGTTAATTAGGGCTAAACTAATTTTTTAAAATCATATTGCATCAGTGCAGTTTCTATAGTGACTTTCAATGTAAGTTTGTGGCACCCAACAGTGATTTTACACACTTTACCTCCTTCTGTTGTCAGTTATATTCATGTTTGGTATTGGATGTATATAGTTCTATTTTACTGTGACACATGTGTCTTAAACATTTATCACATCTTTACAACTTCCTTTTTTTTATACTAAATGAAAACTGAGGTCAAGTCACTTGACCACAATGAAGTGACCATTAGAAGTAACCTCCCCTCACTTCACCCTGCAGTATTTTGGGGCTATTTCTGTATGAGATGCTCCCTCTGTGATCTCGCTACGCCCCAGCACCCTCCTCTACCCCTCCACCCCCCTCCTCCCCTTGTTCCCTCCCCCTTGGGTATTAATCGCAAAGTATTTATCCCGCTTGAGAACTTTTCTTTCAATTTGTCTTTTCTTTGCTTCCTCGGCGGGGGCAAAAAGTTATCCTTTGAGGGAGTCCAGCTGCCGGGCGCATGCGTGTCTCCATGGTGAATGATTTACTGATGTTCATCAGGAATGAATAGATCAAAGGCAGTCGCATGACAGGCGATCAATCAAGCATCAAATCAAGGATGGCAATCCCAGAGCGGAACACAAGCTGAAAATACGCCACTTTTCTGTCTTTCTTTTTTTCTGGCTTTTTACTGGCAGTAACACATCAAACAGGTTAGCCTGTAAAAATGAGATAAGATGAGCTTTGTTTGGAGAACTTGGATGCTGGCAACCTAGAGAAGGATCAGCTTTAAAGCGTTGAAACTGAAGTGCAGCTGAGCGCATTCATGTCTCAGAGGCAAAATTGGCAATGAAGCATATGGCTGCGTAAATGAAACAATAGGCTACTGTTGCCAGCCAAAATACGTCTTACTAGATTAGTAAAATAGAATGAAACTTCATGGGTTACTCTGATTTTGTAAAAACTAAAAACATAAAAGACAGAATTGACCTGATTCCTTTGCTCCAACGGAATACTGGCTACACTTACTGACTGGTACAGTAGTAGAGAAGTCCACTGTCCTTGTATTATGTCCTACATCTGGCCTATCAGGTGCTGTGTAAACTTGCCTGCATGTGTCTGATGCCTAGCTGAGGGAGGGGGGGGGGGTATGTGGGGGGTGCAATAACGTGTGTGTGAGTGTGTCTAATGGGGGAGAGGGGAAGGGGGGGTTGTTTGCAGAGCCGGGGCTTACCTGCTGACCGCCGCGGTGCTTGCTGCTTTCTCCTCGGCATGCTGCTGCAAGACTTTCCGCTTGACTTTTCATGCAGAGATCAAAATTGCGGCCGAGCTGGAGAGGAAACCGGTGCAACGGGATGAAATCAGAGCCGGTAGCGTTTCCTCAGCTCTTCAAGCAGGGTGATATGATTCAAGTGGCGGTGTGTAGATCCCACGCAGGGCGAATAAGTCACTTTTTTCTCTCTCTCTCACGAAGCAAGTAGAGGTTTAATCTCTACGCAATCTTTTTTTTTGTAATCGGTATGTCCGGTGAGGGGAAAAAACACGAAGAGTAGGCTACAAATAATTTAGAGGAAGAGGGGCTCGTCCGTTAACTTCAGCCGATCACACAAACTCATCGCAGGCTGGGTTGGTTGGTGAAAAACTGGCGAAAAAAAAAAGCTCCGTGCGGATCTCAGTCTATCGTGGAAGGCTATATGGACAGCTGTCTCTGCCCCCGTTGCTGTCTTTCAACCAGAAAGAGCCTCACTGGACTATTTCATACCTCTATTCACGCCAAAAGTGAATAAATAGAGACTCCTCTTGCGTTTTAACTCACTCGGTAGTGGGGATGAGTCCAAACTGCGCTGTTGGTGTCTTCTCTTCCTCTCCTTGCCTCCCGTCCGTCCGTCCAGGTGCCAGCTCCAGCTCCGGTCTCCAACCTCGATACAGTCTTTGGGAGGAAAACAGGAAAAGAGAGGAAAGAGTGACACGTTAGCCTGGGCTGCGTGGATGTCAATCAGTCAAGTGTGAGTCGTGGAGAAACCCCCCCTCCCCTACAGCACCGCAATATCTGAAAACACCCCGCAGATAATGAAATACTCACATTTCTGCCTGCGCTGTCCGTCCGATTGTCAACATGGACACTTGACGAATTTCTCAGAAACTCATCACAAAAACCCAGCGAGCAGGCCCGCCCTCTGAGCCGCAGGGCTGTGGGGTTAATGTTGTTAGTATTTCCTGTTTTTTCTTTCTTGTATTATTATTTATTCTAAAGAGCGCAACGAGCGTCCCTGGATATCCTCCGCAGTGAAATGTGCGCACATTGGTGATGCGCGGTGCGTTCAGACAGCTCCCACTGATAGACAGACACATCCAGCTGCCTTTCCGGCCTCTCCTTTACTCCACCCCTTCACAAGCGTCACCCTGACAGTCAGAGCCCACCTGTCAATCTGCTGCTCTAATTGTTCACCAGGATGGCTTCTGTCCCCCCCGCACACATTACACACGGGAAAGGTGCGTCTAGGTTGTGTAACACGCAAGTAAGCTTGCATTAAAACAACTGAATAAAAGGAAACCTCAAAAAGTTCATGTGCAGACTGTGTGTGTGTGTGTGTGTGTGTGTGTGTGTGTGTGTGTAGGAGAGAGAGGGAGAGAATTTAACATCCAACTGAGACATGGTTTAATAGTCACTGCTTTACTATTTCAGTCAGATAGGTGAAGATTGCAGTCATATTATTTCATACTACAGGCCTAAATATGTAGCCTATTGTAATCCCCACAAAGTAAACAAATAAACAGTGATCTCCATAAAAATCATAAAATCACTTCTTTGTTTTTCTGATACAAGGAGGAAAGTCTTAACAACACGCACATCACATGTATCATTAATATACTGAGATGATATCCTGAAATATCAATCATTAATTCCACAGTAGAGTGAAATTTAAAAATCTGAGCCAAAACGTAAAAAAACTAGTGGGATCATTTTAATTTCTGTCCATAATCTAAATCAGATTTAGTCCATTATAAAGATTTTCCGGCAATAAAACATCATTTTACGACACTTAAGTTCTCACTCTGCCACAAAAATAGGAAGAAAAAGAACATTATGTTAAGATAGTTCTCCTTGTTCAGGAGGGTCTTTGCTGTGCTGTGCAGTGCAGATCAGCTCTTTGTCTGCCTCAAAGTTTGCAAGAATGTGGATATTTTTCGGTGACCTCTTTAATGGGACAAAGGAGGTTGCAGATCGATTCGTTACACCTTTTTAGTGAGGGCTTCTCGAGAAGGGGAGGGGCTCTAAATCCACAAGAGGCTCCATTAATAGCCTACTCTCCATCCTAACTATTATCCACCATAAAGTGTTAAGAAAAGAGGACACAACTGTAGGCTAATATTATCTCAAATGAGACGGCATGTGATATGGAGCAACTGAAGTGGAGAGCAGCTAAGCAAAAAAAAAAAAAATCTAAAGAGTTTAAAGTGAGTTTGTATGAGTGGTTAATAGATGATGCGGTGACTATAGCAACATTAACTTGGATCAGTGCAGAATGGATGCGCTCTTCTTCTTCACTCTGCAGCATCGGACTTTCATCCACTACAAGCGGCTCCAGCCAGAGACAGGAGGACAGTCACCAGGGGGATCGTTTACAAGAAAATGGATTATAGACTTCCTGGTTTAACTGATTCCGGTGAGTGTCTGAATTTACCCCCTTCGGCCAAACTTTACGCAGTGAACAGGTAAACACACTTTGTCTCCTCCTCATTACGCACAGCAGTGGAACTCCTCAGAAGATTACTGGCTCTTTACGCACAGTATTTCCGAGCTACTGCGTCCTGCAAAACTGATTATCTGAGCAGGGAAGAAGTCTGAAGTCGCTTATTATGTGGTAAAAGACCCACCAAAGTACCGCCCCAACATCTGTCGATCCCTGTCTGTCAAAGCGGCCTGCAAGCTGATTGATGGAGCAGGCTTACGTCACTGATATTTCCACCCCAAAGTTTTTACGGACAGAAAAACACAAGAGGAGAGCTGCAGCTGACAAATGATTGCTCCTTGATTTCTTGTAGGAGCCTTAAAGAAATCTCCAAAAGTGTGCGTAGTTAGGTTCACAGTGTTTACATTGAATTTTTTTTTTAGTTCACACTGAAAATGATCTTGAAAACTAAAGGTGTAATAGGTATTTAGTATCCTGTGCTGGATCATTTAAAATACTTCTCAATCCTGTTGTTGACTACTGAGTAAACTGTCTGACGTTTTTTTTATGAGGGAAATCCACGAGATGTATACAGTGCAGCACAGTGTTTAGAAAGGTAGTTATTACTGCAGTACTTCACCCACCAAACATAAACATAAAGGATGGCTGTAATTACATCATGAGTACAGATGGAAATAGATTTAAGGCTTCTGAGTGAATACATATATATATATTTTAATGCATTTTCTTTAATCTATTTCAGTGATGCTGGACAATATTACTCATCTAAACATGGTTCAGCAGTCATTTGAATAAAATAATACTTTTTTGGAAGATGTGAGGTTTGTCTTTATTCAGGACAATAGGGGAGGTCAGTGACTTTAAATTAGGAACAACAATACAAACTACACAATGTTGATGCATCTTCTGCTGCTCTAAAGGGGTTTTAGCAGCAGAAGAATCAAAGCAGAGGAGCCTGTGCAGGGTCTGATCCGAGGCCAGCAGGGGGGGACATGGGGTACAAGAGGCAGGGGCAGTGACCGTATTTGTATGGAAACATGTCTACATGTGCGCACAGAGAACACACTCCACAGTTTTCCTCTCATTATGATGCATTTTCTATCTTTAGTAGGAATATGTCTTTAATTTTGTGGTAAATTTCTTTAATTATGACTTTCTGTATTGATATCTTGCTTTATTTCTTTCACAGTTGCAGCTTTTCTTTGTTTGTTCTTTCTTTATATGTCATACATAAAACTACTGTGAAACACTATTTTAATTTACAGCACTGTTATTTGATGAGTATTTGTCATCTCAGAGTTGAATTACATGAACTGAATTATAGCAAGACTGACAATAATTGGGCTTCTAGTGCAAAAAAATTCAATTAACCTGTGATTCCCTGAAAGTAAACCATAACATCTTCATTTTCCAGTTGCAATGAGAAATATACTGCTTGCCAAACACGATCAAAACATCATGATCCAAATTCCTTTCAGTAGAAGTTACACAACCCGTGATGCAGCCACCCGTGTCTGTGTGCATGTATGAAAAAGCCGAACACACAAACAAGCTGCTTCCCACCAACCCCAACTTGTATACATGAAGCCCTTCTTCTACATACTGTGGCACACTGACAGCCTGATGACATGTCATCCTGTTTCCTTCTCTCCTGGGTGAAATCACTCTCTCAGAGCGGGGGGAGACATATATGTAATCGTCATGTATATTTACATACATTATTGTCTACTTTCTTTTTCCTCTCTCTCTATAGGTCTGACATAAAGATCTAAAGAGAAGATGTGTACTACATGTAGTGGATCACACTGCAAAAGGAGTCCATCAGGTTGTCAGATCAGGTGAGGAAACACTGACACCCTCAAACTTAAATTATGATTAAAATAATATTTTTAATGTAATAATTGTAATTTTGACTATCATTGTGTGGTGATAAAACTAAATACTGGGGATGTATATAGAGAACATTAATGTAATCAGAGTTTTAAAGTGAGTGAGAAACATCATTCATAATCTGTACATGTGAAATATAAATGTTGTTAATGACATTGGCTTGTATTTTTGTCAGCTGTGACACATTTTTGCACATTTATTCATGATTAACTTCCAATCGAGCCATATTTCCACTTTGACTTTTATCAGAATATCACCGAAAAATATTGATTTTATTTTCCAAGCTTGAACTTTAAAAAAATAATAAATAAAAAATAAAACTTGAGTCACAACGTCAGCTTTGTTATTCTACTGTTGTCTTCACGTTATTGAAATCCTTACATGTCATTATGTGATACACAGAGGTCAAACATACAATACATATGGCTTTAAAAAACTACCTTATTTATGCTTTTTGTCTTTCTACAATTCATCTTTGCTACTATTCCTCCTAACCTCATTATCATCTCTACCGCAGATAGCCTCACATGATCCCTTTTACCATTTTGGAACATTATATAAAATGTCACACTGTAGCTATTTGCATGTAGCATTTACCATCCTTTTTTGTAATTCTGTACATGAGCTGAAAACCACTTTTAGTGCATTTGAAACTATTCACTGTGTAGTCAAGAGAAGTTCTTGGACTGACAAAGTGCACAGAGATATAAGATATATATACAAAAAATTTAAACCTCATTTGTACAGGGTTTATTGTTTTAATTCGGTAAAAATTCAGTTGAATTTAAGCGAGGAAAGGTATAATATCATAAATCATGACAACACAAACTGAGAGTTTAATGCCCACCTTTTAATATTCATTCATAATTAATGTTGTATTGCATATTTTGGCCTGTGGCTAACCACTCAAGCTATTTTGCAGATATGAACCTCTGATCTCCAAAGGTTTAGGTTCCACTGGCATGCATGCCACAAATTAGCCATCAGGGCTTGGTGGTGTATAGCGTCTCAGTTTGCAGGTCTCTGTGACACGCCGTGTGACAAATCTTCATTATGCATTAGTTAGATGGAGATCTGCCACTGCCTCAGACTTCTAAACTTACTCTTGATGAACTTGAAATAGAGCGTAATCTTATCCCTTAGTTTCATTCAAATAAGTTAACATTTGGAGTGATGAAGGCATACAGCTTATGATAATGTCTCTCCTCATAATCTTGAGTAATCTTCAATCAATGATGGGTCCTATCAGATTTCAGACACTCATTGACAGCCTGAATATAAGAATATATCATAAAAAATTAATAAAGAAGAGGCTCTAACTTTGACACGAGCTATATCTCCACATCTATCAGATAAGACTGCATAATTAAAATGCCAAGTGTGAGTATGGAGAGAGCGAGGGGTTTTGGATATTTTATAGAGATTTACTTTTCCACCACTTGTTTAATGTGTAGACTTAAAATGATATGATGCTGTAGTTTTGACAATGCAATTAAAGGTCTGTAATCCCCACCTGAGCTTTTTTTCTGATTTTGGCAGATTGGATGAAGAATGTGATGAAATGCTGCACCGTGTTGACAGATGCAAGTTTATTAAAACGGGATTTGAGACACTATTTTTGGTTGTTTTATGGCAATGAGAAAGCTCAAAAAAGCGATGGGAAAGAACTTCAGCTTGTTTACATAAACTGTGAAATAATTATTGAGAGCATCAGAATGCACAGTAGTTAAAAAAAAAACCAAACTTTTACATAAAACATTACAGTCACAGAACTTTATCTGTGCTCAGAAACAAATAGAGTGAAAGACAGATTTCCTGCTTCCTGGAACAACCTTGCTAAACATCCGTACTAACTCGGCTGAATTAAGTGACATATTTCACGTTTTTAAAATACCAGCCTCCCTGACATACACACTCCTTCCCTCTCCTCCTCCCTTGCCTTTTGTTTTCTTTGACACGTGCACTCCAATTAGCATTTTTCAGCCATTAAGGAGGAAAGAGAAGCAGCCAAACGTTTGTCTCACCAAGCTCTGTTTCCGACAAGACTTTTTTTTGAGCCCTGCGGAACAATAACAACAACAACAAAAAAAAATAAGGCATTCAGACACACTCAATATTATCCTCAATGTTAACATGATCTTCTTCACATAACAATTACCGATAGCTTTGTCTGGGAAACTGATGTGACGATGCAACCACTTGTCAGTCTGCATTTAAAAAAAAATTAAATCAATTACAATTACTTTTTATGTGAGAAGACAAAAAATAAAGATTATGTTCTTCCTCTGTGACATCTTGTAATCTTTCAAACGTTTTCATTTCTCCAGTAGACAACATATTTCCATGCGTGGTACAACTTCTCAACACAATGAGCTCCATCTAACCTTTTACAATCATAATAATAATAATTTAAAAAACACCCTGTCTCCTCAGGATTACATCCAAAAGCTGTATATTAGTGCTCAGCTAGGCAGTGTGACAACAGTCAGAAGTCGAGTTTTTTCAGTCCCCCTTGTGTGTCAAATTACTGCATCCTAATCTTCAGCTTTATTCTTAAATTTAAATCTGTGAATCTCAAATTGCACAGATCCCTTGTTGCGGGCTTTGGCTGTAAAAATCTGTCATTGCTGCTTGTGTGCTGTACATTAAGGGAGAAAATGCTCTTAAAAAGGTGCTTTTCTGACATTAAAATGACTTGTGTGCACAGCGCCGGGGCGATCCATGTAGTTTGAGGCATATATTTATGAATAGGAACCTTTAATTAGGGCTTGTGTTTCCT
The DNA here is from genome assembly GCF_027409825.1 of Scomber japonicus. Lineage (NCBI taxonomy): Eukaryota > Metazoa > Chordata > Actinopteri > Scombriformes > Scombridae > Scomber > Scomber japonicus. The sequence goes on from NC_070592.1 coordinate 14,128,317, forward strand.
CCCTAGTCACATTGAGGGATGGTCCTCGCCGACATTCATTAATGATAATCACCAAGAGCGATGGCATAGCTACAGGCCAAGTCTCAAGGGACCCGACACTTGAAAAGAAGCATTAAATTACACAGAGGGACTCTTTAATTGCAAAAGGGAAAATATATAGCCATCATTGTTAAATATGATCTTTTGTAAGCCTTTACTGGTTCAAGGATTTGTCTAAGGATTTCTTATCCTTAAACTCTTTCAAATGAATCTGCCGCTATTTTTGCGATAATAGACCACAGAGCACTTTTTCAAACCACAGATTTCTCCTCTGAGTATTTGCTCCTGCAAACCAAACAACAATGGTCATATTTCATGTTTTATACATTTGCATCTTATTGTAAAATAAAAACTTGGGATGAAAATGAACAACAAATCAGCCACTCATCTGAGTATCGTTCCATGCTAGAGCTGAAACAATAAATACATAGTCAGTAAATAAAGGGAGCTAACATGTCAAGCAGTCTCTGGTTGCAGATTCACAAATTTGAGGATTTTCTCATTTTTCTCTGTTTCATATCATTGTAAACTGACTATCTTTGGGTTCTGAACTGTTCATCAGACAAAACAAGACATCTGAAAACCTCACCCTGAACTTCAGAGAAATTTCAACAGAAATTTCTCACCATTTTCTGACATTTCTCTGCAATTGATTGAGAAAATAATCAGCAGTTGAGTTGATAATGAAAATAATTGTTAGTTGCAGCCCTAATGCACACTTTCAGAAAGTTGTGCATGAACACACACACACACACACACACACACACACACACACACACACACACACACACACACACACACACACACACACACACACACACACAGCCAAACTCCTGACCTAATTGCTCAGTCTCACTCAACTAATTAATCACAGCTGACTTAACATGGTGACAAGGTTAGCTAGGTGACATTCTCCAAAAATCTGTCTTTCTGCCCCCTCTTTCTCGCTTTCTGTCTCTCCTTCTTGCATTTTTTTTTTACATTCTATATCTGCTTCTCTTCATGTCTGATTTTTTTCTTTCTAGGGAGCTCCTTTTAATACATTATCATATATTGTATTTTAAACTGTTTAATGTGCCAATAAATGAATTGAATAAATATGTAATAAAGTGTTACAGAATACACCTGTCTTATTTCTTTCAGTTCATTTCTCAGACTTCCTAACATTCTTCCTCCCTTCCTTACATACATTTTTTTTTCATCATGTCTAGCTTGAATCCAAATGGAGAGCATAACTTGGCCCACATCTATTTTTACCTGTTATTGGGGAGGGAGTTTTCACAGAGGTGAGAGTGGGCATGCTGGGAAAGAAGGAGGGTTAGGGGCGGGGTCACAATGCTCCATTAATCAAAAAGAATGACACTCATGTCGTCCCTGACAACCATCCTGCCACCCGCATGTCTGTCCCCCTCCTCCTCCTACTCCATCCCACTCAACCAGGACAACTTTAGTGATGGGGAGGGTGGAGGAGAAGAGAATGAGAGAGAGATAGGGGGAGTAGGGGGGAGAGGGTGAGCAAACTTTATTAATCAAGCATCTCAGATTAATTGTTATGAAGTGTCACCCATAAATTCTCCATTTGGATTTAATAATCTTGGAGGTAGACTTAACAATCTCTGTCGTGATTTGAGTTTTATTGAAGAGGCTGCAGAGTAAGAGAGAGAGAGAGAGAGAGAGAGAGAGGGAGGGAGAGAGAGAGAGAGAGAGAGAGAGAGAGATGCAGTGACACAAATAGCTTCTCAGCGGACAGTCCCTCTCCGCATGACAGTTATGAAATACAATTATCAGCGAGATCTGCTTAAGAATTCATCAACTGCACCCCTGCCTTCCAAGGAGAAAAGGGAAAAAAAATCTTACATACAAAGCAAGTCTTAACTGATAAGACTTCTCTTTTCCCTGCAGCCCTTAAACTATCATTTCAATTTTTCTCCATCTCAGACATGTTAAGTCACTGTAAAGGTATGATGTGGATATTGCTTTGAAAGGCCTCTGCGTTATATTAAAGCATAAATCATTAGGTAATCAGGGAATATGGTAAATGACACACCGCATGCAAATCTCCGAGATGTTGAGCAGTTTGTTTGAAATGTATTACCCGTTGCTTTGCATCAGGGTCAATAATAGCAGTTAATCTCTTCCAGCGGTGAAAATATACTGTCAGTGAATTGCACGACACCCTGTCAGCTCTCAAAAGTAACAGAATCATAAAACGCAAATGATTTCAATCAATTGTTGTCTAATTGCAGTAGTATCTTTTGAAATGAATGAAGAACGGCCACTATGTAGGTTGACAGTGTGCATAAAATTAGCATAGCTTTGCATATTGGAATGCCATTAATGTTGGTTTTATCGGAGGCTCGGGTTTTCCCTCTTATTTTGTGTGTTGGCATTGTCTTAAGGAACAAGGGCAAATAATACTGGTTTCAACAGTCCATATGATAGTTGGAGTAATGGTTTGACTCAACTATCATTAGGACACTTTTACAAAATAGAGCTAATTTCTCCATCAAAGAGCAGCATCTGGCCATGTTTCTATCTCATATTAGTCTGTCTGATCCAGGGAAGCTATTTCCTGAGAAAAATAATCTGTCCATTGTGGATGGGTTGACAAAAGACAGATCTAACGGACAGAAAAAAAGAGTCTGTCTTTGTTCAGAATAATAATGGAAAGTCTTTATGTGACCGTTTTTGGGGAAAATGCTGGAGAAGCTTGTTAAACATGTGCCTTTAACTACACGTTCCCCCTCCGCCAGATATCATCCTGATCAATGACGCCCCGCTCTGTGAAAAATGACGATTGCTGGAGGCGCAGTAAATGTTTTAGCTATCAACGCTGCCTCACCACCCCCCCCCCCCCCAGCCCCCCCCCCCCCCCCCCCCCCCTCCCTCCCAACCGTCACCCAACACCACGGCCAATCCTTCACTCACACTACATCACGGCCCTTGCCTGGTTAAAATCCGAGCCCATCTTTTCCCATCAGTAATTGCAGTTGTCTTCTGGTGATGTGTGACGATTTCCCTCACTTTGAGCTCATGTGTTGTAGTGCTGTTGCAGCGCTAATTCTACGAGGTGGTGGGGATATTTTCAAATAGTGTTTTGACACTTTGAGCTGTCAACTGTGGGAGGCCAGACCACAGGCAACCCTTAAATGTGTTTACATGCAGTGTAATCATGTGATTAAGACCAGAGTAAAGCAACAGAAATTACAACTATAAGTTATATTACTTGATTTAAGGTTGTTTGATTACCGTCGATCTTTCAAATGACTCTTTACCTACACAGTGAATGCAAAATGGTTCATTAGAAGTGTTTAAAGCATGACAACAAAACAGATTTCAATTATACCAGCTTGCATTAAGTTGTATACATTGAACAAGTCCCTTTATTTTCCTTTGATTCCTATAATTTTTCTGTTAGCTTGAAGACTACTGCACATCCTCCTGGACATTTACTATCAAACAATTCATTGACTAATTTGGACAGCTGAAGTCACATTAGCTTCAAATAAACTTTTAAAAACATTTTTTTGCACAGAATGATTTTGTCCCCCATCACATTATGAAGGGATCTCTGAATAGCCAGTATGAACAGGAGGAATGGTGACAGAAAGAAAAAAGTGTCAGTTTTCATTTAAGTACCAGACTATTATTTTAGGACGGACTTGAAAAATTGGGAACCCATCATTTAGTGTTTCTATCGCTGCTGCTTCTACTTCTACTTCTACTGATGACAAAGCACTGATGTCTTGCTGCCACTAACTGTTTCATGCCTCCACTTCACCCAAAAAGCAACAATACTTTCTTATATTGAATTGTTGTACTTGACTAAGGGCTGCAGTTTGGTGCTGTGTGCTGCCTCTGGGGTGGACACAATGTATACTGTCACTGGTATGGGGTGGTGGACATGTGTGGACTAAGACTAATTTCCCTTTGTGATAATAAAGTTTATCAATCTAATTGAATTGTGTCAGATTACAAATTTCTTTTGCTTTCATTTCAGAAATGTTCTTTAGATTTTTAATGGAATAAATGTTGTGTTATTAACCACAATACTTGTTTTTCATCAAATAAATCCCCTTAATAAAATTTGGAAAGAAAGATACTTTATTTCTACAGAATATAAAATAAAAAAGAGCTAACTCTACAGCCCACTGCGCCCTCCATTCATTGCGTCTGCCCCAGTGGTCAAGGACACCCATATCAGTGGACGTCAGGGTAGGCCCCATCCATCAGAAGGGTATGGGTAATGGAATCACCCGGTGACAATGATCATCAGCACTGCAAACAATGGCCCATAAACATCCCTTGACAAGTGGTCAAATGCGAGAGAGGCGAGGTGGGGGTTGGGGCGAGAGAGGGGTTTGAGGGATTGTACGTCTTTGTGTGTGCGTCCACATGTGTGAGTCAGTCAGACAGAGAAAGCGGCTGTAACACGAGGTGAAACTACGCTGCAGAGTAGCAGAGAAATGGTGAGGAAGATATCTCCCCGGGGATGATGTGGTGGGCCGACACGCTACCTCTGAAAACAAATGTCCCCTGTGGGTCGGAGTTCAAACATGCCTCAGCTCATTTTAAGAGTTTGCCTCACCTACTTTCTCTCGATCTTCCTTCTCTTCTTTTTTTCTTTCAGTTTTTTTTTTTAGTTTTATCTGTTCGCTTGCTGCAGAGAAAGAGCCAGATGGCATATATACACCTTTGACTGCTTTTTTAATGAGAATTCCCATTCAGTACAGGAAAAAATGCAAAAATGAAAACCTCTGACCTGGGAAAAAATACTTCATACTGTAGTTCTGTCCAAGATTGTAAGTACATGTGGCCGATCATCATAACACTTTCTCCCCTCAGTCAGTGCTGAATGAAACCCAATTAGAGAGAAGTTGAAGATTTCAAAGAAAGCAGAAACTAGATGATTTTGTCTTCACATTAAGTTTCCATTGCAAGTAGCTGTTGCTTTTGTCAAGCTGGGTGTTTCGTCACTATTTATTTATTTATTTTTTTGTCAACTGGTTTCTCTCTTTCTCCTGCACCCACACACACACACCCACACACACACACACACACACATATACACACCAGTTTAATTAGCCACCATTTGTCTCAGCTTTCCCTCTTTTTCTCTGTTTATCCAAACGTCAGGAGTGACATTGGCCAATTAGCGCAATGAAATAGTTTAGCCCTCTGTAACACTTGGAACAGTACAAACCAAGTGGGATATTTGCTTGGAGCTAAAGGACTGGTGTGTGTTGCATTCATGTGGCTGTGTGTGCACGTGTGTGTGTGTGTGCGTGTGCGCGTGTGTCGAGGTGTAATGGGGCTTCAAACTAAAGAAAACAGTGAATGAGAAAGCACAGTGGGTGCTGTTTGGTAAAGATATTTTGTTGTTTTTTTTCTATTATTAGGTCAATATTATTTGTACAATTTTATTTCAGGCTCATCACATTAAAAAAACGGTGCTGTCTGTTATTGGCACAAAATTTGTGGCAGAGTGATAGAAGGAATCGTTATTTAATGTTTTGTTATTAGTTGCAGACTACATTGACCCTAAGATCAGCTCGCTCCTCTAAAATCCAGAAATCCACATCAACAGCTGGATAATGGCTGCTGCAGTGATTTACTAATTGTCTTCAGGATTCAAATTAATAATTGGCAAAGCTTTCGCTGAAGTGCACATCTAAGTAGTCTTTGTCGCTCACTTGTATCTTCAGGAAAAAAACAGAAGGAAAAAAAAAACCGCAAAAGGCGGCTGAGACGATATCATTAACACTCTCTCCAAATTGAAACAGTCATCAAGAGTGTCTTTAAATGTCTCTGGAAGCTTTTTGTTGAGTGCAAATGACATCTCGCTCATTTTGCTGGTGGCTACATGACTGATGTGTTGAATAAGACAGTCCGTTTTGACGCTTTTGAAGGCTGCGGGTTTGAAGTATATGATTCTGAAGTGCTAGCATATGCTTAGTGAGATAAGTAATTTGACACACAGACATCACAGCCTGCAAATCTTTCGTCTGGCTGCCTTGAGTGTCCACGTCGGGCACTTTTTCAAGAACACTTTACGACTGTCACAACTGACTGTCAGCGTACAAATGACACACACAAACGAGCTCATTTTGAACAAAGATTAGACAGCTGTCATATCAAGAAATATAAATTCACGCAGACTAAAAATACCATTAATTTGATCTCAGGCGTTTTAAAAATTAATTTGCTATTTAAGAACCAAAGAATCCTCCTTTTTAAGCATCAGTTTTGTTTATTAGAGTAATTAAATTAACTACTCATCCTCTGTGCTAGATTTAAAAGTGGGGATCATTGAAAGCAACACAGCAATAACACCGCTGTTCAAATGACAGAAAAGCTTCTCCTGCTGTTATTTCTCTCTCTGAATGAGACACATTTGAATAAACTGCCTAACATAAAGAGACAACACAGAGAAGACTGCTCTTTCTACTGCACACACAAAAACAACACGCCATGTATGTATATGCTTACACACAATGCTTGCACATTCACACACACACACACACACCCACACACACATCAGGCGAGGGGTCAGAGCTGCAAACGAAGTCGCTGACATTGTGGCACTTCTTTGGCAGCGCTGTGCAGGTGTCGTCTGCACACAGGCTTCTGAATAAATGGATCTGAAATGATTTACCCAGGGTATCTGCCACCTGAGCACAGACACATACACACCAACCACTGCATACTGTACACACATAACACAACCGTCCCAACCTCCCCTCCTTTTCTGTTGTTCATAAAGAGACGCTGACGCAGAGACACGCCAACACCAAGAACGACAAAAGAGAGAAATCTGGCAGAGCAGCATGCTATTGTGTCACATCACCTGACAAATACAGCTTTCACCAATGTGAGAGTTTCATACCCAGTTGTTTTATATCCATTTGTTTCCAGACATAATGGAGAATATGACTACGAAGAGCCGATTCCCTAACCTCGGCTTATCTAGAGACGTCTGCAACATTATCAGCTGAAATATTCACTTTTACTTGCTAACAATAAGAGATGTTATAGAGGCACAGGAGCAGCAGCACACAGGACTGGCTTAGGGCAAGACATCCAACATCACAGCGGCTGTTATCTCCCACAAGCCACTTCATTACAATCATCCCGTCCAATTTCATTCTTAAATGGCATTGTATATGCGAGTATGTCTGAACAATGAGTACAAACAGAACTGCTGCCATAACAGTACAACACATAGTTTACTGTTGAAGTTTCTGGTGGCATTCGCGTGATCATTTTTGACACATCACATGGTGACAGATGGCAAAGAGCGATGAGTGTAGAAAAGCTTGAATATTTTTGCATGTGGGGGAAAAGAAATGTAATATTTGACCTGTCTGGATTAAAAATTTAAACACAAAAGGCTGTGTGGTTTTCTTAAGCAGGGGCCGTTCTCAACCTATTTTGAATCTCCTGTTGCTCAATCAGTAAACTATCTCTTTAACACAAAAATCAAAAATGGAGGAAACTGTAGTACAGTGCTAAATGAATTACCATGACATCAACACACCTGAGAAGCAATGTGAGGGAATTTTAGTATTTGGGATCAGATACTAAAATTGTGAATAGAGGTAAAGCTGCTTTATACAATAGAAGTGCCTGCAGTCACATGACCACAAAAAAATCTGAAGTCACCTCTTAGCTTGTCAGTAAAGGAATGATAGCTCTGAAAAGTGACATCAATTTAAAAATGATGTAAAACATAATAGTAAAACACAATTTAACAACTTTTATAACTGTATAGTCATTACATACCATAACATAGCAGAATAAATCACAAAATTCTGTCCTAAATATGCATTTTATATTGCAAGTAAAGCAAACTGTTCTGCAGTTTGTTCCAGGATACACAGGGTTAACAATTTATTAGTCCAGCTCTGACAGGAGATACATCTCTGGCTGATGGGCAAAAAACTGACATTGACGCAAAAGAGAAAAACAACAAAGTCAAGAGGTGAAAAACGGAGGCATCAGAGAAATACATCATCATCCCACCTCTCTGACACTCTGTAGGGCTTGACCTTACCAGGCTGCTGGGTTGTCAGAGTGGCCTAATCAAGTAGTAGGCAGTGCTGCCAGACCTGCCCCGGTCTGAGAACATGCTCAGCCTTGACTTCATCAGTCCAGCTGATACATGTGCATAAAGAGTGTGGGGTTTTTAAAAGTGGCCGCTTCACCTTTCTTCTATATTCAATTCAGCTTGTTTATTTCCACAGACAGCACAGTGAGGCTTCAGGTCAAAAAAGGAAAGTGAGGTATGAATCTATTCTAAACTGAACAAATAACAGAATATGAAATAATATACTAGCATATACATTTTTTTAAGGGAATTTAAGCTGACTTTTTATGAAAACAGGGAGTATTGGTTTTACATTGGTGAATGTTTTGTTAACGTTTTGAAATTTAAAAAAAGTATCTTGACTTAAATAACTGTCTGCAAACACACTAGTTTATGCCATCTGAAATGTAAAGTGTAACAGACTTGCAGGTTCACTAGAACGCCAACAAAGTGATTTTGTGCATTTGTTACTAGCTGTGTCACTATAGATTCACTACAAGTACACCACCATTCATATTATAGGCTCCCCTGAAAAAAAGCAGTGGGTTTGTCACAAATCAAATGAACTTTTATTACAAAAGTGTCAACAATATATTTGTACATTTATCCTTTCAGCCTTGCATTGCACCAATATCTCAGAAATAGTACTTACTGTCTGTAATGTCTCATGAAAGTTATTAATCACACACTGCAATTACAGAAATACTTTGATAATGGCAATGCACACACACACACACACACACACACACACACACACACACGCACACAGACACACACAGACACACACAGACACACACACACACACACACACACACACACACACACACACACACACACACACACACACACACACACAGACACACACACAGACACACACACACACACACACACACACAAGCTTTTTAAAAATACAGTTGTATTAATACCAGTTCCATTCACACAGTCCAATTTAAAGGTGGCATGTAAGAATATGCATTTCATTAGCACAGAATTAAAAGATATTATTGACCTTTCCGTGGCTGTGTGAGTGGACATCAAACCCAACTTTTTAAAGTCTTTGCCATGTAGAGTGTTATTAACGTATGCTGCTCTTAATAAATTATCTCTGTCACATTATTAAAAAAAAATTAAGCACAACTCCACAGTTTTATGAGCCTGTAAAGGTGAAGGCCATGCATATTAAGTTTTTCATGCGCCATGAACTTTTGAGATATGCTACAATAGGTTACATAATTAATTTCTGCAAGGAACCCTGAGCTATATATTTCTAACATTTTCCTCATTTTTAAAAGGTGTCTTTGGTCTTAAAGAATATATAGCTGTTGGAATCTCTGTTATCGTCTTGAAACAAGGTTCATAGTTCAACTTTATTGACTCCAAAGCAGAGATTTAATAACAGCAAACTGACGGACAGAAGAAGAAAGGAAAAAACTGTTATGTTTGAATGATATCAGAAAGTATTACAGTTAAATGTTTGGAAAATGATGTTATGAATGACCTCTAAGAATTTAAATTGGGAAATGCAACATGTGCTTTATGCTACAGCACAAAGCAACACATGGTAACAGCTGTATATCCTACTATTGGCAGAAGAGAGTATTGTTTCTTAGTTCAAGAGATTATTAATCTCTCTACAAACATGAGAATCTTTAAGGCATATGTAAGCTGTTCAGTCAAAGGTCAATGTTAAACAAAAAACATTCACAGTATAGAGCAGAAAAACGACATGAATACCTGCACATTGAAATGTAAGATGCACAATCTGAGTGTGTTAAGAAGGTGGCTCTTTGCTCAAGACCCTTGTCACATTGTGGCTGTTTACTGAATATAATCACCTGGTTTACTGACGGAGTAAATTTTAATCTGCATGACATCCTCGGCGTGCATAAGAATGTGAAATCATTTTGCTCCATTTCTTGTGATAATTGGTTTCTGGGGCACTTTTTTTTTTCACCTGCTTTCCTCATCTTTTTCTCACGAGATTTTCTTGTGTGGAGTGGCAACTTTCAAGCTCTAGACTGATTTGAGATGTTTAACAAGCTCTTAAATCCGGTTAACATCTAACAAGGTGATTATGGTTATTAAAATGTGCTGGTATATGTGTGGATAACTGTGGGACTCAGATAATGAGTAAAAGCTTTTTTCTGGGTTTTTTTTTTTGTTTTTTTGTTTTGTTTTTTTTTTGACTCAGTGTCAATTAAAATAGTTTCAAAATGATAACCAGCCACTAACAAGCACAGAAATGTACATAAATGCATAGATTTTCCTCGTAATTGATGTTGTGATTGTCTTAATTAGACTGATGGATTTACTAAATTATTTTTTCATGCCCATTGAAGTTTAGGTTCAATCCTTTAGCTGACAGGAATTTGTCTTAGTGCATCATCACAATACCAAAACTATGACAGGACTCCAGTCTGTGTAAAAAAGTCAACATCTTGATCTTGACAAGTGTATACTTGCTGAACCACAAGTGTATACATTTTAAACATGATCATATCCAGTAAAATCAATAAGCATCATCCTCCACAGTAACACAGGAGCACTTTTCCATCTGCAGTTTAGTCGTATTGAAAGCGTGCAGCATACCAACAGCCCAAATGCTTTTGTTATGTTGTGTTGTTCCTGTTGTGATTTTCATTTGAGTCACAGTGTGTAATAACTGTTAATTTGATAAGCTCACTTTCCCTCCTTCACTCTCTCACACACATATTTCAAACATCATTACCAAATACTTATCAGTCCTCCTACTGATACAGTATAAATCTTTTAAGCCTCTAAATTGAGTAAAATCTTTTAATCATGCTGTGTTTGGGTCAGTTTATGACAATTTCAGTTAAAAGGTGTGAATTTTTGGGGTTGCCTGAAATGAGACAATGTTACATATATGGAATAATGCCATGGTAATGGTTCAAAGAGGTACCATATGGAAAAAGCCACTGCTTGAAAAAAGTATTTACTACTCTAAATTATTTTTAATGCTCATCAAAATAGAAACACTGGAGATTATTGCATGATGTACTGCTACTGTAGGGTAATGTTATTTCTAATTATTTCAACCTTGTTTCTTAAGACATATTTTGACACTGAGGATAGTTGGAGAATCCACAGCTGCAGCAAACTCAAATGCTTTGTCGATAGAAAATAGCAACACCCCTTTATAGCATAGTACCCTGAATCTGAAACTGTTTTAATCTGCTGACTGGATTGTGAGGATTCTCAAAAAAGTGAATTTATTTTACTTACTGGGACTCAACATCTAAAGTGAGACGTCAGTGGTGCTTGAAGCGTCCATCCGTTCAATCCACAGCGACTTCAACATCCGCTCGGCCATCACTGTCCTCAGGACCAGCTGTCCTGTCAGCAGCACAGCTCTTGAGGAGATGCAAGGACAGCAGTGGGCCAAACTAGCTTCACCTGATAGAGCAATATCATAAATTTACTGTTTTTAAAAAAAATAACACAAGGATTGTACAATAAGAAAACTGCATTATTTTTATGTGCTGATTACTTTAATAGTATGCTTATATTCAAACCAAATCAATCATAGATAAAGTTAAATTCTCAACATAATATTAGTGGGAGATTCCTGGGATCTGAATAAGCTATTACACTTCACCACACACATAAAATAATGTAGGGTCTCCTTGTGACACTCATTACACACGTCTTGGAGTTAATGTGGATTGTTATGTTTGATAAAGTGGGAGCATGCTGGATCTGTTGTGCTCTAGACAGACGGTGTCAAAACGGCTCAAACTTTGCTTTCTGTGTGGGTTGCCTTTGAGTCTTGCTTTTAGCAGCACATATGCCAGATGTTAGAGCTTAGTGACTGAATGTTTCCTACTGAAAGACACCTTGATACTTGTAGTTACTTGTAGACTCCTTTAATTTTAATGTTCATAAGCTTGGTCCTTCAACATATATTATACTAGTGTGGAAGTTGGGGTTAGGGTTAGGATGCTGAAGATTTATTTCACTTCTGGAGCCCTGAACATCTGAATCTCTTTAAAGACAGCAGACTAATTTATCAAATATTACATGTACCTGTCAGACAGACAAAGATTACACTTATAGTCATAATCAGAGGTAAAAACAACTATGATATGGATTATTCTACATTTGATAGTGTTCAAACTGGAGAAGCAAACCCACTTTTCTTATGTTTACCTGATTTACTAGTGCAGCCAGTTTGTAATACAACCAGTACTAGTACTAGAACAGTTTTTTCATTTCTATGTCCCTGCCTACTATTATCAGCTCTACAGCCAGACAACACTGGAAACAAGTAAGGTTGTGATCTGAAATCATCCTCGACAGCTGATCGACGTCAATACGAGAAGCCAAGATTTCTGCGTATTTGACCCCTTCCCAACTAGTACCAGCTGACACCAATATTGCTTGCTGTTGCCACTCAGTACATGACAGCTGAATGGACACAGAGGGAAAGTTTGGTTCAGTTTCTCGCTGTTCCTTATCCGCCTCTTAAGACAGAAAAAAAAACCAAGCAAATCCAATGCACTTGGTTGGGGGGGGGGGGCGGGGGGGACGCAACAATAGCATCCACCAATAGCACTGTCAAACAACGCTGTCTCTCTGGGATGTTAAAAGCTTTAAGAGCTGAGGCCTCTGTGACATCCATAGCCTCTAGATGTCAAAGATGGTTGAAGACTTGAGAGTAGGCCTCTGTTTTAAAAATACTGTGTGTGGGTGTGTGTGCGCGCACTCGAAAGCAGCAAAAGTGACATTTGAGGGGCACTTTACAGAAGCCAGCGGTTGCTAGGGATCTTCTGTATCACCTAAAGAGCCTTTGTCAGTCATTGGAAAGCTGTCACCTTTCGGGGGGCCGATACGGTAGGGGGAGCCGGCTGACAGGTAGGAATTAATGAGAGGTGTATGACAGCAGACCTCAGTGCTCCTGCGTATGTGTGTGTGTGTGTGTCTTTGAGAGTGTGTCCACATGTGTGCGTGAGTGAGGTCCTTTGTCTCAAGAGGATGAACTTCTTTGTCATCCTGATGCAAGAAGAATAGGAAGAATGATGTTAGAGATAGATTAAAAAAAAGAAGGATTTAAGAGGTAAATAAACCCTTCAGTTTTGTCTTGTTTGAGTGCATGATTTGTTGAGATAATCAAAAGACCAGCCAACAGAGAAATCCCATTTCAATAGCCAGTTCTTCACAGCCATATTGATGTGCGATTCTCACAATAAACACTTGTGCACATGCTCACAAGGATCCAACAGTGCAGGAAGCAATCACCAGAGATGTTTTCACCTCTGTTCACCTCTGTTTCCCTGGCTATATGAGACCATGGCTACAAATCCACGCAGAACAATTGAAGAGGCTTTTCAAACATGGTGCCAAATTACATTCTCTTTTACTAACATGTACGTGTCTGTCGGCCTTTGTGTTTGTGTGCGCGCTGATGTAATAATCTGTGTTCCCTTTCACATTACACAGTTCTCCATCGCAGTAAATGAGTTCTGTCAATGTTTCTGCATCTCAATTACACAACGGAAATAATAGGCAGCAGCAGTGCAGGACGCAAGAGAGGAGGCGGAGGAGGAGGAGGAGGATGAGGATGAGGAGGAGTATATGGACAGATCATCCACAGAGCCCAGAGATCAAAGGCTCTGAAGATGACGCTCTGTGACTTGTTCTCGCTCAGTAAAATGTAGCCTAGCCATCACTGTTTATAAATCAGTGGTATTTTCAAAATCAATGGACTGAATGTAAAAGTGAGTGGTGGAAAAACAACAGCTACTGTGGTCGGTCAGTGATAAAATCAGTGTTGATGGATATATAAAGCACATACAAGTCACTGCCAATTTACTGATATACTTATGGTTCTCATATATGTTGACACAATTTGCCAAATATGACACCTTTTAAAATCTCCCAATATGATACATGGTAATATAATATTTGTAGGTAAGTACAATATGCAGCTTTCCTTTTATATCAGAGCAAATCAAACACATCTTTTAGCCTGTTGTCATTTTGGTCTGCTGCTGTTAACGATTAGCATTTGTAAGTTTATTAACTTCCTATTTACTGTATGGATATTTTAAATGATACTCAATTATTCTACTTCTGTTTGGTTAATTAGCCATTCATCTTTTTTGTCCATTACCCTCCTTCCAGGTGTCTTCTGGCAATTGCTAGGGCATCATTGTAAATAAAAACGTGTTCTTTATATCTGGCAAAGTAAATAAAGGTTAAATTAAAAAAAGAAAATTGGGAGGAATTTTAATCATGTATTTCTAATGTCACCGTCACGGGTTATCATTTTTTACTTTGATTGGTTGCCAAACTGCAAGAGGGCGGGTCTGTGGGATGACATGAATGTATGAGATGGTGTGCTTAAACTTTTCTTTAAATCAGTGGAGGACAATAAATGATAACCTTCATCCTTGAAGTATTTTGGTTTAGTGTCTGTTTATTTGTGAACGTAAATGAACTAAAACCAAAGGGGTGGAGCGAGTGTGGGAAGTTGTTCAAGCTCCCCAGGTTTCAGGTAAGGTCTGCAGCCGTTCTTACATTGTGGCCTGTCAGTAGGTGGTACAGCCATTAAGCTTAGTGGTTAATAAATACAAATATTTACTAGTAGCTACTATCTGTGCCGTGAAGTCAAAGCCACTGCCAGTGGTGGTCTACAAGTTAACAATAGTTTCTAATTCACAGTTCTCAGCTGTTTGAGTTAGCCAAATCAAAAAGGTATCTTCCAATTTCACCATATATTTTGCACAAAACTGCTTTTGTGCACTTTAGACAGATTTTTTTTTTTAAATCACATCAAGATGGGATCTGCACATGGCCAGTGTGGACAGGAAGAATGATTACAGTGACCAGTAACTCTTGCAACATTCATGCGGTATGAGATTATTTTGTATTAATATTGACTTGAAAAAAAACCCAAAACTATTGTTTAACTCTGGAGGAGATCAACGTGTTATAGAGGAACCTTTAGCATCTTTCGCAAGTCTCCTGTGCTCTTTATAGTGACAGAAAAACATACGCTACACTGGAAGGACGCAAGACAAACAGACAATTGTGGAATTAAAGAGGTAGCTGCCTCTGAACAACCACGACTGCTGCTACCAAACTGAAACATGTCTACAGGAAAACACTGCATACAAAAAGAATAGCTACAGTAGTGAGCTATTCAATACATTCAATACAAGGCTCTTTCTTTTCTCTTGGGAATGTATGGTCATGGGGATCATAAACTGTGGCGGGTTGCATCAATAATACGAGATGATGTCATATTGTCATATTTTATGAACCTGTGCCATTGAGCTAAACTAAGATACTTTCCTTCGATTTAGCTTCCAGCTGCTTTCCTTATTCAACAAAAGAGCCCCCAAACTGAACAACTCTGTTACCCACTGAAAGCCCAGAACATGTAATGACTTCCATAGGCATTTTAACATAGTTTAACATTCACAAAGGATTTCTTACACACAGTGAAAGCCTGTCTGAAACATGTCTAAGATGGAATATAATTGGTCTGCTACAGGCTTGATTTAACTGATGCAGCTAAAAGAAAAGCACATTTATTTTACCTCTTAAAAGATTTGACAAAAATAGAGGACAGGTTTTGAAAACAGGTTTTATTCTCTCACATAAACACTTAAAAATCAACATTTCTTTTGGATATCTAACAACCAAAGTCAGCAGGCCTGAGAGACAAACCCAAGGACAAGGAAAAGTGCATAAAAGGAAAGGGTGTTTAAATGTGTGTGTCTGCGTGTTTGCATGTGAGGCAGTAAATTCTGATGGGAAGATGTTGATTTAAATAACTGACTCTCTAAGGATCTGACATAAAACTGAAAAAAAAGAAGAAAGAGATAGAGGTAAAAGTGAAAAAAACACAGCCTTCACCGAGTGAGTTTATCAGCTTGGCACCTGCTACTGGAACATTCTTGATGAACCAAAGGTTGTCTTCATTAAGCGCATTAATATTCATGACGCATGGTAATTTTGACACAGAAAAGGTCTTGGTAACCTTTTCGCGTGTGAGGAAATTTTTTTTACTTCTCAAGGAAATTACAGTCCGGCAATGACTTAATTAATGCTCGCTTTCTTGGCCACGGTTTGAGGGCCTGTCAGTTTGGTGCAGCGCTGGCTGTCAGGCTTGCCGAGGGCTTGGGGAGAGAAGGATTGAAGGAGAGGAAAAGACAGGAGAGAAGAGGAGAGACTAGAGGAGAGAGGAGAAAAGAGGAGCACACAGATGAAGTCAACATGCACTCCTCTTGCCCACAGAACTTTGTAATAGCTTTGCCCTTTTGCCTTTAAATGTGTCTTCTTTCCCCCTGTCCTCTTTCTCATTTTATTTCACCCTTTACCCTTTTCTGACTTTGGACTTCTTGATTTACGAGAACAAGATATAGTTGACCCAAATAGATTAGAAATAATTTACTCTATTTGAAACTGAGATTTAAAAAAATATTCCGTATGCACTAGTGTTGCCATTTGTAACTGAGATTAATCTATCACTCTTTTTTTTCACTAATTAAAACCAACCGTGCAAGACTCATGTGCTTCATTGCTGCTATGACTGACATGACTTGCAGATCTATTGAATCAAACCTCTGTAGAACTGTCTAATGGTTGACAATCTTACAACAGTATTCATGTTTGTTTTCTCTCTATTCAACATACCCACCCAGAAACACACACACACACACACACACACACACACACACACACACACCTACGTCACTCGGCACAAACTAGTTTCCAATATAGTGAATCATGGCATGTCCTGCTCTAACATCGGACAGTAAAAAATGTGAACATAAGGTAGCATTTCCTTTATCATGTCCCATAAAAATAGCAATTTGCCCAAGCCCTTGTAGCACAATATGGAAGGCGGTGTGTTTGGCTGATAATGTTGAGATGACAGATCGTTCCATACAGGGAGGTTTCTCTGCTGTCTGCCTGCCCTGTGCAATAAATCGCAGAGGAAGACCAAAAGAGAGAGAGGGAGAGGGAGAGAGAGAGAGAGAGAGAGAGAGAGAGAGAGAGAGAGAGAGAGAGAGAGAGAGAGATGGAGGGAGAGAGAGATGGAGGGAGTAGTTGGAAATGAAAGGGGAGGGAGGGCTAAAGGAGTGATAATGAGAGAAGATGAGTCAGGGTCAGAGATGTTGTTGGTGGGGGGGGGGGGGCTAAACCCACTAACACTCAGTCGAACATCATGAAGGAAAAGGAAACACTACACATCTGTATTAAAATATAAACATTCCTGTACACAAATTCACCAAAAACATAATTTTGTAAATTGTAGCCACTTTTTTTGTGTTGTCTAACATCATATTAACACTTCACCAGCTGAACTGCCTCCAAAACTACTTAAAAACTTAAATGCTCATTACTGGTTCATTAACAAACTGTGGAATGAGTCTTTACTGAGTAAACATTTTAATAAATCCACAGATATGCCATAACACATTACAGCTTATCACATGCATTGTTTAGGTGACATGAATATATTGTCACTCTGTCAATATTTCACTCATCACTTAATAAATGAATTCATTTCAAACAAACGCCTGAGGGTACAGTGTGCATTTGTGGATGTGACAGTTTGTTGAATATGTAAATGCTGTTGAGTCAGATCCTGGGACAGATGAAGTAGCTCTGCTGGTGTGTGAGTGTGTGTGTGTGTGAGTTACTTTTTTTGCGTGTGGATGTGTGTGTCTCTTCTGCTGTGTTTTGTTGCTTTGATCATGCTCTCTCGACTCATCGCTTACTGCAAAAACCTGCCTCAAGGAGTGTGTGTGTATGTGTGTGTGTGTGTGTGTGTGTGTGTGTGTAAACAACTGTGTCCTAACTATGTCCCTGCGAAGTTGAGTTCATTTGTGTCAGCGTTACAGACTAAAACTACATTGCCCTTCCTAAGCTGCTCTAGTCTTTAAACATAATGTACAATTAAACTAGCCACAATATATTTATACTTCATAAAAGGCTTACAGAACATACACATTTTTGATTGACTAGCAGGTAATCAATAAAACATCGTTATAGCGATCGATTAGTTTAATCATTTTTCATAATCACTACTGCAGGTATACTAAACTGTACATAACCATAGCAACAATAGATACATTCCACGCTACAATATGAGGCTTTTGGGTTAGGAGTCAACAGTCAACAGTGTATGTGATGTGTCTATTAATGCTGGAAAAAGTAAAAGTAAGTAAGTAGTTCCTTGATAGAGTCTCACCACTTGTTCCAGGGAATGGGTCTAATTGCTGGAGCTTGAGACTGTGCTTTTGCTGGATGGTGATTATTCATGTGATAAACTTGACACAGACATCAGCCATCACAACCATCCAAAAAAAAAACCCCAAATACTTCTCATGACAAACAATAGCATAAAGTGTGAGTTACAGTAACTGAGCAATCCACACTAAAAGACCATATAGCTGTTTCTGTGTTGTGACTGGTCTTTAGTGTGGTGTCTACCTTAACAATTATGTTTAAGTTTTTCATTTCCCTATTGAGGAAATATTTCTATCACAATCAGTGTTTTTATAGTTTCAACCCTACTATGGTTTGAACTGAATACTTCCAATTTTCATAATGGACATTTTAATCCCAAATTGCCTTTTTTCCTTTGGCAACTGCCCCCCTCAGCATGCAATAATGTACTAAAAGGTGATGCTAATGCAGTACACTGAGAAAATAACAGACTCCACAAATGCCACTCTGTTCTAAACTGTGGCACTCTTTGTCTCCACCACGTCTATTATTATCTTACATCAGGGTGTCCGTAAGTAATAATACTGGCAGAAGGTGTTTGTTTACTTTCAAACCACCAAATGGAGGGACTCTTTTATGAAGCAAAGCTTACAGTGAGTCTCAGCAGTCCATTCAAACACGCATCATCAACTGTTACGACTGTACTTAAACAGAATGGCTTGAAAACATAACACTTACTGTTTGTGGGACAGATACACTATACACTACATTAGTTTTACAGTTACAGGCCTGTGATGACAAATAACACCGAATGACAAGTGCAGTATCTGGCTTTGTGCCATTTTCAAATGTGATACTCAACCCTTCATCTGTCCTGCACACTGTCTTTTTTCTCTCTTCATCTCTCTTTCCCCCCCTCTCTCTGCCTTGTATCTGTCTACCATTAGGCAGATAGTTGCCGGTCTCATCTGTATCATGTCTCCGACCATCCCCATAGGAGCACCACACAGTTGCTTGCTTAAGGATTCAGGAGCCACAGCCCCATCCCACTCACCGATCCCATGGATCAAACTGACACTTGGTCAGCATCAGCACATTATGAACTATGGCCACCTGCCACAGCAGACACATTGTTCCCTCTGTAGTAATGTGAGGAATATAGAGGGGACTGGCGAACTCGGCCTGCTGACAGCTTATTCTCTCTCTTATCGCCTCTGTGGTGCGTGCCTGTGAAAAGTGGACGGTAGGGTTGCATTGAGATGTGAGGGTGTGGATCATCCTGTAGGCATGGGTTACCTTTCCTGTATCCTGACCTTTACATGTACCCAGAATTGAAATTTTTCAGCTGGAGCGAAGGTCAATTTAGCTCGCACTGTCTGGCATCAATAAGAAATTTGAGATGAACTGTTCATAAATGCATAGGTCATATTTAAAAAGGAACACAGGGTCAATCCTCTTTAAAATTACTCTTGAGGTTACTTCACTTTTTCAAATTTACTGCGCACTATACAAAAAAAGATGACATGCTAGATTGTCTGTTAGTGATCTGTTGTGGAAAAAGAAACTGATCCAGATTCAGACCCGACTAAGACTCGAGCGAGGATCTGGCTGCCCCCAATCATTCAATCAGCCAGACACATAAAGCACAACTTGAAGTAACAGATAGTCAAACCACACACAGTTTCTTTGGATTTTCATCATAACGATGCAATCTCCAGTGAATGAGATTAAAAAAATTTCCAAAGATGAATCGGACCAACAAAGATACAATCAATTTCTTTTATTTCCCAACTTTCAAAAAGGCGTACACATTCGCTGAGCCAGACAAATGTGCTCCTGCCTCTGCTGGAAATAAAGAGGTTTCTCTGGACTGGACCTCCACAGCTCCTCTTTAGGATGTCTCACTCCACTTCAGACCCTGGATCCCATTGACACCCTTCATGTATGACCAGGTGGCACCTATCCACTGAATAATGAAACAGGTGATTAAAGTGACTGATGTCCGGCCATCTATTCTCCCAGGTCTCCTCTTTAATGCCGCCATTAGGCTCTTGTGTCCAAACTTAGCTCATCAAATGGCCTCATTTATGGTGAACTGGCAGTGTGCAGTATATTGAGCCAAGATTGAGGAGCACTTCACATCATCTACATTTGGACTTACTCTTACAGATTAATCTGACAGTGACGCTGACAGTATGTGGCCATACATCAGAGGAGAGTGAAGAAAATGTATTTTCTCAATGAACACCTAAGCTTGCAGATAGAATCAGTGTAATTATCTTCTTAGGCACATTATTGGTATAAGTCCTTTTTTAATTTAAAGCTTAATTTCCCAAACTTTATGTTAGAGAAAAATATGCCACACTAATTAAATGTTTCCCTCCCTCCCACTGAAAAAAGAAAAGAGTACACTTGTGCTAATGTGCCAGGTGTGAATCCCAGGTTAAGATAGTCAATAATGTTAACTTTTGCATAAAATTCAACTTAATTCAGCAAATGACTTTAGGTATTTATAATACAAATCTCTGCTGTGTAAATTGCATATCAATGGCTTAACTCCCTAAAAGTGAAATCCTCTGAGTGTGGTGATGTACTGAATATAAGCAATACAATAAATAGACTACATCTCACTAATTTGAAAACATGGGCAATGTGGAAACATGATGTCATTGGGATAAACCTGTTTACAAGAAATAATTAATTATTATTCTAAAGATATCATTCAAAGACAGGAACCAACATTGGTACCGATGAGTAACCCCAAACAATCTTGCATTCGATCCTTTTTGTACTCAGATATAGAAAAAAAATACTATTTTTATGGTTTTGCTCGCAGTCAATCACCTCAAGTCTTCCATTTAATGTGGTAAATTGACCCACCACTGCAGCAGGTACAACATATACAGTCTATGGTAATAACACTCCATTGTACAGATTAATAATGCAACACACTAAGTAACTGTTGAATTACTGTTGAGTATTTTACTCATTTTACTTTTACTATTGTTGACTCAAGGTGTATGTTCACTAGGTTGATTACGGTGCTTTAATCAGTGACTTGATGAACTTTCCTGGTCAATTACAGTGTTAAGTTGTTGATAATCAACTCAACTAGTTTCACAGCGAGTCTCCACTTTTGTGAATCCAGTGTCTTTTTATTGTACTAATTCATTCTTATTTATAATCACCATCACTAACTCTGTTGTCCAATACTGTTTTTAGTGTTCCATTATTGCTTCCAGTAAAAAGGCCATCCACTGTCTTCAACTTTTGTTTTAGGTGTGTTTAGCTCACTGCATAGCTGTACACATACACACAGTGAGGACAGAAGAAGTACATTCCACCCATTTAGTCAGACAGGTGTCTCAACAACTTATCATACTGTAAATGTCAGTAATGAAACTGACCTCAAGCCTGCAGCACATCAGTAGGTTATAGCAGACCTGTTCATCCTCTTATATCATTATGGCTCAAATATTACTATAATGGTATACTTGACAGCAACCTGGGTGATTTTTTTTTTCAAAGATGGAAGGCCAACAAACCTCATCTTATCTGGTCTCCAGAGCAGTGGTGCTACTTGCTGCCATATAGTGGCATTACTGTCACCTGGCATGTCAGCCCTGTCTATCAAACTTGGTGCCTAAGTGGAGGGGGGACCCAAACGTGTCACTAACACTCGAGCATTACAGACAGCTAAATGTGCTAATGGCCCAGCTAATGCAGTGGTATTCACCGGTGGGTTGACCATACATGCGCACACACGCATACACACACACACAGCGTACGCATGCATGAGGTGATCCCTACATTCACTCTCACTCATTCTGTCATCCAGTCACAGCAAAGGAACACGAATATTCACTCAGACATTAACATGCAAAATGGGAAAAGAGTTAAAGACACCCACACAGAGCATGCCCACTCACCCATTCTGTCACTCAGAAGTACAAGTACACACTTGACACACAGATGAGCCAGTTTGTCCATTTTGTCAAATGGTTAGAGTATTTTTTGTTTATTCAATAAAAAAAGAGGATCACACAATTTGTCAATTAATGTATTAGTCAAATGACAGAAAAAATGGAGGGGCATCTTAAGCAAAAATGTCAAACGATGCCTTGTTACAGCTTCTCAAATGTGAGGATTTGCTGCCTGCAATTCTATAACTTATGTGACTGAAGATCTTTTGATTTTGGAATGTTGGTTGGGGAAAAAATGGCAACATGAAGACATCACCTTTGGTTCTGGGAACTTGTGATGGGCATTTTTTACAATTATTATTGCAGCCCTATTAGCAGTTCATTTTTTGAAAGGTGTGAAAGAAGATTTTAGTGTTATGACATTGACTGTTCCTTTCTGTGTTTATACAGGATGACTATTTTCTGTATCACTTGTTGGCTTATTACATCGCAAGTGGTCGTGCGTACAATCACAAAGTCTTTGCTACAAATGATAGTCACCATGTTTCAAAGTCACAATTCATAACCGAAATATCACACATAACTTGGACGGTTAAATCCTGTCTTGCTTTAACAATTATATCACGCTGTTGCTGCTCTGAAAACAACTTGTTCTCGGTCAGCTTTGCTGGTTAAGTGAAGATGAAGAGAACTTCCCTGCCAGGTCTTGTAGATCAAGACCTGACATCCGTGTTATTTGTATCAAGGTTTTACCTACAGCATCTCTCTGTGGGACACTGTACACTTTTGTGGAAAGGCGGTAACACTGATGCAAGGCTTTGAAAGCAGCAATTAGCACTCCTGGTGGTCTGCGCTGTTGTTTTTTCTCTTTTTTTCCTCCTTTTACCTTCCCTATTCTCTTCTTTAACTTCCCCCTGGGAGTAGCTGTTAAGGGATACAATTAATTTTTTGACACAAAAATGAAAGTGTTAATTCACCTGTGATAATTAGAGCTATTCTTACCGCATGTTGATGAATGTAAAAATGCAGTGTTTATTTATTAATTAATTTCCGCCCCTGCCGTCAGAATGAGAGCTCTCATAATTGTGTGATCTCGACTTAAGAAGGAAGTCTCAAAGGAAATAGATTATAGACCTGCCCGACAGTAATGAAACATTGTCAGAAAATGTTCAAAAAAGTTACTGCATCTTCACTTTGATGTCCCTTTTTTAATACATGTCTGAAGAATCTTTGATGGTAATGCTTGAATTGAAGAAGTATCATGGATTTATTAATTCTGTTGAGAAGGCTGATGGGATATATGACAGCCTTTACATGTTGAGTTTTATTCATTATTATGATATATTATTCTGTGCAGTATGTGCTGTATGACCCTTATGGAAAACACAGTTAAGTCAATGAAAAATCACCAGCATACCTATTAAAACTGCCTATTGGAGAATAATGGTTTTAGGGAAATGAGAGGAAAAATGAGACGTACATGTGTTTGATGTTCAAGGCGAAACAAGACCAGCAATTTGACAATGAAGCAACGTAGATTAGACAAAAAACTCAACAACATGCTTTACTGTTCATGTCCCACAGCTGGGAGATACTTTCTGTAATGTGAACAATCATGATCACAGCCCTTCATGGGTGTCCTCATCTAAGCAGTTCATTGTGGCTGCATGCCATTAATACCTACACCTACAGTTTATGTAGACTTTTTTGTTATAAGTACACATGGCACTCTAACCTTAGTGACTACGGTCTCCATTAAGACACCACAAGAGTGATGTCCCCCTTTCATAGAGAAATAGCAATCATACCCAGATGTGTGGGGGAGGAATATATACTTTTCATCAAAATGAAACAAATATACACCATACCATGAAATCAAATCCCACTCTAAACTACAACATGTTACAGAGCTAATTCTGGGTATGAAGTTCAAACGTAGGCATACGACCTAAACACAGTTTTATGAGTAGACAGCTGTTACTGTAAAGCAGCAACAGGAAGTGTTCAACTAGAGAAAAGTAGCTGAACAAGATGAGATGAAACTGATGAACAAGAATGTAGGAGGAGAAAAAAAACCAATATGATTCAAAACCAAACATGGCAAACCACTTTAAAGATCTCGCATTCTCTGTAGATACCCACATGACCATACATATTGTGTCTCCACAGTTTAGCTGAGAGCAAACAGTGTTACAGTCCAGCTCTGCCACCAGGGCTTTGATATTGCAGGTCAGAGGGCGCAGCGAGAATGCATATAATCACACAATACCACACCATAGTCAGCTAAAGTTTGCTATTCGGAGCCAGTGGATAAAGGACATAAATCTCCGGAACTTATCAGCCCACGTCTGCATGTCCACTTGATACATGGCCATACTCACACAAAGAGAACATGCCGCAAGTTTGAAGAACTTCCCTGCTGTATCCCATTTTTTAAAATATCACAAAACCTAGAACAACAATGGGCTGGCAGAAATAGTTCTCTGCTAACCTATCTAGCGGCCCTAAAACACCCTTGACTCAGTCAGTCAAGACAATCACTGTCCAGCCAGGCCCAACCCGCTCCATCTTGCCTGGCAGACACATAAAGGCAGCCATCTTAAATCACGTCTCACGGCGCACATCTAATGACTACTGAGCCCCTGCATATTTCAACATTAATTCATTAGAGGCGGGGATTGGGGGGAGGGAGGAGGTGTGCGCGGCAGCAGGGAGAATCCTCGGCGCACTCTGATTAAGGCCGTTATGTTTTATAGAAGCCATTTTTCAATGCCTCCTCTGACAGCACTTGAGGTTATTAAATTGCGGGCTTCAAGGAAAGAGTGAGAGAGGGAGAGAGAAAGTGGGAGGGAAGGGAGAGAGAGAGAAAGAGAGAGAGATCACGGGAGGAAGAAAAGGGGGAAAGACAGATGGAGGCTGGAGAGAGAGCAAAAGAACGATTAACAATAGCGAGGAGACAGGTTGCCAGGTCTCCTTTGGCTGCTGATAAAGTGAACTTCTTGTGATTTGTTTGTGTGTTACCTGTGGTTTCTGGGGTTATCTATATCTCATAGGGAGTAGATTAGTGTGGGTGTCTCTGTGTGTGTGTGTACTGTACACAGAATGCAGCTATTTTCTTTCTGTCAGATGTGATACAGGGATTGAGTAAAGCTACAGAGGACAGCATTATGTCCACTGAACGACCTTGAATCAGATCTCTCTGGAGGCTGCCACACACCGCACGTTCACAAACTGTACATAAAGTTACACAATGTTTTCTTTGTGTTCAATAATTTCCCTGGTAGCTTATACTTCTACTGATATTTTTTGTTTGGTTGGGTATTTTTCTTCCCATTGAGAACTTCCAAAACAACATAACTGAGAAAACTATACTTTCAGCACAGAGGTAAGGGTTAGGGTGAGGGGTTAGGGTTAACCCTAGGGTTCAACCCTTGACAATATGGATTAGGGTTAGGGTTAGGGTAAGACAAGAAGCGTTTTTGACCGGGTATTAAAGCCTGTACTCATGGTTTGTTTCCATTTTGTACATACAGTATGGTGGGGGCTCTAACATGTATAAACCAATGCACGTAAATGCTCATAAGCTCTACATTTAGTCATATGTAATGCCATTCCAGCCTTTTAGTCTTTGAAATACGTTTTGTTGGCCACAGACAAACTGACTGACAGTACTGACATTCAGTACTCTTACAACATTCAGTACTCTCACGATAATACACACATAAGTTTAGTGTGAGCCCTTCTCTCTCTGTGTCCTCTCTCTTTGCTTGAATTAATAGGCGGTGGCAGTTTCTCATCAACCAGTATCTCCTTCAGTTTCCAAATGGCTGCTCAGTGCCAGGCTTGTCAAGAAATTGAGTCATCACATCCTGACAGCTGTTGCTTTTCTCTCTCACACATATATGAGGCAGATTTAAGGAGGGATTACACAAGCATTCATGTCAAAACTAAATCAAGATATAAAGGGATGTAATAGGCTTTCTTTGCCCTTTGTGGACATAAATAGCTTAGATACATACATGCACACACATATATATATATATATGCAATACATATATCACATTATGCACAATTATCTATTGATTATGTTGATGAAATAATGTGCAACAATTAGACATAACCAAACACATTATATTGTTCTTTTGTATTAATCAAACTGGTCGGTTGGTTGAAATTGTTATTCAACAGCTTTATACACTGTGAATCACTGGTAGTTAAGGTATTAGTGAGATCCTTAAGACCCTTCTGACACAAGCTGTCCAATGAAAAATCGCTCTCTTTTCTCCTTCCCCTAATGCTTTTTTCTCCACATCCTCGTCCTAAAACACTCACACATCATCTTCAGTTAGCTACATCTAAGCAATGGTGTATATTCCTGGTTTACCACTCTATACTTTGCAGTCAACAACATTTATTGAGAAGAAAATGTTCTGGATTCAATGCTCAACATTTGTTATGCACCACTGTAATTAGCTTGACTGTTTTAAAGATATGAGACAAGTGATGTAACTGGTTGAGAAGGTAATAATCATAACAAGCATTTTCATATGCTGTTAATACACAGCTGTATATTTCTTATGTCTGAAAAAACTCTTTCATAAGTACAGTCATATAAACACTACACTTACACTCGCATTCGCACACACATAGCACCATGTTACAGTACTATGTCCTTATCCCTGCTTATCCCTGTCATCTTTGACAGTTAAACAATGTATCAGTTTGGGGCCCACCAGCGAGGTGGGGATATAAATGGTTTCATTCCCAAAACACAATGGCTGTGAATTGTATGGGGAGAGCATGCTCCAATATGATCTTAAAATGAAAGCACACTCCTGCAGAAGGCAGAGTGTGATTGTAGCAATGATGTCTCTCACTATTACTGTTCATTAGGAGCTGTTTTACGTGTTCTAGATGCAAAAACTCTTAAGATATGCTGTCATGAATAATTTAACAAACCTCAACACTTAAGGATAGTTGACTTATTATGGCATGTGTCAAATCATAACCAAAAGGAATTTAATATTGGAACAGGCTGAGTTTATATTTACTATCGCTGAACAAATAATTCTTCCTTAACTTGAAGTTGGCATATATATAGAATATCAATCTAGGACTTCTGGTTGTATTATTGGTTTAATAATGACAAATGTGGCAAAGACACAGCCAAGCATCTTGTCTTCAAAGCAGTACACAAATGAGCTTGTATGACCGTGGAAACTTTTCTATCAAGGATTTTTTATAAGAGGAAACTGTCAAAGTTGGATGTAAGATATATTGCAGTGCAGGGTTTCCCATGCATTCATTTATTTTTGGCGACCCACCACAATAATAACATTGTCTATCATATATTGATTTCCTATTTTTGCAGCTGTACACCATGCTCTGTCTCTCTAACAAAAACATGACAGTGGACCTGTCGGTGAAAAGTATGATGTTACACACTCCGTTACAGTAGGTGGTGGCATGCACCATAAAAAAGACAGCTGATCAAATCAATCTAGAGATCACACATGGTTAGTATCATGAACACCTCTGCACAAATTTGCTAAAAATGATGCATTCAGGTTAACTCTTTTAAGTTAGTCCATGTTCTTAACACAGTCTTATAAACCAAACTCTTCAAACGAGTTATTAGCAAGCATGTAGAGCTCAAATGGACCTCCCGTTGTTCTGGATAATGTAAAATTAATTTTGGGACAAATTTGGGATAAAAGTTGAAAAAAGAAAAATGAAATGCACAAAGCCAGCTGTATCCTTGAAGGATGAAGAGTTAGGTGGTTTATTTTAGCACAATTAAGAGGACAAGCTAATCTAGCTAACAGCCAAACATTATGTCCAGTCAGTCAGCGACAACAAAACCTTTTGAGTTTGGAGTGTTATTTATAGTAATTCCATCTTTCTTTTAAATATTTCATAAATTAAACAAATAAAAAAAAGATTAAAGATATATTTATGAATGTAGACAATATTGCACTATGTTCAATGATATATCAGTGTCCAATAAGACCCAAAAAGTTTCAAAACTGATCACTAGGATGGACTGGGAGCTGAGGGGGTTGGAGAAAGAATTAATGAATGAGACCACCTAATGTGAAGCCTAGGAGAAACGAATGAGATGGGATGTTTGTACAATTGAGAGGCAACGAGGATCGAGAGACAAGAAGAGAAGGGGAAATAAAAGGCAATACAGAGTGTCAGGCAAAGAAAAAGGCTCTTACAGGCTAAATGACGCCTGATTCCCTGGATATTTGGGCTCCCTCTAGGGAACATATAGTTGTTGCCTGGCACTGACAATTTGAGAGGCTCCTGAGGGAAAAAAAGAAAAAAAAAGTCGCTGAATAAGGAAGATGAGCGCATAAGCATCTGTCTGTGGTGCAGACTGACAGACGGTCCATCCTTATATCCTAGACAGCATCATACCAGCGTGGTCCCATGAAATTACCATTTGGAGTTAACAGGCTGTCGGGCATTTAAAAGTACCCTAAATAATAAATGTGACTTCAGAAGTTCTCCAATTTATAGAGAATTTGCAGTCTAGTGTGACTCAACAATCATCATTGAACCTCCAAAATATCAGTACAATAGGCTGAGAATGTTGGAAGGAACAAATCTGAACACATGTAAGCTTTTTTTTTTAATGCCAAATTTTCAACAAAGATGGCCAACGTTTATAAAAAAAAAACATGGACTCAAATATCCATTTACACTTTTTAGTTTGCCAGAAAGATGGGTTGTAAATCTGGCTGTTACAATCCAGCTGGAATTGTCATCTAAAGACAAAAAAATCAAGCAAACAAACAAACAAACCCAATATGTACTACCTACTGTGGAAATTGGTTCAGATTTCAAAATACCAATTCCCAAGACATAATATAAGATCTCTCTCACAGTGGCTCAACATCTTCACTCTAGAGCAGCAAGTGATGTATTTCCAAGACACATTGGTGGCGATGAGGATCAAAATAAAGAGGCAAACCGAGTGACATACACATGCAGCATAATAAAAATTCATTGAATCTACTTCAGGCCAAAATGGATGGTGGCAGCTAGGTCATATTGCATCTGTGCAGATGGGGTCAGGGGTGATGTAAAGTTGTATGAGAGGACAGTGTGCTTTCATGCATCATGTAGCAGATAAAGATTTTTGGGGCTTGGAGAGAGTGGAGGTTGGGGGATAGTTCAGTGCAAACAGGAAAAAGCAGCCTGCGTCTCGGGAGCCACCATCTGCACGTCTTCACTCGTGTTTTCAAAGTCTGAATTTGGGTGGTGTCAGATGCGCTACAAGGACATGTCGTTTTTTTTGGGATAATCAAGTCAGTTATCAGGATTCTACACATGACGTGAATTTGCAAAGTTTTTAGTATTAGTTAATCAGACCATTGGAGTCCAAGATAAATATGGAGAAATTGTATACAACAGTTGTTTACTAGTTTGAGAGGGTGACCTTTTATTACAGGGTCTCTCCCCCCAATATAAAAACACAATAAGTTGTTAAATCAAGTTGTAATCTGATTTCAAAACCCAGCATCACTTCAAGCCTGATAGCCAAACTGATAAATTGGTCAGATATATCAGTCAAAAGAAGCTTTTTAAGAAGCAAATTAATCTGTATCAATGAATATATTGACCACAAACTAACAGCAGTTGCAGTAAAAATGACAAAGATTGAATTATGGTAATTTAGAAAGTGTTTTTCTATGAGTATTAAAAAGTTACATCATTTAGCCACTCCAGACCACTGACAAGTTTCAAGGGTCATGGGTAAGGATATAAACAGGCACTGTATTTTGCCATATTTTGGGTAAAACATAACTAATTGCAACATGTCTATTATGTGGAATGAGAAGCAGAGATATTCATTATGGAAAAGGGGTGTTTCTCCCTGCTGTAACGACATGGAATCCATTATGACTGCTGTCAATCCTTCCGAATAGGGAATAAAATACTAAACTTTCAACAACAATGTTTCAAATAATCAGATCAGTCTAAAACCTGTCTAATAATATCTCAAGTTAGCAGTTTGCTCCTTCCACAGATGATACTGTGGTGGGTAGATGACAATATAGTTATATAAAGGGACAGTTTTAGTTTTTGTTTATTTTCCAGTTGAAAAATGGAACAAAAAACACATTTATTTATGATATTATGTGTATGTATAAAAATCAATTATCTGCTAGCTATTTACAGTTAACACATTTTTAAACTTCTAATTAGTGATATTGGCATGAGGCTAAAAAATACAGTATTGGTTTGGCAACACTCAAAAGCAAAGTAAATCATCTTCGTCGTATGCTAGTGTCCTGGTGTATTTAATTGTGATGGGAAGGAGTGAGAGAAAAGAGAGCGAGTGTAAACTACAGGCATGTGAAAAGCTGTACAGCCATTCATTTGACTTCCTCACTTTTTATTCAAATAGCCCTGACCTATTTGTTGTTTGATGCCAGCCTCTATTTCATATGATCCACCAACAAGCCAAGAGCGATTATTCCCGCACAAATGGCATGGACTTGACATGGGCCCAAAAGCGTTCATATACCTCTCTGGCCCGAGGCCACAGTTTGTCATAACACAGGGAATTATGTATTATGCCTGCGCCCGGTGATGACATCACAATAGCAGGATGAAATATAAGCTCTGATATGGCTAGCTGATTGTGGAGAGCTGCAAGGGCTTTCATTAAAAACAGCATATCGCTCATAAAAAGATTAGAGCTGGACAGCTGTTTCCTGATAGTATGAGGCTTCTGTAGTGGCTTCATCATGAGCAGGCACACCTGAAAAATATAAAATGCTGCAACATTTGTGTGCCCTATGTTGTGCTGCTCTGCAGTTTTATGGCAGTAAGCAGAAATATAAAACAACACTTCTTTGTGCTTTATATTTTTAGAAATGCATATTAGGCCTCAAGATGGTACAACATGGAAGCTTGTCTTACTTGACTAATAGCATACTAGACACATAATGACTAAGGATACTGTTAATTCTGTAAAAGAAGTGATCTTATATCAAAGCCAAAACATTAATGCCTTTAAAAAAGTAACAGACCAGTAGACAAAGAAGACATATTTTTCTGTAAAATATACAGAATTTCAAGTATTGGTGCTTCAACACTTTAGTAAAGAGTCTTTACTATACACAACACCAGCCTGGTTCTTCCACTTACACACTGCTATTTGTTTGATTAAATGCATACATTTAAATGAAACAACCAGGTAATAATTAGTGTAATTCAACAAATGAGTTATTTAGGACATTTACACTGCATTTGCCCTTTTTTCTAACAACACATCAATGTGCTTCTCTCTTTGCCACTACTATTCTCTACAACCCCCACAGTGAGCTGTGCATAATGGAACAAATATGTTATGTGGTAGACAAACAAGAGGAAAACAGTAACTGCTGATTGTTTAAGAATAAGGGAGGTGTACAGGTGCCATTTCTAATTTGGTGGGAGAGGCCGTAGGAGGACGGCCTTGAAGAGCACAAAGCAGCTGGAATCAGCCTCATAAACTTGCTCAACATCAAAGGCTCTTTAGCTTGTTTCATCAAAGGTGTCTTCGTTGCTTGGCTTTCACTGTCTGCAAGCGCACTGTGAGTGTGTCACTCTTGGTAAGAGTTTCAGGAAATCTTGGCATGAAAGAAAAATGTATTTTCGCATCCAAGAAAGTGATATTCCTCTAACACAACGCTGTTTACATTATGAAATGAGAAATTAAAGTAGGCAGTCACACACACGCGCACACACACACACACACACATATACCCATATTATATTTGTTTATGGGTAAAGAAGAAGGCTTTCTCAGGGGGAATGTAGTGGAATATGACATTTAAACACCAGTGTGAGGAGACAGTTCAGTCAGTGACAGGTGTGTCAGACGTGGATGTAAATCAGCTTCACGTGTTTTCTTTCCAAATAGAGTTCAGAGCACAATAAAACAACTCAGATCTAATTTGCTGTTGAATGTATGGTTGTTTTATTCAAGTAGGAAATTCAAATATGTGATGCACTTTCAGAGCAGACAGGAACAGTTGGTGTCATCACACTGTGTAATGAACTTTAGATGCTAGTGCTCATTAACACTGCTGTTAATTTAAAGAAGAATGGTCACAGTCAGAGCAGTATTTTCACAGGCGGTAGAGCACAATAGACATCTCATCAAATTGAGCTCTCCACATCATCCATTGTGCATTTTTGTAATGTAAGAATTATAGTTCTGTATAGCTGAAAGCATCTGGGTCTTAAGTGTGCTATGATCACCATATTTATCATGTCCTGGGGTGTAAATCCCAATCAGAGTTGGTCAGGATTGGTGTTGTAGGATGAGACATGATTACATTTTAGACAGCCACATATGAATCTGAACAAATCAACCCATCATATTAGTTATAATGTCAGTGATTGTCAGCAGTAAGCAAAATATTAAGAAATCCCTTAAAACTTCTAACTACCTGATGATTTATTTATTTATTTTTAATTGGTCAGAATTTTAGTAGTGGTTCCAACATTCATGTAGCCTGAATCACCACCCACGTCTCCAATTTGCTCAGCAAGTTGATGGGCACATTCAACATATCAAGCTTTTTTCGCCAATTGGAGAAACAAATATTGCAAATGGAATAAAATACAGGGACACAGTCTTTCTCTGCATACCTAGCTTGCTACCTATTTAGCTCATAGAATGATAGAGACAGGAAAATAAGGAAAAAGATTGATGCAGGTGTACAGGCTTCAGAAAGTTACTCAACACTAATTGGTTAACAGCCAGACGAAAAAGAGTTAATTTCAAATAGTAAATGTGAGGTTCGAAAGAAGACTGCATTTAAGAGGTTGGAATGAGCTTATGAAAGATGCTATCCAGTTGCATTTTGGGATGTTCATTCTTCTTGGAGGTTGACCCACACTAGAGATTAAAAGTCAGGATATCTCAGCCTGCGTTCTTCAATTTTGACCATTATTCTTTTAATCTTTCCTTTGTAAACCACCTAAATACCACTATGAAGGCTTTAGGTATCAGTTTCTTTGATAAAAGCAATTAAGATTGAACTGATTATTACTCATCTCAACTCAACATTAGTATTCTGAATGTACTTTACTATTTATAACCAATCCTAACAATAAAAAACAGTAATATTTAATATTAACACTTAATTGCTATGTGCAATTAAGAGAGTCATATTTTTGCACCAATAATCTCAAACTTTACACTTGCTATTACAAGGCTAAACTGAAAAAGCGAGGGGAAAGAGAAAAATAAATTGCCTATGTAGAGTGTCAGTGGAAAACTGTCTGAAATTGAGAGCAATGATAAGACAGAGAAAGTGAGAGAAAGAAAAGCGAACAGGGACAGAAGACAGAGAGATGTGGCCATTACAGGTGCGCTCATCACCAAGGCTTGCGTGTGTCGGAGAGAGAAAAGAAAGTTCCCTGTGGAAGACAATGGGTTTAGACAGGCACACAATAGCTTCATTAGAAGGTTCACATTATCAGGTCATGAGAGATAGAGGGGAAATATCAGAGCGGACACATTCGAACGATGCCCGTCGCCAAAGCCTGCCAACTTGGCGAGCCTCAGCTGTGACGAAAGCTGATTTTTTGTTGTTGTTGTTGTTTGTTTGTAATCTGATGCTCCTGAAGTTGGCAGTGATGGGGGAATGGTCAAATAGGTAGAATGTGAAGAGGAAAAGGGGTAGAGCTGGAGATTAATGGTCACTCTATGGCCATGTTACTGTTCTATTGTAATACCATCCTCTCTCTCAGCCCTCTTATCAACTTCCTTTCACTGCTCTGATAGAAGGTTACAGGTTGTAAACAACATGATAGAATGTGGGCTGGTTTGTGAAAAGGGAATTTAGTTGCATTAATAAAAACAACTTCCGAATGGAATAACAGCCTGGTTCTTTGTTTTGTCCCTTGTGTGAATGTTGCCTTAATGAAGGGTCCAAATGTCATTTCCTACCTTTAAGACTTATAGTATGAAGAAGAAAAAAAATCAAGACATCTGGCAAAGGTTTACTAGCTGCCTAAGCATTAAGCATGCAGAATAATTACACCAGCAGGAAAACCACACATGTCGCTCACCATTAGCACTGAACGTGACCCCTCTCTGAGATACCCTTTATTTACACCGACCAGGCTATTGATCAGATGGATCAATCACTAGCTGCTGGTGCGCAGGCCTTTAAGTGCCAACGTCACACTTGTTCACCAGCATCAGGGGAGCTGTCATACAACACTTACAATCAATTACAGAAATTAGCCCCTTAACCCCCATGTGGTGCTCCAGACTGTACTCAAACCCAGAGATGATGGACAGCATGAAGGAAAGCATTTGGACTCCAATGGAGCTGATGAGAGAATGATAAATTCTGGACATTTTTAGAGAGTGTATTTTGCTACTCGCCTTTAGTTTAGACTGTAAGGAGTAGTACGAGGAAACATGGAATGAAAGAGAGGGGGTGTAAAAGGTCCCTGTGAGGATATATTGTCTAAAGACAAAACACAGTGGCAATGTAGAAAAAACAAAAAAAATGGTGCCCATTGTTTTCTATGTAAAGGGGTCAGTGTGCTTCAAAGTTCCACATGGATCATTGAAGAGCATCTGAAACCCACTCCCCCTACACATTTACGATGTTGGTATTGAGGGAGTTAAGTTTCTATAACTTTCTGAAAGCATCTGACAAACATTACAGATGACTGGTCAGATGTACAAAGGTAAGAAAATACGGCAGGACTTCTCTGTTCTCTCCTTTTTTCATTCTTCTCATAACTATGTCACTCTTTAGGTGTATGAACAAGGGCAACACCATGGATGCCTTAAGGGACCTTGTTTCTTGCATATCACAGCCTTAAGCCCACACACTGGTGTCTGCCCTTTTCTCCCAGTGTCAGCTCTCCAGCAAAGCAGCAATTTGATCACATTCACTCTTCAATTTAGCACATATCTCACACTGTGTGTCCACTACTTCTTCTGTCTATAGGACATATCCAGTGTGCACTATGGACATCAATTTTGGAGGCCAAATTACACCATACAGCTCGTGTGTGTTTCACTGTAGACTGATCCAAACAATCAATTAATCAAGATGTATCTATATAGCAAAGTTCATACAATGGACATAATAGTGGCTTACAAAAAAACAAACATAAATACATAAATAACCACCACCAGAATGCATAATAAATCGTTTCAAAGATTTGCTCATGTGTTTGGTTGGGAGTGTGATTGTGTGCAGTCAGATAAATGACATCCAAAAAGAAAATTAGTCCACTCAATGTATTGAAATTAATATAATATATGAATGATAAAGATGATCATATTGTTCTTTTAGAGTGAACATTTCCAGTGGTGTAGCTGTAATGTTCATAGTTGGGAATGTTAATTTGAAATTTATATGATCTGCAATGCCAACACTAACCAGGTGAATATTCACCATCAACACCATGAAAGCAAGTGAGGTGGGTACACATGTGTCAGCTAGACTAGATTAATACTGAATGACATTTCAAACTGGAAGTACCTGTTTAAATCCACCAGGTACTGAAGGTTACATTGCTAAGCAGATAAAACACCCCAACTGTGAATTCAGGCCAGTGGTGAGATACTGTAGCAGTGTCCCCTAAACCCGCCCCAGAAGATCTCTTCATTCCCTTTCTCCTGTATATTCCCACACACTGCCTTCCTTTCACTTTTTTAGGATTATGCTCTTTATATATATACATATACTGTCTCCAACACACACAGACACAGACACACACACACACACAGACACACACACAGACACACACACACACACACACACACACACACACACCCTCCCCTTCAGCAGGGAACAACCTACAAGGTTGCAGGCCTCCACGGATGTGCCCGTGTCATGGGCAAAAAGTATTCTAATTTCAGCCAAGTTCACTCTCACTTGTATGCTGGTAATAAATCTTGTTTGGTGACAAAAATAGATGTCCAATTAAAGCAGAAATTGACACAAAAAAAGCTGGGATGAAGGAGTGAGATTTCAAGGACAACATGTCAGGTAATGAATAGAGTTAGTAGAAGTTAATCAGAGTAATCAAGTAACAATTTTCCTCAAAGTACACATGAAAAGGTGTGTGTGGGTAGCATTAGAGAGAAACTTTTATGGTTGGATTATTTTAACAGTTTCAAGTCTCTCTTCCTCCTTAAACTGCCCAGTAAATATAACCTCAAGTAGCTTCATCTAAAGTTCATCTTGAGTTTTTTGGCAAAGTTCTGCACATTTCTTTCCAAACCTGTGACCTATGTTCCATAAGGTCAAGCTGCACTTGAAAGCCACTTTCACCTCGAACTGAGATCACACCCACAGTCTCAACTCAGGTTTACGCAGCTGTGACTTGCTTTGTTTGCAGTCATGTAACTACTCAAGCGTGTCGGTGTCGATTGCAGAAGGTATGTTTAACGGGTGGTAGATTTTTAGTGTGATTACAATGCATAAATGGAGTATGACGCTCCCATCTCCGAAATTTGGGAGACACTTATCCAGTGCAAATTGGCAATAACAGAAGTCATGTGTTAACAGTTACTTTACTCACACACCGTGTTGAAACTAATCTAATCCGAACAGATTGTAAAGCTATTCTAAAAGGTAATATTGCAATAGCCCTGAAAAAATTAAAGGACGTTATAACAGCAACACCTGTACAATACAACCCAACACAATACGTGTAACGCATATAATACATTTTAGTTGTGAATACGTCAAAAAGGTGTTCAACTTCATGGTAATTTCTGAAGCCTCATGTAGTGGTACTATTTTATTCAAAGGTGTAGTGGCCAGATGTTCCCAGTAAGTTTTTTCATTGCATACAGACTTTTTATTGCAATTGTCAAAGACTCATGATTGTATTTTGATTTTACACTTCCGCCTATCTATTACTTGAAAGGATGACTTTATCTTTTTAAATGTAAACAAATCAAATAAAAATGACATGGTCATTCTATTACTAAAGTCTGTATCAATTTGTTCCTACTGAGAACATAAATCTTTAAAAATGGTGTCACAAAAATACTATATAGTTTACAAAAAGAAAAAAAGGCTAAGGGGTCTCTTTAAGCAGTCTGTCATTGTAGTTGTTAGCAAATGCTACTCAATCACGACTTTCAGAACAGCTGGTGTCACGTCTTAATGACAAAAATCTACTACATCCTATGCAGTTCGGATTTAGGACTAATTATTCTACAGAGACTCCACGGTCCTACTTCCTGGAAGTTATCAAGACTAAATTGGATTAAGGCGTGGTGGTTTGAGCAGCGTTCCTTATAGTAAATCGTCAAATACTTCTGTCATCAATACATTTGTGCTCAATGGGAGTTCCACAAGGCTCAGTTCTGGGGCCACTGTTGTTCACTCCATACATAAATGATCTTCCATCTGTTTGTGGGATGTGGATGTTAAGATGCTGAAGACACAGTTGTACACACTCATGGAAGAGATGCTGGACAAGTGACCACTCAGCTCTTATTAACATTTATTAATGTGGCTGAGTGACAAAAAACAGCGACAATGTATATGTGTTAATGGACAAATAAACACAAATACTAATGACAATAAATATTTAGATGTGAGATCTGACTTTTGAAAGCAAAATTAAAAAGATGAGTGAAACTTTAAACATTGTTACATTTATACATATTAGAAACTTGTTAACAATAGAAGCATCAAAAGCTTGTTTGCATGCTATGATTTTTTGACATCTTCATCCTTGTATGTCCTGCTGATCCCAGGCCAGACTGTGCTGAAACCAACTGAGATTCTTTTCAAACAAGGCATTACATTTTTTTTTATAGGATAGGAAATACAACCATTTTAAGTTTTGAAAATTTCAGTTAGTTTTTAGAAGTCTGACTGGCATTTAAGATCATTTACACTGCTGCTTCTCCACCAGTGAAGAGTTTTCTTTTCAGCTCCACTCTAAGCAAACGAGCAGAACCTCTTGATCTGCTCCAAACTCAGACTTAAACATCCCATTGTGGCGGACTGCCTTTGAACAATCTGCCTTTTCATTCACTGACATCAAACAGTGGAATATGCTACCAGCCGAGCTTAAAACTTGCACAGACTTTCATTCTTTTTTCCCCCCATGGTGCAAAAAATGAATATTGAGCAACAAGTCACGTCACCATTAATTTTGACCGTGATTCAGAATGTTAATTGTGATGAATTGTAATTTTATAGTTGCACTGGATAAATGTGCTGGTATTTACATGTTGATATGAGCTAAATGTGTATGTATAATTGTTACTGTGAGAGACTATGTAATGGATGCATGTAAATGAATGGTTTTAGTGTCTGGTGATTGAGC
Source organism: Scomber japonicus (assembly GCF_027409825.1). Lineage (NCBI taxonomy): Eukaryota > Metazoa > Chordata > Actinopteri > Scombriformes > Scombridae > Scomber > Scomber japonicus. The sequence goes on from NC_070592.1 coordinate 14,166,909, forward strand.
ACAAGGACTACAGATGGAAATGAGCTAATAGCTAAATCTGGCATAAAGCATCTTCTCATCGTCTCAGTTGGAGATTAATGGTTTTTTTCCTTGTTTAATAAAGACTGATAATAATAGTCATGGATGAAGATACATTTGGTGCTCTAGTGAGTATTTATGGTAGCAGGACAGCATAGGTTGGGACTGATTAAAACTACATTGGTTCACTGTAATGAAGAACCAGGGCAACAGTGTGTCTCACAGATGTGTTTTGTAATAGTTTCTGAATGACAATGTAGGTCTATCACACAAATGAATAAGCTGTATCAGACTTTGGCAACGCAGACATGTTTTTTACTAGTTTTGTTTTTTACAGGATTTGTTGACAATAATTAAAAGATAAAATATTACCTCTCTACTTATCCTTTAAACTGCAAGACTTTCATCAGCAAACAAACAGTCTTTGAATCTTGAAGCCATCTTTTTGCTCATTCAATGACAGAACACGCATGTATTCGCATGTTGACAAAGACATTAAAGTGATAGCATGCTGCTTGGGAGACTCAAGTAAAACAGTTACAAGTTAGCCTCAAGTGAAACTCCTCGAATGACTCAATCAGTGGAGTTTATCATTCAGACAGCCTAATGCAGCAAGGCTTTTGCCATTTACTGTTTTTGTCATTGGGGATATCCATCTGGTTATAAATGGAGCTGTCATGATAATGCTATGAAGGATCACGCTAACCCCCATTTAGCAATCTCTTCGTCAAATCCCAAAGGGCGGAGCTTTGATTACTCCCGCAATTAGCGATGTCAACCTCCTCTATGAATTAAGTATTCAGGTTTGTGTTTTCAAACCAATTAGCCTACTCTCTTGCTATGACTTGTTGATTAATTATAGATATTTAGTTAGGAAAGGAGACATTAATTATTAATCAAAATTGAATTATGTGGCATAATTAACCACAAAACTTTTTTCTATTTTTTCCCATCTTGGTATGTTTTCATTTATATAATCTCAGATGGTGTGTGACACATGGCAGAACTAAGAAGAAGATGTGACCTTGGCTTATGTGAAAAGGCGTTGAAAGCATTAACAAGCTGCTAATAGCTTTTGTGGGAGTGTTTGCTGTACTGTCAGCAAGTTGCCGTAAGTGTTCAACGTAACACACACTCAAATCCAAAATCAATGGGCTCTTAGAAACCTGTTGTACTGATGCACTGTAGGACTCTATTCATCACTTGTTTATGGCTACATGCTATGAAGTGAGGTAATGGCATTTATGGGTATTTACAAGTGACATGTTGAGTCCTTAAATAATATTTATTGCGTCTGCCACTCTACTGCTATTGTAACCAATGTCCTTGCACAGATGATATAACAGATATCTGGTCATACATTGAAGGAAAGGTGTGATTTATTGCAAGGTTATAGAGGTTACGGAGTGCCTTACAAGCAAATAACAGAATGTATCAGCTTTGTTACAACAGCGAGTCTGAGTTACTTCACCATGTAATTAGCATTGACTGACGTGCCATTAAATATGAAGTTTGTGACTGAAATGCTATAAAATATTGATGTTGATCATTGTGTGTTTGTTGCTGGGCAGATGCGCTGTTGTTGTCTCCATTTGTGCAGTGCCAAGTCTGACCAACTCTTAACAAAGGATTCCTTTGACCGATGAAAAACAGCTAAGGGACCGTGCATATATTTGTCATTATTGGAGCTGTGTGGAAATATAAAGGAGCCAGGTGGTTAAAACAAGTGTGAAACAACGCTTCCACATTTCTTCAGCATCTGCGATAAAATAACTGCACTGGTAGCTGCACTTCCAACTTTGTGATTGATGTAGTTGGTGTACTTCCACACCATCAGCATAATGTTGTAAAGGGAAACATAAGGGAGAGAGACTCTGGCATTAGTTGCAGTTTTGCTCAATTTCTGTGTCTATTGATGCATTTCATAGCACATTTCAGTAACCAAAGAGACTGTGATGAGATAAGGAGATTACCGCACTTATCATAATCACCATTGAACGTCTGTGAATTTGCATGAACATACAGTTTATTGCTTTGGGATACGGCTTACAATGGCAGTGTAGCATATTTGCTCATAACCACAGGTAAATCTGAATGGCAGCTGTAAAATGTAGCAGCTAATGGAATGCTAAATTCACTCAGGATGCCTCAGGAGATGCAGATTCACGAGGCTCCTTTACCTAATAAATGAAACTGATATCTGATAAAGCTTAGAGCATAAGCACAAAGACAAAATAGCACATTAAAGCAGCTAAACCTTTCTGTGTATTCAGCCTGCCTGTAATGTGACAATAATGGCACTCCACAAAAGTGAATTATGCTGACATGTGTATGAAACAGCTGTCACACAATCGCTGTTTATGTTTAAGGTTTTAATACGTGGATTTGCTAAGAAAAAAAAAAAACCTCTTACCTATACAGCAGAAAATAGTAAAAATGACTAAAGTAACCTCATATTATTGATACCCTTTACAAAGAAAGATATTGTATTTCACCATCCATGCTTTTTCCCCTGTTTTCATGCACATAATGGTCACACATCATCCATACTCTGAATGTATGACGCACAATAATTCCTGAAAAGAACAAGTTTGGTCTTTGAAACTGACTGAGAGAGATATACCCTCTCTGTAATGAAAATGTTCGGTCAAGCCAATTAAAGCAGAGCCATTTTGTCTTTGTGTCTCGCCTTCCTCTGCAATTAATTAAATGTGGTTATAAAAGGAATATTCTTGTGGTCTGAATGCCTGCAACAGCCCTCCACTGGTCATGTACTAAGGTTGAATTACTATGTTGTCAATGGGGGCTATTATGTGAGAATTAGGTTTGAGCTTGGCCCCTTTACAAAATGCTATTGTATGATACGATTATGAATGCTGCATGAAAATGACTGACTCCAGAGAATGTTACAAGTCTCGGATTTGAATGCTATTGAAACTAAGTCACATGTTCTGACATTTTATTAATTCCATCAAGCTGTTTTAAAGAAATTCACCTATTTCTCCCTCTAACATTAATCAATTTATTCCGCTCAGCCTTTGTTTCTCATACTTTGTTGCTGGTTAGTGGTGGCTAGAAATAAAGAAATCTATTAATAGATGACCCGAGAGGTTACATTAGTCTCTCTGAGATGACAAATTAATGTATCTAGTGTGAATGTTATACACTTTACTGCTGCTGTTGCTTTTCATTTATGTTTAGGTACACATTTATATTTTACATTTAAGCACAATTTTACTTTTTTCCTGATTAATTCATTCAGTTATTAGGACATTAGGGCCTTGCAACAGCATCTTACATTTTTATGGGCTGAGCCGGTTTGTGTGTCCAGTTGCTTTTGGAAACATTTTTTAAGTGGCAAGTTGCAATTTATGCACTACTAAAAGCACCAGCACCATAAAACAGAGCCCTCAACAATGATGAAAATACATTACTGGATTTTTTTATGGCTGATATCGGTATACGTATATTTAGATATATATTTGGTTGTTCTATTTTATTCAGTTTTTATTATGAGTTTTTTGAAATATGTTTTAGTTTAAGCTTAATTGTGCAATGTATGTAATATGTTTTTGTGATATATATAAATTACATAAACGTTCTTGATAAGTATTCTTTAAATTAGTTTAAATTAGTAAAACAATCATTACATTCACTTCAATTAAACTGTGACGCAAGGTACCACCTGAGCATAACACTTCATAGTTGAAAGTGCAAATTAGAGTGCTAATTACATTATAAAGTATAATGGCTGTTTCTAGATTACTTATATCTACGAGAACATTTCTGGCATTTCTTTACAGCAATTTCTTGTTAGGACTAACTTGGTCTGTAATAATCTCAATTTGGTCGATAACGTCAATCAAACTGATTCAGACAGAATAACCTGAAAATAATAAATATAAATAATTAAAGTGACACCAAAATTAACATCCTAGTTAATCCCACCAAATTCCTGACATTACTATAGTAATTCCTTTTGTACACCTGACTAGTTTGAAAATGAGTGATCTCATCAGAAAATACTGATAATAAACTGAATAATGGGAAGTATGTATTCAGAAATGTGTTGAATCACTGAATCAAATTATATCCAGGACTGGCAGGAGTAAAACACAACCTGATTCTGAAAAATGCTGTGGTGGTTATAACTATGATAACAGTTGTACAAATCATTGGCTCACATGAATCCAAGATGCCTGAGCAATGTATATTTCATCATGTACAATGAGGATATAAGAACCGTCCTTGAATATGAATACGTCACACTCTGTGATCCCTCCCAAGGTGATGGAACATCTGGTCATGAATCACTGACATTTTAGGTACTTGTCATTGAGTCTATCGTTAAAGTTGTATGTACCTTTAATTTGAGCTTTTGACACAGGAAATGTATATGGAGCAAGGAGGACTTTTTATGGCACTAAAGCTGCTGGGAATTCACCTACAGACTGTCCTAGTGCAATGCCTTAAGGCACAGAGAAAAATTATATTCAGACAAAAGAGAGGGGACAAAGAAGTATCTATTTTAACTACATACCAAAGTCTTGTTTAGCCTTTCCATTGCTACATACAGTATCGCAGACATTAACTCAGCATCTTTTTATTTTAATAATAAGCACCAGGTGCCCAGCATGGACAGCAGTGCAGACCTCCTAGTCTCACCACAGGGCTACTTATTATTATTAACATCATTTGTCTGGATCTCTTGCTGGTTCAACAGACACTGTGAGGATGACATGTTAATAAATGACCCTGGGTACTTCTTTGGCATAGGCCTGTTCCTCATCTGCCCCCTCAGCCTCATCAGCAATACACGTGCACATGTGCACAGACACACATACATCCAATCCCCAACAGGGACAGGAGATGGCGATTTGTTTTCCTGAAGGTCCCTACTCTGTCTATTGTTGTTTGCACTGAAGGGGACAAATTCAATTCATTCTTATGACAAGAAAGCTGTGATACACAAAAATAAAGAGAGGAAGGAGGGAGGAGATGGGAGATAGGAGACAGGAGGTACAAAGGTAGGAAGATCTGTCCAGGAGGAAACAAACAGACGAGGATGAACACAGAAACTTTCCGAACGCAACGATATGATACAAAGTGACACATAATGGCTGAGCAGTTGGGAGTTGAGGGGTTCAGCTGTATACAAGGTGTAATGTTTTTTTCTTGGTTTAGGTATCACATGCACATCTGGTAATACAGTTAAAAATGGCTTTGCTGATCTAAATTGCAACAACCAATGCCACGGTTTTAACCTCAAACAAACAAGCATGGATTGTTCTACAGCAATTGTCTTCAAATTACAGACATTTTTAATATCAGTCTGTCCTTAAAAGTGACCATTTCTACAGAATCAGTGAAGTCTGCACTACATAAACGTATCACAATTTTCTCATAAAATAACTGGTATGCTATTATTACTACTACTACATGACTGCAATCAAGAACTCAACGAGACAGCAACTACTTACAGCTTTAACAAATGACAGGACTTGCATTTAAATTACTGTAATTTTTCTGGAAATGTCATGTTAGAAGAGAGTGTGCTTTAAAAAAAAAGCTTTAATAATGCTGACAGTCAGAGAGAATCTTTATTTGATTGAAAAGCATAATAAAGTTAATTTATGTTACCGGTATGTTATTTGGCTGAAATCTCAGTGATTGTGTTATTGTCATTGTTTTATTATGTCAGATATCTGTGTTTAATATGATCTAAGTTCCAAAACCTGAGGTCAACATCTGTAAAAATGCTTCCTGAAAGGCAAAAGCCAGGGATTCAGCTCTGCTCTGAATGCTTCATTTTCAAAATTACATCTATTTCCTTTTCACAATTACATCACATTGTTAACGCATGCCCCCACATGCCTGGCCGTTATGTGGCCTTTGTTGCTAAGATTGTTCACTTTGTTGCACTCAGATTTAGGCTCAAGCATGTGTGAATGTATTTGTCTTGATCTTGAGTCAAAATGGAAACTTTTCAAAGAATTCACTACTACTGTTTGTTTATGTAGCCTATGGAACTGCCTTTCAGGGGGCTAAAAAAGCCTGTTTCAGACAGAGGCTAAACTGAGGGGCTGCATAATGAGCCAGTACAAGATAAATAGAGATTTTTTGAACACTTGTGAATCTGTGAAGACCAGACTGGAAATGTATACACTATTTCTCCTTTAATGTAGTATATATAGTACATACAGTTATTAAAGCAGTGCTAGTGTTCACTTTTGGTGGTAACATCCTTTAAAGCACACTTACTCTCCTTTAGAAGGTGAAGTTCAAGTTTCTCCAGCTACTATCACTACTCAAGCAAGCTACACTGCACATGATCAAATAAGTGAAAAACAACAGTATATAAGCATATTACTAATCATATAACTGACCAAGTCATAATGTGAATTCAGGAGAAAATCTGCCCAAAGCACATATGAATAGTTAAAATGAAGTCAACATTATGCACATCCCTTTTTAAACCTACCTGCAAAAAAAAAAACCTCCTTTCCTCCTGATTCTCTCCATGATGCCTCCCCTATGAACTGTCACATTAATAATCCTATGCTCATATTCAAATACTCTGTCGAGAGCTAAAGAAAGATTGAGTGCCTTTGCCATTGTGAGGCTAAGATTGAAGACATGTCCCATTGACATTGTTAAAAGTTTATGAAAATATATGAATCCTCAAATGTCATTGGCTGGTGGGTGTCCCAACTCCCGCACAGTTTCAGGACAAAATCAGTCTTTTAATCAAAATGATTGAATACTAGCTAGTTGGATTCAGGGATGTGAATAAAACAAGTTGGCTAGGGTCGATGCAATGTGTGTGTGTGTGTATATATATATATATGTGTGTGTGTCATGAATGTGATGGTGGTAGAGTCAGACTATAGATCTTACTACACACAAAGACACACAAAGAGATATCTGATTTTCCTCATGGTGTACATGTGAGGTCCAAATTTTCAAATTAAGATGATATGATTCTGACAGAGAGACAGCCCTCTGTCAAATAAAGACATATGGCGTCACATCTGCATGCAAACCGTTGCATATGTTACACACATCACATTCGTTCACGCTGTGAGCCTGAATGACATGAGGGCAATTTAGTGGGACCCTTCTTGTGTCTTTGCATTCACAGACATGTCTATGTACTGTATGTACAACAATTGGAGTTTGGTTCTGCTGTCATCTGTTGCTGTAATGGTTAGTAAACATTACAGTACTTTGAGTTTCTATTATCCAGTACATCATTCTAGTTGCTGAGGATTAAAATAAAGTAAGGATTTAAAATTAGCTTATATAATTAATCCTGAGGATAGAGTCCTAGTCATTGCCTTAGCTTTTAAAGGTATTTAGGTATCAGTTCAGGTGTAACACGATGGTGGTGAACGGGACCTTTTATTGTTAGTGTTCTCTGGTAGATAAACTGCTGTATGTAATGGAGACACTGTATCTAAACTGTCACTCTGAATATATTTGGTATTTTTACACTACTTTCTTGTTACTTATTTGCCAACAACCGCTTACCTGACCCATCATATGAGTCCGCAAGATCACATTTGAATCCTCATAGGACGCTGATAGGTCTGAATTTTCGTTGACACAAGCACATAGGTTGAAGCCTGACAAGATGGATTGTCACATGATCCCGTGATCTCAGTGCCTCACAAGGTAAGGTTAAAAAAACGAAGAAAAAAAACTGCCAAAACAAGCTAATATTGGCCGATATATCTGTGAGGACGATTTATCTGTTTAGCTCAAATTGAAACTGTGGTACAGTCTTTTCTTGTGACACTATCTGCTACTGTATTGTTATCATCTGTATGCTTCTTTAATTCCACACATATGGTCATATGTGTACACGCAAGTTCAACTGCATCAGCAGACCTTTTTATGGAGATAACAGATACAGATACAGTGTGACTGTATTATTCTTACCATTACTACTACCACAGGTAAGATGTAGGCTACATGTGAGATGAGGTGCGGTCCCTCCACTGCGGTTCTAGGTGTGGTTCTGTTAAACAAAGGCCAAAAGCATCATTGTGATTATCAGTGACTTCATGGTCAACTGAAAAGGGTCTAATTTTAGCATAAATGGTAGAGTCCAAAAAAACTCCTCCAATATACTTTAAAGCAGATGAAGTAAAACTGAACATTTTAATTCATGATGTACAGAATACACACTAAAATTGTTCATTTATTAAGAAGCAATAAAAATACAACATATTCCACAAATTGCCCTGGTTTTATAAAGTCTGTCTCTGGAGACGTCCAGTAGGAAGAACAACTATATCTAAATTTTGAAGTTAGCAGGTGGATGTTTCGTTGCTGGCAGTCTGTTGGGAGCGAGTGATATGGAGCTCTATTTGGGACTGGGAGAATGATTGAGTGCCGCAGGCCTACAGCAGTCGTCCTGTCTGTTCTGTTGCCACTCTATTCCATCATAGGCACATTTGCCCTTAAGGGAGTCTCCAGAGAAAACAGGTGCTGACCTTGTGCACCTGTGCCTCCCTTGATGCTGGGGGAGGCTCACTAACCTAAGAGTTTGCTGTCCCTGTCCTCTCCCTGTTTGTTCTTTTAATTTGGATTATAATTTAGACCAAGGACAAAATGTTTTTCTGGAGAACTCTAAATGTTTCACCTCCTGTTTTAATGGGCAGGAACTGAAAAAAAAGAGATGATGGGCTTTCTGGAGCATGCTGATGAAAAATGAAAAAAAAAAAAAACCCTACTGCATCACTTAAAGCCCTATTGTAGCTGAGAATAAATCTGGTGTTTCATCACGTCACTTTTCAAGCCTGCATTATAGTGTGGGTGTTCTTGATGAGTGGTGAACTGGAAATTATCCAGAGTTGGATCGTCAACATGCAATGTCAGTCCGTTATGGCCTGTCACTCAGTGCAGACAGATAAATTACTTTGCTGTCAATCTGGCCGTCAAATTAAACAAATTGTGAGAGTAATCAATGGCAAACAGAAAGATGAAAAAACTCCTTATTTAATCACTATGCCATGAATGCATCAAATGATAGATGTATTTTTGCACTCAACTCCTTTACAACTATCCTCATTTGCATGCAATGCTACTCAACCATCCCAATTAGGGGGACAAAGAAGGGAGTAATTGCAGATTAAAAACTAGAATGCTATATGTAATCGCATGGATCAAAACACAATTAAAACTTCATCTCAACCTGTTATAGCTTGCTGACGAGCCCAACCCCCCTCCCTGATCTTAATACTTTAAATCATATAAGGGAGGGTCGTTTGCCGACGGACAGATGAAAACACCTCTTGCGCCCAACAGTAAATTAATCGCACCAATTATTCACCACCAAGAGACGTTTAATGCAAGCCTTTGGAGAAACGAAAGCCGGGCACTCAAATCCTCTCATTTGTAATTGGCTGTCTACTTCAATAATTGATTGGAACAAATGTGAAATGGATGAGAGGGTCTAAGTGTTCTCCATCACACGCTTTCTGGTTCAGCAAGTTCACGGGCGACTGCTCAAAAAGGAGTCCCACTGCACAGATTTAGCTGATTTTTATATCATCTGATTGCTATGCATGTGAGTGGAGGTAATAGTAGTGAGCCATTTACATGTTAAGGGCATTCAAAGGACAGTTTGTCCTGATGTACACAAGTAATGCTGTAGGCTGTAGTGTCAAATGTCAACAATACAGAGACAATAAAGGAGTCTATTACTGAACCGCTAGACTCTATACTAAGTACCTCTATGTGTGTCTGCGTTTACACAAGCTTAGTGTAAGCTGTTCTTCAACATCCCCGATGATTATCGACCACAACTGACTGTAGCACAACCTTTAAATATAACTATAAAAATCTCTCAACAATTATATTAAAATGACTTTTTCCCTTTAATTGCTTTCAGTGAGGTGAAGAAAAAAACTATTAGAGAAGTAACCTAGCTAAAGTCAACCAAAAGTTACTGATAGTGTTGTAAATAGAGGGCTATGGGGTTACTGTATTACCACGGTAACGCAACCACGTCACGCCCACCACAGAGTGAAGCTGATCACTGCTTCACCAATGAGTAAGTGGCTCAAGTGATGGGTCATTACTTATTCTCTCAGGCTTGACATAAAGTATGACGTGCCTGCTGAATGCTGGCCAATATTCCTGCTGCAAAGTCAGCCTCGTAATGACAAAACTGGACATTTAGAGAATATGAAGAACAGACTGCTACAGGAATAAATGCATTTGAAAAGTTTACCCTATTGGTTCAAATATAAGATGTGTTTTTTTCTCTCCTGGTAATTCATTTGAAAAAGTGGGGTTATCTTATATTCAGTGTGGAGACAATTACATCAATTCTTTGTGAATGGAAAACATACCGGTGTAAAACAGCCTCTAACACAGAGTGTTGCATTGTGGGCTGTTTGTAGCCTTAATGTTGCTAGGCTAGTCCTAAAATGTTCTGTTAGTCCAGTTTAACCTGCAAGAGTTTCTGAAAGCTTGTGTAACATGCTTTTCTGCCACAGAGGAAATAAATTCAAAGCATCTTGCGATGTCTCTATTGCAGAAACGGAATATGTCAAGCTGTCAAATACCACTGTCACAGGTGATAAGGAGCTCAAAAAGACAAACAGAAAGTCTTATAAATGAAAACTGCTGGAGAAAATAAGTTCTGACCACTTCAAAGAGCCTGTCAGAAGAATATGTGAGTATATAACTATGATATGATATGATAAATTGTATTCAAAAAGTTTTCCAAAACCAAGTGTGCACACTACTTTTTTTATTTTTCAACTGTAAACAATATACGAGTGGCTACTCAACTGTTATACTTGTGTCTGCCTCATTATTGTTGCTCAGTACCGTGGCTCCTGTCGAATTTAGTGTTTTCTGATTCTGGTCCAAATCATAGCTATCCCAAGTTGTTATTACACTGTAATTCCCTTTTTAAAAGTCTAAAATTGGTTACAATTGGAAATGGGGGAGGGGGATCATCCTATAATCAAAATCAGCTTATATTTGGGCCAATATGGTATTTATTATTATTTCTTTTTACAATGGTTACAGCAGTCTGTGTGACTTTGCTAATTTGTGTGGTAAGGAAAAAAACAAAGCCACTGCAGCTCTAATTGTAAACCTACTGATCAAATTGATCTATTGAACCGAAAGCTGTATGTGCAACACAATGTACAGTGGAGGATCCTTGAAAAAACACCACCCTAACCCAACAGCCTTTAAGCACAAGCACAGAAACCTATGATAAAATTGTTCACTGATTCCTATACAATACATGCAGAGTTTGATTCTTATTTGTGGCATGTGCAGTCATTTTGTTCTGTTTTTTCCATGTGTGTCAAGATGTTTTTACAACCATGGAAGATGAAGTCATGAAATGAAAACCAACATGCTCAGTGGGGCCCTGAAGCAGAAAAATGAATCAATGACGCTAAGCAAGAACGGCTTAAGGGGGAAAGTGGGATGTTGTTCTCCTTTCATTGTCTTGTTGACAACAAAAAGCACAACGCTACAATGTGCACACAAAAGGCAAGTGGATACACAGTACATGTATCCACATAACACCACTGCAACATGTATTAGATCAAGAGTATTATGAGTGAGCAGAATGGGTCATGGAGAATGATTGATTAGATGATCACTGATAGAATTTGGACAAATACAAATAAAGATGTTGTGAAGTATTGCATACTTTTTAACATGTAAATATTAGCAAGTTAATAGATCTTTTTCACAGCAGACATTTTGACATGTCAAAGCAGGAAAAGTACAGGTACGATTAATAAAATGAATGATGCCTGAATCACAGTGTCCTTAGACATTTTAATGGAATTGAGCTTGTGTTAATGTCATCAGTTCCACTCCACTTGTGCTTTTCCTGCTATGACTAGTCAAAATGTTTGCTGTGAAAAAATGTCTGTTCCCAACATCTACAGAAGCAATGTCTCCTTGTGATTCATCGTCATAGCTTTAATATGTTTTTGATTATTTACAATCCCATTAATCATCTTATGGCCGCTCAGATTCAATCTGTAGCCCCTTTGGGGGTGCCTTCCCCCAGGTTGGGAACCACAGATTTACAGTCTGATCAATCAATTAACTGTATCTTCACATTGCCGCATTTGTGTTCACTTAAGCCCATTTCACACACTCACTCATTTACACTCATGACTATCTCTCTCATGTCTCTTTTGTCCTCTGTCTCATCTACGTTACTGTGACTGAACAACAGGAAAAGATCCTGTCGCAATAATGCACGATGGAGAAAGCGAAAGCAGGTGCTGAAATGATCCCCTTTCATGCTGAATAATTGCACCGACACCCCTCCACCTCCCACCCCCAGTTGCTTAGCAAATCCTCCCCACAAGCCTTTGCTGCTGCTTGCTGTGGCGGGTCCCATCCACCCGCCAAGGGCTAAACACTAGTCCATCCATCACCGTACCACTTGACAAATACATTCCATAATAGAAGTTTATTTTTTATGGGAGGCTGAATCAGAGGCCTTCCCATGCATACAAAAACGTGTCAAAGTTATTTATGGGACCTGCTGAGAAGCACAATATGTCATATCAAACTCCTATTTTCCCTTTCCTACCACTACATCGCCTGTCAATATCACTGCAGCTATCAATAATGTGGAACACCGGCAGAGATAAAACCCTGTGGAGCTGTGGGTCAGATAGAAGAACGTCCTCTCCTGCTGCTTGAGGAACACACACACACACACGCTGATAAGACCGCACACACAAACTGGCGTACACGGATACAAATTTCCACACTGGTAAATTTCTCTCCTTTATATTTCTTAAAACGGTATTACACATACACTGACATACATATATGTGCTGTTTTCACTCTCAAATGCACTGTGCTCTGCTCTAGCTGCGACAGTATGGACTGCACACACTAAAAGGTCATTGCTCAGATTCTCATATTTACATCCAGACATATTACAAATGGTGTGGTTGAGGTGTAACAGTCTGCTTTGGTTGCATTTAAGTAGACCTGCAGTGATTAGTGTTTAACAGTAAATCACTTTGATTAATTATTTTAATGATGGATTAATCATTTTGAGTTATTATTATCTAAAGAACAAATGTCCAAATCTTTCTCTAATGTGAATATTTTCTGGTTGCTTTACTCTTCTGTGATAGTAAACTAAAAATCTTTCATTAGTTTAGTTGCAGCCTTACAGTTAAGCAGGGTAGGACAATTAGTGAGCAGTCTTTTACATTGTTAAAAAAGTAAATATATACCCAGGCAATAAACACCTCTAACCCAGTCCAATGTTTACAAAGAATGTGAGGATGACTTCTGAAATATTCTCAACACATAGTTAGGAAAGAGGAAGTAAATAACTTAAGGTATACAAACTACTATAAAATAAAATAGTATTAATAGTAAATACACAGTTAGTAAATACAAAAATGTAGCTGTGCAAAAAAATAATGTGCAAGGTAGAATTGCAGTGTGGACAAAAGTGCAAAAGATGAAATGTGCAGAGTAGATTAGCAGTGATGTCTCAATGGTACAGATAATGATGTTTCAATACTGAAATCTCACTCAAATATTCATATTCAATATATCCAATAAAAATATTACAGGCACATTAATTGACAGATAAAACACACTGATTGATACAAAGTGTCATATGCATACTATATCAGTATATCATGTATCATTATTGTTCCCACTGTATGGATTTATCCTTAGTACCATGTACCAGACATGTAAGTCTGCAGGCTGTCACTGCACTACTGTCCCCAAGACAAATGCCTGCACATCTGTTGTACATGGCAAATAAAGTTTGGTTGAAATATCCAGCAAAGTTGAAACTGATTTACAATTGATTGAAAGATTAGTCACAGTCTTTAATGATTAATCACATGCAGACTCCTCTATAAATAGCATGATTTAAAAATGCATATTGGAAAAAACCACTGAGATGCAATGTGAGCAGGAATGTTAAGTCTAGTTCAAAAGTTACACAAATAAGTGGCAAGCTGTGCTCTGTGAGCCACGGTTGCCAAGAACACAATGGAATTCAATGCATTGACGGCCTCATCTGTCTCAAGGTGTCCAAGTAAATTCGTTCACTGATGCACACTCCAATTCCATTCCCAAATCCAAGTTGAGCAACATATTAATTGAAATCGAACACTGTGTACCAGTTCACCTTGGACACTTTATGTTAACAGCAAGGTCCAATAGTGACACCATGTTAATGATCCTACTAGATCACTAATGAACAGCTTTGCTGAGCTGTGTACAACAGGGAACAGACATGGGGGGCAATATAGAGAAGGGCAGTGGGTTCATGAGTTTTCAGGTTACTGTGGAAAAGAAATTCATGGTGAAATAATAAACCATAGTTAGACAAACCTTTTCTAATAGTTTTTATCATCTGCCAGTTTTCCCATTACAGAAAATGCCTTTGCTTTGTTGCATTTATATATATAGTGTGCATTCTGCTTTACATATTATACCACCTGCCTGTCAACTAAAAAAAAAGACTCAATAAAGATGCATGGTCTTGTAAATCTGCTTTTTAAAGCATAAAACCACCAGTAGGACAGAGTTATGGATGGTTGAGTCCTGAGAAATTAAACTGTTCACTTGTTCACTAAACTAACTGAATGACTGAAAGAACAAAATTGATGTCAAACCTTTCCTAAATTCACCTACAGCCTTTAAGCAATCAACTGTGCATCATTTTTCGTTAACTGAGTTTGATTCATACTATACCAGAGGACAGTTGCAGAGAGAGCTGCTGGGAATCGCTGCGTTTCCACACAGGGCCTGAGGCCTGTCAGTCATCTTGACAGACATGTCCTTTCAGGGTAAGAAAATGTACAAAATAGGGTCCCCAGATAAAAGCTGACAAACCAATCAAAAACAGACAGAAATTAGACTCTCCAACTTGAGAACTGCCAGTCACATTGATTGGCAAGCCTTGCAGGTGACTCCTCACCAAACAACAGAGGGAAATGTCTGCTTTAGATCATACTTCCTGAGAAAGAAAAGGCAATTAGTTTCCTTTTGTTTTTTGATTGTTCTTAATTATTCATGCTAATCAATTTTAAAGCCATAATGGTAGAGCCACATCTCACCAAAGTGAGCCTATTATGGTCACTAATCAGGTCTTCTAAAATGCTGTAATGTACATGTTCACCATTATTAACTAATGTATTAAGCTATTCTTATGTTTACCCCTAAAGAGTATGTGGTTAATCATATTTACACATGAAGGGGTTGAATTATCTCTTCACCTCAAGTTAATTTCATACAATGTACAGAAGTGTGAATGACATGCAACCTTATGAGAGATCCATTTCATTATAATCTCATTTGAGTGCATTTCTTAGCCCATTAATTAGGCCATTAAGAGTTAAAGGAAGGTGTCTTTCCATTACTTATCTGGCTACCTTCAACCATGCCAATGCCTATACTCATACTCATTGGTATCTTCCTTCATTTGCAGAACGTAACGTGCATTTATGGAAGTGCTTTGTATATATGCGTACCTGTGTCGGTTTCTATGTTACAAACAACCCAAAAATCATTCACCAGCAAATCAAAACTACTGCTTTACTTTCTATAGCTTGACCCACATTTTAAACATACAAGCTAGAAACACCTTTTCAAAAACTTCTGAGAAATCTCATTGGATCTCTAAAAAATCTATCTGTTTTTAATTATATTATTACTTAACTATTGTCAACTGCTTCAGTTAGGAAATAGCAAACTCTGTGGATGAATACATGATTACAAGGAGTTCAAAATATTGAAGTCAGCTGACTTTCAAGCATGTGCTCCAGTGTGTTTGTTGCAAGCATGCTTCTATTATTGAGGTTTCTATTAGGGCTGCCCCAAAGCTTTGATCATCTAAATAAACAGTTGAATTAATTCACATTTTGTCAGAAGTAACATGTCTCTTGTACTTAAGTCTTAACACACAACAGTCTCTAGCTACATAACTGTGATACAGAGGGGGTGATGGAAATAGAGGACAGTGCAGCTCTGCTCTGGTGCAGAATGTTACAAAGTTGGCTAAGTCGCTTGTGCAAGCCCTCTCTGCTGACCAGTGTGATGGACTCTCTCTTTCAGCTGACAGCAATGAAAACAACCACACAGGGGAGACACTCTGAGATGCTGTAGGATTTTAAAACTGAACTGTTTCCAGGACTCATTATTTCTTTGGCTGTAGAGAGAAGTCATGATTTCATGAATACAGCTTCATTGAATACAATAACAGCTTAGTGTGGGACAGCTACTCTGCAACATACAGATACTCAAGAGGAAGTTTCTGTAGACATACTGCAAGTTTTTGGACTAGGCAGGTCAGGTGCTCACAAACATATCAGCCAAACAGAAATTATTATTGCATTCCAATATCAAACTCATACATAACTTCCCCATCATAGTGGGCCTAAAATTCAAAGAAATAAGACAAAGGCAGTATATTTAAAAAAAGAAGATGTATGTGGTTAATCCATACAACAAAGTCTGTGACCAGCAGTGGGTGCAAAACCTGTCTGTTGATATTTATATTATAAACAACATATTCTTCCCACAAGTCTACAGATAAAAGCACACTTTACCTTCCAGATCTCCCTTTTAGATGTTGAGAAGACGTCATCTCATCACCAGTCTGAGTGATGGGCACAGCTAAAGTTTCACCTCAAATCATTATATGATCTTGTGAGCAGTTCAGTAAACTTTTTTATTTTGGTATAAAAGTCAAATATGAATATTTGTTCAGACAACACTGTTGTGTCTCATTCTGCTCCACTTCCTCTTAGATCCACTTAGAAAAACACAGAGTGGTGTAACAGGATGGATATTCTGTCATTCTTGGGAGAAGTTTTTAATACTTATTAATCTAGACTGAGCTGTCTTAGACTGTAGGGACTGCTAAGTGATATGTTCCACTACAAGGAGGTTGAAGGAGTTAAACGAAGCAAGCAAAGAGGGGTGAACCAAAGGGCGACGCTGTTAATCATAAAAGACGGCTGCTAATGACGAAATATAAAACATCAAATGACAAAACTTTTTCAGCCCCCTGACTAAGTTCCCTAGCAGGGGGGCCAGCTTTCTCCCTAAAGCCTCATGTTAGCGAGCAGCTCATATAATGATCCACAAATCCCCCTACAGTGATCATGACAGACCACGGCCTTCACTTGCTTTTATGTGATAATCCTTAAAACATGCTTGAAAGAAACAAAACATCTGATGGTGATGGGGCCGAGTCAACTTTTCCACTGATTATCTGAGTGAGTGTGTATGTGCTTGTGTATGAGGAGGGGTGAAGTCGGATGGTCCGTAACAGCTTGATATGAGCTGGGTTGCAGCAAGGCCGGCGTCACATTATAAGATGAAGTCATGTTGAAGGGAGAGAAGTGTACGTCAAGCTCATTTTGCTCTCTGTCTAATGCTGCCTAAGCCTGTGTAGTGCTCAGTGACACTCAAACAGCTCTAAATGAACGCTGATGCCCTGAGTGTTGATGTGTTATGCCATTTGCCGTTTGCCTCATTCATAACTTATGATATTACTCATGGTAATGGCGCAGGCCTTTTTGCCAAACATAATGAAACGTGATCAGTAAAAGGAATCTCAAACTTGGCTGTCATTTCTGTCTGAGCGAGTAAATGTAAGTACGTTGCTGCAAATCAAATGTTTAAATTCCTTGATCTCCTTGCACAAGTCTAACTTTTTCTGAAGCACATCTCAAACGGTTAAGTGGATTCTAGCTTTAAAACATTAATCAATAAACTTCAATTAGCATCAGCTGTATGTTACAATATGAGTTCTTTTGCAGAGGGCTGGCTTTTTTTTCAGGAATATCTTGATAAATCCTCAAAGAAGGTGGAAAAAATGTTGGTGTCTTAAAAATTGTTTGTGAAATTGTGATATTTCAACGTATCTATTTGCATCAATTTAAAGTCAGAAGTAAACACATTCCAGTCTGTGTAGAGACATGTTAATAGCTAAAACTCATCCATGTGGACAATTTAAGAGGGAACGATCATTAAAGTACATGAAAAGGTAAATGTTAATGGTATGTCCCATAATAGACCCACAATTAATGCAGGTTTCAGGTGTCATGTATCTAAGTCAGATTCACTATGCATCCATCCACCACTCCAACCTCTACAGCCTTACTTTCTGTCTTGCTACACAAAGGGCAAACTACTTTGTGCATTAGCATTGGACATAAATCGTGAGGAATCAAACTGTCTAATAGAGCTGCAATTCTGGGCTGAGCAGTTCCATACAAAGAAACAAATTGGGATGCTTGTAAATATTTATGAGTGGTCAGTGATTCATTGTTGGCTCATTTAGTGTTCCTCTCAGTAAATGCAGCACTTTAACATTTTCCGGCTGTATCTGTGGCTTAGAGCAGGGGTCTTCAATGTTTTCCAGGCCAAGGACCCCCAAAATGATGGAGAGATGGAGCGGGGACCCCCTACTTTTTATTGTATAAAATTGTGTTTTATATTAAACTGGTCCTATAGTGCCACCATGTATAAATGTACCTTGTTATTGTGCATTCAATACTAAGATATTCAAATAATACCAGACATCCCAACCTGCAAAAAGTCATTTCAGGGAGGTCCGTTCTGGGGGTGGGGTTCCTGTTACACTTGGTACTGGTCCGGGTGGGGTGGTGGATCGGTCTAATAAGCGGAAACACAGAGCTATAGAGACACACACACACGCTGCATTTATAGTCACACAAACACACACGTGTGTACAGTCACTCTCTAGTTCGCGCTCTTGCTCGCTCCAGATTCCGGGAGATTGGATCCCATTTGTGGGCGTCAGGGACTCCCGGAACTTCTGGGAGTTGGGATGTCTGACACAACACACATGTTCATATATTCATGTTGGTATTTTAAACATATGCTAGGTACGGCCTCGTGATTGGCACAGCAGATATCAGGGCGGGTCCTCCTCGTTGGCGGGACAGGTGTTGTGAATGAACCGGTGCCCAGCTTCAAAGAGCTCCTGTGTGTCGCTGAATGTGTGCACTGCTGACTGAAAGACGTCTTCTGCCTCCATTTATCTGTTCACTACAGTGTGTTGGATTCATGTTAATGTGTATTTAAAGACATTCACGACCCCCCTGCAGTACCTCCATGGACCCCCCTGTTGAAGACTTCTGGCTAACACATGTAGTAGGAACTTTAACATTTGAATCTGGCTAGGGACCTATGTTGCATCTCTTTCTCCTTCATTTCCTGTCATTTCCCCACTATCACTAACTAATAAAGTCATAAAATGCCCAAAATCATAACATGATAAGAAAATACAAATCTGGACAGGGTTGTAATTCAGATAAAGAACAGAATAAGAAAGGCCAGTTCAGGTTGTGCGCTGTGTGTAATCCCTACCACACATTTCATCTCATTCATTCTGAACTACGGCAGCTTGCCGCCTCTTCAGGTGCACCGCAAAGCTATTTTGTCCAGAAGCATTAAGTTGTATTTCATTGCTCATAGGGCATTACAATTACTTTGATGTTGACCTCATTGCTGCTGTTTATGTTTACAAGCTCTTTCACGAACACAGTTTTACAACACACTTTATTTACTGCAGCTACAGCGGGTTTAATGTAATGTTGTCTCATAAAAAACACAACAATAAATGTAGCTGCACATTTACTATTACTGTGGTGGCTGTTCAGTCTGGCCACACATACAGCAGCCCACACAACAAACAGCTGTTTAAGGCCATTGTGTGTTTTAGATTGAATAAGGGATGCCTACAATTTATTCTTTGTTGCATCTTATTGATTTCAAGCTTGTGTGTGTTGTGATTTGAGTGGTTGGGAAGTTTAGATTTATACATACCAAATAGTGTAAATTATAAAAGATTCAACACACAAGTTTTTCTAATGTATCACTCGTAGCATCGCTTTAATTTATAGACTTTGATACGTATTCGTAAGATCACAGCTGTACAAAATGTCATACTTCATTCCAAACCATAGTTATTTTATCAGTTCAATTAATGCTGACAAAATCCCTAAAAACACAACTGTCATCACTATTTTATCTGCTTGAAAAAAAAAGAATTAAAAAATCAGCACATCAGCACTATTTGGAGATCCAGCAAAATGAAAATCCTTCGTCCTTTGCTAATCAGAATTTCCATTTCCTATCATTTGGGAGTTCTCGATGCAGGATAGCCTATGCTTTCATCCCAGGTGGAGGTTTAATTTGAAGCGAGGCATGGAAATTAAAAAAAAGCCAGCCTATGTCTACCTGTCAATCAATCGTTTGTTCATATGGGAACCTCTCCTGCTTAGGCACTGACAAGAGTGAGCCTATTTGATCTGGGCTTTTCAAAGAGGGAAAGACCTGGATGGCCATCAGACATCATTTGCTTCTCACCACGATGTTTGAGCGCCATTCTGACAGGACACAATCACACACGGGTTATTTCACTATCTTGTTAATCTCTTTACTATCACAACTCACTTTGATTTCATATTTGATTCTTTAATTCATTCAAACCTTGTTAAATAACTTCAAGTTTGCACTCAAGGGTAAGAAGTAAAGTGCTTAGGCTGTAAGTAGACGAAAATGTAACACAATGGAAGTTGGGTGCAAGTTTGCAGGCTGTTAATATGAACACCAACTATACAAAATCCACTGTGGATGCACTGGGATGGAAATTTTAAAAAAGGGTTTGAGGTTCCTACAATGTACTAGCTGCAGTCTTCTCTCTAGCTGTATGCCTGGGTGCAAATGGGTCATTTTTCTGTTTAGTGGCAATAACAGCGAAATGTGGATATAACATTTGAGGAATTAAACTGCAATGTGTCTGAGTATTGACACAATTTCAAGACGAGACATTAAGTCTATTTCATTAAGGTGCCAGTTAGTGGGATGTACTTTTGGCGTCCTGCATTAAAATCAGACACTCTGTCTTTCAAAAATACTGGCTATCAATATTCAGAATGTTTACTTTAATTATTGTGATTATAAGATGATTTATAAAATGATGGTCTCCAATATTTCATGATAATGAGATCATTTAAAGCTCAATGAAACTTGTAGATACAGACAGTGATGTAAAAGTAAATCTCCTCCTGCCCTGTGACTCTAAATGACTGCAGGGAAGGAGGGAAAAAAAAAGAAAAAAAGATTCAGTCAAATCTCTTTAAACTCTCCCTCAGTGTCACGCTGAGGTGGAGTCTGGGAAGTACATCCTTTGAGATCACTGGCACACAACTGGCTCAGAAGTGGAATTGCTGTAATACTCATAAAACATGCATAAAAGAGTATTTAAGATTCAACCTACGTCAGTATCATAAAGAGCAGGATGCACTAAGAAATATTACACAGGCCAAATGAGTTCAGTGGATCCAAGACTAAGACAAGAGTGAGGTATCATTTAGACAATAATGACTGAAAGAACCACATTTAAAAAAATAAATAAATTGTGTGTTTATAAAGTTTGGATTGGAACATGTATGTATTTATATGTAGTGTAAAAATGTTGATGGACACTGCTGTTGCAAAAACTGAGCTCTCATTTTGACAACCTATGATCTGCATTACAGTTTTGGAGACAGTGTTTGTTCCTTTGCACTTATAACTGTTGAGCCTACATCAGTAAATCTTCATTGCCGTCAAAAAAACAAAGAAGAGCGGAAAGTCTTTCTCCTTAATCTGTGTCGTCATTGGGATCTATAAATTCATGCAGACTGAACAAACTGTACAAAAGCTTAAATTGAGATGATGGAAATAGCATTGAAGATGATTTTCTATGACGCATACTCAATTTGTCATGATCATAAGTGGTTTTAAAAGCTACAACATACATTTCTTCTTAGAGTCAGTAGTGGAACTCCATGATGTAGCGTTCACATCACAGATTTCAATCTTAATTCTCTAGATTTGGTTTGGTTTTGCACGGTACGGTATGTCCCTTTAACAATAAACAGAGAGCATAGTTAGGATGACATGTACAATGATCAACACAGTCCAACAGATACAAGTCAGTGTTGAATGTTTCAGTCTGTAATAAAAACACAGAAACATATGAAACTTTCTCCACTCATGATGTTCACACTACCTTCTGGTTTATTTGTTTAATGTACACAGTCTGTATGTTGCACCAACAAGCACAATAGAAAAGCAGCATCCATTCCTTTTGATGAATAATTCATATTTATGTATTTACGTTAAAAATTCAACAGCTCAACAAATGATTTACCCCCCCCCCCCAAAAAAAAAACCCAAACATAAATAGATTGTGAAGAATTGCTTGAAATGATGTCTTAAAACTACAGATGATAGCACCGCATGTACTAATTAGCTGTGGTCGATGGCCTATATTTTCAAATGACACAAGTACCCTCCTTAAACAATACATGCGATTAACATCTCTATCCCTGTACTGTATAGTGGCCACGCCTCTTAAAAGACAACAGCTGGTTAACATATGACCCCTCCATTTAGAAATCACAACATTATTCCGCTTTGAAGTCAATTTAACTGCTTGGATGGACATTTAAATGAATGCAGACAGATTAACCAACATGCTAATCACACAATGAGGGTTTTTGTCCTTTCAACCCAAGTAAAAATTCCTCTTACGGCATGGGAAGTGCAGTACACAAGTGCAACATGGGAACCAGACAGTAGCCCCTCCAAACCAGCTGCGATCCACTCCACAATGCCCTGGGCAACAAAAATGTTAATTGGGCTTCTAATATGCAATTTTGCTGGCCACAATCTGTAAATATCACTTAACATCAACGTAATAAACCAAGCATGGTGACGTCCACAACTGCTTTGCCTCTAGTCCTCCATGCTAATAATAATAATGGTTGCTTCTTGTGATCATTGATAGTAAATAGCATTTAAGCAATTGTTTTATTAATACAATACTAGGTAATAAAATAATTTGGTTTGAGTACTCAACGGATACACACAAATATTTTAAAAAGAAACAAAAGAAAACACATACAGTTACAGAAGACTATTTCATGTTAATTGTAATGGAGACTAAAGAAAATCCAATGTGGTTTGACTGAGCCCAGATTAAAATCAATTTTATAAAGGTAGAGCTTTTGGCATTCATTTTAGTGGCAGTAATGGTATAGTCAATAACCATTTCTTATTAGGTTAAAAGAGAGATGCATGCACACAAAAACTGGTCTTCTTGTAATTGTCCAAAGTTAAATGCACCATAGCCGTAGAATATATGCAGACAGACATGCATTATTTTGACAGTAATGCACTAAAATGGCCTATCAACAGCAACAACTGGTCATCTCCCTGAGACAACCTATGTTGCTTATTGCTGTACATTAAGACCTTAAAATGCCGCCAGAATCCCATTAATACATCTCATTGCATAAAATTTCCATTTGATTTGTATCCAGAATTTTAGATGACCAGTAGAGCACCAGAAAACCCTCATTATTTCATATTCAATCAATCACTCATCGGCGAGCGCCTGTGTTCTGCCAGTTTTGGACATGTGTGGTTTCATCTTGATTATGGAGATTGGCGTTAAAATCAGAAGAACAATACAGCCTTCCTCGCGCATCGCCGTTCTTGAACATGTCACGATTTCATTACTATTGACAAGCTGCATTATAATGTACTAATGTGTCGCCCTCGTCTCTATCAGGTTTGAGTCAAATGCTTGAAGAACAGTGAGCCCTCCAGAAATTTCACCTTCTTTTGAATTCTACATAATCTTCAGTGTTTGAAGCACAATTATGCTTTATATTTGCAAATGTCTAAATAAGTTAATAAGCTAGCTATGGCAGTCTGCTAACATTTGTTAATATCCTTGAAGAGCTTGAGTTTTAAATGAAAATAAGTCCTTAACATTTTGATTTTATGCCAGAATCTACGTTTAATAGGTTGTTTTAAAAAGAAAAAGAAAAACAATTTTTTAAGATAATCCCATATTCCTAGTAGCAAAAGATCAGACTTCCGCTGCTTCAGATTTCACAGCACACAGAGACACTTTTTTATTCAAAATTCAAGCTATTGGTTGAACAGGGGAAAAAATGAAATATGCAATCTGTAATGATGTGTTTGCATTCAAGACTTTCAGACTGTTAGCCTAACCCATTGTATGGTCCGTTGATGTATTAGTAAGCTAGGCTCTTGTTCTCCAAGTTGTGTTGGAGCCTAACACAACTTGGGGAAAACTAGCAAGCTGCGCTGAACAGATCATGACATCAAACTGTCTGAGAAGTAGTGTGAGAAAATGTTAGATTGTTAGGGCATGTTAGCGAAGGCACCAGGAATGAACAGAACAATGTTGGACTTAATATATACGAGGGTTGTGTTACGATTCATTCGCACTAGACAGAGAGAGACAGAGGCCGACGAACTTAAAGCGTAAAAGCCAAGTTATTGTAGAAAACAGTGACATAATCACATTATGACTGTGTGTTCACTCAGATGTTGAGGACAGCGCTTTTATCACCAGAGCTGCTGGTGCTGCTGTCACACAACACGAAACTTGGGGTGGAGAAGGTGGAGGATGGGCTGTCTTAGTGGCCACAAACTTTTTCAATTTCACTGTCAATTTCCTGGGTAATTACTGGTGCTTTTGATGGACTTTTTATGACACCGGCTCCCCTCCTGCGAGACATCGTACGTGCTTTGCTGCAGGAGGATGGGGCAGCAGTTCCCACTTTTGACACCAATTCCCACCTCCCATAAGTGGACCTTGTCATCACTAGTGACCCCTGTGGTGTTCTCTCAACAGAATGAGGCTGACCAGTGAGGCCAGCTGTACTTTATCTGCACCACTAGGCTGAAGATGGGTCGACTGGACCATGACCTTTTTGTGTGTGCGTGTATGTTTGGATGTGAGGGGTAAGTTTTTGGAAAATGGACAACAGAAGAGTTCAGGAGTTTTATATGTAGTGAATATTAAACTGTCAGGCTGGTCAGTAAAAATGTGCATTGATTCTATCTATGATGTATAAATAACAGATAAAAAGGAGCACTTAAACATCTATTTCCTCTTAATCTTTCCAGATCAGTGGCTTTGACAGATCAGCCAACAAGAAAAAAGGGGCAGTGTTCAGGGGCTTATTGGCCAGCACTGTCTGGATGGCGCTCTGTCTAAAGAGATCAGAACACCAAGCACATCTCCTGCGAGATCGACGGGCCGACAAACAGATGAGCCCACAGGCCGAGGGTCACAGATCATTAAAAGCCATCTATCAGCGGCTTTCAAGACCTCTAATTCCCCCCAAATCGAATATTTCCATGTAAATATGTCAAAACAGGAATGAAATTAGCGTGGTAGTTTATTGACTGTGATAAAATCTGAAAAGCACCACTGCACATAATTACATACTTGTCAGAGTCATAAAAATTAGCTTTATTATCAATGGAATGGTTTTGTACAACTTCATTTAGGCCCGATGTCTTCCAGATGGGGCTGCTCTCTGCACTTGAGCAGTTTTTATGCAACCCCCCCCCCCACACACACACACACCCAACGTACACACACACACACACACACACACCATCGTCTTTTTCATCCATTTATTCCCATGCTGAGGGAATAGAGAGTGAAAGAGGAGCTGATGTCTATGGCAGAGTTGAGACACGACATCAGCTGTGTCTGATAGCACAAGTTTTTGATCTCATTAATGATACTGGCCTCCATTGTGAACCTAATTGCACGCAAATCAAAAAGTTGGTAATGTTAAAGATGCAGAGGGTAAGAGGGCAGCTATTTCATTCCCTTTGAAAGTTGATGCTCTTCAACAAGAGAGAATATTTCAACATAATCTCTCATTCGCTCACCATTGCACAACTTGCGGATAACTGCACCAGTGCACCAAGTATCCACGGGTGGGTTTAGGTGGGCCTGGTTCCCTCTCAATCAGAGGTCATCATGAAAGGCTCAAAGCTTAATGACAGTAACAATAGTCAGTACTTTCTTCAATGTTCTCTATGTTATGCAACTAATGAAAAGGATTGTAATTGGATCTTGTTTACCATTTGATTATAGTACATTTTTAAAAAAGGGCAAAAGATTAAAAAAAGTTTGATACTGAAGATGATGAATGCCATTGAATTTACTGAATCTTAGTCTCTATGTCAGAGATGCCAAACATATGGCCCGTGGGCCAGAACTGGTCCGCCGAGAGGCCCAATCCAGCCCACTGGATAACTTTGCAGAGAATCAAAACTGCAGAAAATGAATGACAATTATTTTTGCTCCTTCAGAGGTTTTTTCCCACCCTGACCAGAATGAATAATAGAATAGAATACAAGAATAATATACAAACATATTGTGGTCATATTTAAACTATTCATATATTAAGCATTGTACAAAATGTTGTCAATCAACAGCTTCTGTGAAAAATAATAAGAAAAAAAAACAGAGACATACTATTGTTGAAATTGCACTCATTTTTCACAGTAAATAGATGTTTTATTATAGTAAAGTTATAATATATATTATATTACTTATCATTTGTAGGGTATTATGCAATGGTTTTACTGGTCTGGCCCACTCTTTCAATGTCAATGCCAATAAGCAGACAAATGTTGCTAATTCAGTGCTGAAAATAATTTGACAACTATAGTGAAATAATTCCAGTGCTGACATGCAACTATCACAGCTATGATACTTCCATCCCCTGCTGTGTTGCCTGTTTTAGTTTATTCATCATCTGGGTGCAGATGTAATGTTGCTGTTTCTGTAAAGAGTGTGTACCTGTCTGCTTGTGTGGCCAAATGTATTTCTACTGCTTGTGTTTTGTTGCCTGTGTATCTGCAGATATCAATAATCGTACTTAATTAAACACTGTTCATTTAACAAATGTTTTAACAGTAGCCTATCATCTGAATGGTGAACCTAAAGGTCTTAAAGGTCAGCTTGCCTGTTATTTTGTGCTCATTCACAGTTAGATTTCTACAGTAGCTACACAACTGCTCAGGCAGCTGGTACAACACACTTCTTGTCTGCCCCTCTTCCTACTGCTGCCTCAGTGAAGCTTCTCTAACGTCAGTCGACTGCACTAACAGTTTTACCTCCATCATTTATTTAGCTTTTCATTATTATTTGTTGCTATTGTTCCATCTTTTCCTAGCTCCATTATCATATAAATTATCATCTCAGTCACACATCCTGATTTCCACTCATATCACATTTACATCAAGTCGATAATGCATCCCTGTTACTGAATTATTTAGTTAACAACTTGAACTAGAAGGGGGGTGATTCATATTTAAAACAGACACCTATTCTTAATGGCAGCTTCTGCTTAATCCTTTAGGAGAGTTGACTTGCTGCAATTCTGTCATTCTCTTGACATGCATATTTCTCTCTGTCCCTTTTTTCTTGCTTTTGCAGGAGGGCCCTTTTTTCACAACAGTAGAGGAAAATGCACAAATAAACTGAAAAAAAAAATCAATTGGCACAGACATCGTCCTGCTAGGCTCATCTATACTGAGACTGTTTAGATTTTTCTGTATAGGTTAAAGGAAAGGTTCACCATTTTTCCAAATAGGTCTTAAAGCAACAGTCAGATGGCCATATGAACACTGAAACAAGTTTTTCTTCACTGTAATAATTCTTCCTGTTTATACTAGCTATAAAGATCCACTTCAAATGCACTTTCAATGCAAGTGATAGAGGCCAAAATCCACAGTGTCCACACAATTATTTTGTGCTGAAATGCTTTCAAAGGTTTACTGAAACTTATATGAGACTTCAGCTCTCTGAGTTAGTCATATCAAGTGGGTATCTGCCACATTTACAGTCTTTTCAGCATTAAATTTTCTTTTTGTGTTTCCTCAGACAATGTTTCCCTGTTGAGCTGTGATGGAAGTATAGTAACAAAAAGAGGGACTTTGGCACTAGAAAGACTGTAACATTGAAAGATATTGACTGAAGCTTCTTATTATTTCAGATTTTTTCACAGATGGAGGCTTGTGGATTTTGGTCCACATTACTTACATTGTCAGTGCATAATAAAATGTATCTTCTAATAGCCATAATAATAACATTTTTGTGATGCTATAAAGATGACAAGTCACATCATCATCTAAAAACCAGTTAAGGTGCAAAACCTTAACTGATTGTCAGTGTTCAAGTTTTCCAGTTTCATATTTAAGTCTGCATTTACAGATTGACGTCCAGTTTTGCAAGATCTTTAATTTAGTACCTGAAATAATGATGAATCACAGAAAATATACTTTCACAATACAACCCATACTGTAGATTTTCTATTTTCTTTGCACATCACAAACTAAAGCACTGAATAAATTGTCAAATTACAGCTTCCTGGTTTTATTAATCAATCATGAAAGGCATTTGCTTAATCTCCTTTGAAGCATGAACACACCTTTAATGCATATTTAGCAGCTAAAAAAACCCACCATCCTCCACCCACCCCCCACACACATTTTGTTCTAGTCTTTAGATAGAAACTCTGAGATCTGCTCTAGGATACAATATTCAGACTGTTGCATTTTGACATGTGAGTTAGCCTATGTTTAGAAGATCATTGCCTATGACCCTTCAGTAGCACCCCTTTGAGAAATAATGTCTTCCCACAGAGAATGTGTTTGATAGAGGGATCTCATTACCTTGGACAAAGATGCCAACAACAGCAGCATAGAAACAATGATTATAAAATGTTAATGTGCCTCCCATGTTGGCTATCCTAAGCATTCAAAAACCTCTTCAATACCTTAACCTATTCCTAATGAATGTATTAATGATGTTTCTGCTCTTGGGAGTCACTTTCCAGGTTGTTTGTGGGCACTAGAGATTTAAATTGAACTCTCTCTTTTAGCATACAGTGTTTTCTCTTAATGCTTCCCCAGCGTGCCGTGATACCTTCTTTAAAACCTCCCAAAATTGTGACAATTAATGTACCAGAACTGCCATTACAATGGATGGCATGTTAGGGTCAGATTACAAGAAAAAGGATCAACTGTTAATATAGGCTGTTAAAATGTACAATCTATCTGTTTAAAATACTCAGTTATCAAGTACTGCTTGTACTAAGTAAGACTTCTTCTGCATTGATCTTTAAGTGACACAGTTAAAATGGTTCATGTTTACTGTAAACAGAGACATACACTACACACAATTACCAAATTCATATTAAAGGAAGACACAGGCGGAAGGAGAATGTGAAAGTTTATTACGTGCAGTACATGCTGCTTGCTTAACACAAGGTATGGGGAGAGTTTGTCATCATGTGGAGATGGGCACTGTCCGAGTACAACATTCTTTGGCTTATGATGTTTGCAGGAACATCGTTATTTATACTCAGCGTGATTTTGACACCTTGATCACTGACCACGGAGCCTGTGAGACTGTGATTTGCATTCCCATTGGGACAATAGACTAAATTAACTCTAAATCAAACTGCTTAAATGTGAACCAAAGAACTGGTCTCTCTCCTGATTCAAGGAGTATATGACATCCCGTACTGCTCGTCAAACTATTGACTAGCTCAGTGAAATGCTACTTCTGTTGCTGATAACAGGCACATTGTTGACGCTAAAATAAAGCACAATAATATGGTTTGATGTGAATGTCTGAGCTTTCACTGGATACATCTCTCAAGCTTCAGGGAATAACGTTGCTCAACTAACCTGCTAACAAACCCTTCCCTTCTCAAAAACAATGACACTAGCATCTATACCTAATTTATGCCACAACTCCAAAAGATTAAAGGGACAAAAAACTACATGCATCAAAGTCACCACAGAAATCATTAGGTGAAGAAACACTGACGATTTTTGTCTGTACTTCAACGTGTGCAAAAGGCAGCAAGCAATGAGCAGCGAGCAGCCTTACAGGCATTCGTCACAGGAGGAATTCTTCCTGTAGCACAGCACACGCTGTATAAACTCAAGTTACTATCATTTGATTTGACTTATGGTCTTCTTTGAAAGGCATTCTCCATTTGTTTGTCCTTTACAACTGTGACTGAGTGCTGAAACAAACATCCATCTACTGTGCTATATTTCTGAAGTCACCCTCTATTTCAGATGACCATTTTCCCAAGATCCTTCTTCTCCCACTTGTCTAATTACCATAGAAGTCTTTTTTCAAACACCCCCTCCATCTTTCCCGAAGGAGACCACATGCAACTATAATTGCCTCCCTCATTAGTTATGTTTTCACAAGACGGGATAGGGGGCAATTAATTTTATCACTTAATTTTGTCACCGATATTTCCACTGCCTTAGTATTGATGTGTCCACCACTGCCAGGCCCATTTTTCAGGAAAATTAATTGACAAAGCGGTAAAATTTATCAACATATCACCAGATTAGGCGACAAATTGATGCAATGAGGGAATCAATTGTGTTTCTGTCATGGGGGTGCAACAGCGCAACCCAGAACAGAGCTGGACGAGCTAGACCACTGTGAGAGTGACTTCTGTGGCAGGTACTGTGATTTATGTTTTTATTTAGACAGGAGGCATAAATCAGAATGAGTTACAAGTATGGCGCTACCTCCCCTTGAGAGTTACACAATCTCCTGCACAAAGCGCATGCAATCCACACCCAGTTCACACACAGGCGCACACATCCAAACAAAAGAATGAGAAAAGATATAATCAAACACATCCACAAAAATCAATAAGAACAAAGCAAAGAATACTGAATAGATCAACTGAGGAAAAAAAACAAGTATTAGTGAAGAATGAAACAAGAAGTCCTGTGTAGAATGAAAGATTATAGACACAATGGTTCATATGTGATTGATAAAGACAAGTTGTTGGACAGTAAAATGAATCTGCAACAATTCTGATAATTGTTTAAGGTGTTTTTAGACATGATTGCGGCCTCAACTATTGGTTGGATTGCCAGTAAGGTTGGGAAACACCTTCATGTGCCCCTCAGGGTGAATTGTAATCATTCTGGTGATGCCTTAACTTTTCATCTTCCACCGTCAACAAGTCAAAATTTCAGTCTGTCCACTACTTTGGTTTATGACTAAATATCAGCAAGATACATTCTATTCATGCTCCTAACCCTCTTCTTTGTGTTTGGTGCTAATTAGCAAATGTTAGCACCTTCAAACGCTATGATGAACATTCACTGGTTCCATCTTCTGAAAAATGTAATGTATGGTTTCTATGGTGATAAAAAGCATACTGTAAGATTTTAACTTTTGCATATATTTGAATATTTTATATATATTTTATACACCAAACAACTTCTGAAACAGAAAATGTCTGAAAAACATTTTTGAATATTAGTCAGAAGAGGGAAAAAAATGTATTCTCTCGTCACTCTGGAGGACAGCAAAGGAAATGAGTTGACATCAGCTGGACTATCTCAGGTGGGTCAAGTAATGGTCATAAGGCCAGAAGGTCATTAGGGTCCCAAAACTGCAGCTGAACCAGTTTAGTTTATTATGTCTTCTAAATAAAATGAAAACCTGGCTGAATAGCTTTAATAGGAACACCTGTGTGACCCTGTCAGCATTTGGCTGCTTAACACTTTTAGGTTGCGACCCACCGGTTGAAAAACAGGATCCTACGGTAACACATGACCCTGGTTGTCTGCATTTCATCTCTTCAGCATACACGAAACAGTTTGCTTGACAGTCGGTCTATCAAAAGCATTCAGTTGACCTTCATGCAATACCTCAACACATGGTGAGAACAAATTGAGGACAAAATGGCCACAGCGCATCACCTACTGTTCCATCCTCTCAAGAGGGCACACATTTTATCCTCAGCAGAGGAAAGAGGACGACAGAGGAGAGAGAGAAGGAGAAAAAAAAAAGTATAACACAGCGTCTAGAGGAGCAAGCAGGAGAATTGCTTGGGCGCCGGGACTGTCATGTCTGTATAAACAGGCATTGATTTTTCTGTCCAGCCCTGGCACCTCGGCCATTTATTCTCAGCTTTGTGGTTGGGGCCCAGCGGGGCTGGAGAAATTCTGTTACAGTCCAGTTGGGCCCTTGAGCCCTGTGTGTGAGAATAGATTTCACCTGTAAACGAGGAGAGGGACTGGAGCCACTTAACAAGGGCAGGCTGTGTCACCAGAGGGCAGGATGGGTGAAGTCACACTGGATGGATAATGACACATACTGTGGAAAGAGAGGGAGAATGAAAGACAGAGAAAGATTAAATAAGTGGATTCAGAGAAATGATTGATACTGTGGAAGTCTGGGGCAGAGAAAAAGGAGGTGTTTAAAGCAATGAGTAGAATTAAAGAAAGAATGGAAATTTGAGAGCTCTGAAAATATCAACTTTATTTTACATCAACTTCTGTTTTTATCACAGTGTCACTGGCAAAACTAAAGGAAAATCCTAACCAATATACTTTTTGGGGCGACCTCATCTCTAAGTAACTATGTCACATTATTTTAAACTTCATACAACACATTGTAAAGTATACATAATATAACCTAATACTATCAACGTGATGGGCATTAAAACGTCTGAATGCCACTGATTAAGATTTTTAGTCTCAAACTTCCCCCTTAAAAACTGGTTTCACAGTTTCCCATTTTATTACTGGATTTTCTGACAGCATGCATGAACAAGGCGTACTGTTGTGACATCAGCTTTTCCCTAAATGTCATTTACTAAATAAAAAGAGCTTCTAGTTTACTCCAGGAGTCCCACAGCCTCTCAAATCTGCTGTACCAGACATTGCTCATTTTGTCAACTACTTCAGCTTCTTAAGGCAAGCACAAAGAAGAAAACAGAACAGAGAAACAATTCATTCAAATGCAAATTGTTTGAGGAAATGGGGCATGAACAAGAAGATATTCTAACAATAAATACCAAAAAAAAAAAAAAAAGTCTGGGCTGGAGGCATTTTTGCATGTTACGGAAACATGACCCAACATGACCAAAAGAGGCCTATCAACTCAACTTTTTGCTCAATATTTCGCAACTTCAATCATTTATCAGTCAACTCCCAGTAAAGTTTCAGTCCTTAATGATTCTTTAAAAGGCAGTTTATCCTGTGTTAGGAAAATGATGCATTATAAAAGCTTATAATAAACACTCACAATGCTTATCATGTATTAGAAGACAGTCAGACAAGTACATGTCACCATAGATGGATCCAATTCAAAAATGTCAGGCAAAATAGTGAAGGTTAGTCCACTTCAGTTGTCATTGTGTGACACTAGCAAGCACTGTGACCCTGCATCTTGAGCCAAAAAGTAAGAAACACTGATTGCAAGAGCACACATAAGAAAACAATGTACATCCTTGTGTTGCATTTCTAGTTGTTCATCTCAGTATGAAGCCTTTTTTAAAAAAAAAGTATGGCACATGTTTCAGAGTACAGAGTTTGGATGAAATTTGAGCAATGTGAAGACAACATCCTGTATGTGTGCCAGGGTTTTACACTGATTCATTTATTTCTATACCTTCTATCCAGGCCTGCTAAGATGCAGCGACTTGAAAAATGCTTAAGAGAGGCAATGCTTGACAGTGATCAAAATCTTCTTTAAGGTTGTTATTGGGAAGTCATATCATTTTAGTGTGGTGATGCAATTTTGATGGCTGCATTGCCTGCATTGATTGTATGAAGAGTTGAATGATTGTTGAGTGCTGCCAAGATTTACTTAAGATAATCAAAAACAGCTTTTTCATCCACTAACAGCATATTTTAGAAGTTGATTACATATAATACCACAGTATTGCCAAGCCTGTAGATTCACCCTAACCATGTTAAGCCAATGTATCACTTTACATATGCATATCTTGATTTACTAGATATTTGGGGAATGCAACATACAGTATAAGAGCTGGGACACTTGAATTTATGTGTCCTGTTTTTTTGTAAGAAACAATACATTGGGGAATTGTGATACAAGGTTCTCAGGTGATGCAGAGCCCTAAGAGACTCATATAAGGACGTAGAGAGTGCTTATTTACATCTGGGAGTATTGAAGAAGTCATGCAAGTATAAAGCAACTTAACACTGGGCTCTGTACATACTGTGTACTGTAATATTAGTATATTCTATTCTTATATAAACTATGATGGCAAATATTAAGTTGTTCAATAAGGACTATAAACATTTATATAAATGCTGTATACTTATTTAAGGTATTCCTATACATTCAAAGAGTATACTTTACATTTTTCTTCAGAGGGCATCTGTCACAGCTTTTTGAGGAGTGAGCTAATACTCTTGGCCTTTGACTCGTATTTGTGGGATCCTAAGCAGTATATTTTCATTTAGGATTTAAGCTTGTTAAGATGCTATTGACAAGAGTGAATTGATTTTGTTATAACTCTCTCCTTTCACCGTCGTCCCATTGATTAGCTTGTTTTGATGCTGGACAGCACTGTATACAGTATTGTCTCCTAACAGCATTCAGGTTCTCAGTAAAAGTGAAGTAGACTTGATAATGGATAACAAAAGAACAACTTGAGATCATATTTATTCCATACTATGTTATATGTTATAATAATGACATTCACCACACTTGGCTCAAGCTGCAGTAATTGATGGTCACACAGAGTTACATATTCCAAATAATGGCTGTTAGAATTATCTTCAATGGAAATATTTTGTACAGATATGTAATACACCTTTTCTCAAACTTCAGTCTGTCACACTTTATAATTTTTGGTAACTTTATTTGAATTCTTGTCAAGATTGTAAAGTAATGAGTTTGAACAAAGGGTATCTGCACAGTGCACACCATGAGGTCCCGTAGATGGACCCATCAGCATAGTTTTAAAGTTAAAATGAAAAAAAGAAATAAAAAAAAATAAAATAATTAAATTTAAAAATCTAAAAAGGCTGCCTTCACTTGTATAAGACAGATGTTAGAAACAGTTCACAGACACAGCCAGCTTCAACATCAGGGGGAACCTGTAATTGAGAGGAATTAGAGACAAACAGCGAGTTTCAACTCTCGTGCAGGCGAGCGCGCTCACACACACACTCTGCGGAACGTGAGCTGCTCTGTGAAGTTTCAGTGGAGAGTGACAGTAATGATAGTGTGTGAAGGTTAACTCCTAGAGAAATCGAGGCACTCCTGCTGAATGGGTAGAAGAGGGGCAGATTTTGAAAAGTACTTATTAGTCAAACTGGGTAACAACGGCGCCGCCCGCACAGTATATAATCAAATCACTCTATACACCTAGTTGCAATACAGCATCTCAGGAGCAGCCAACCCTGCAACCTTGACAGGAGTGTTATTTCTGCTGATACGTTGCCTGCCTATTGTCTTACGTACTTATTGAAAATGGCGCCATCAACAAACGGAAATAAATACAATGAAGGGTGAATGGGGCGGAGAGGATGGGGGATTATTGGGATGGTGGGAGGAAAGTAAAAAGCCTTTATAAACACACGCTCCTCTTGTTTTCCCCTTCCTGCCCTCGAGTTAAACATTGAATTGTTTGTGGAATACACAGAGTGCCATGCAATTTTAATGACCCCCAGCACGAGCAGATTTCCTGATTCACTTCTCGCCAGCCTCCAGTTTTTATTTAGTACAAAACACCCCTACTTGTCTCCTCTGTGATCAATACGTGGTGTCTTGGAATGAGGCAACGGATTTTAATATGATTTTATGAGATCAGATAGCTCCCTTTGATCCCCCACTGCGATTCTTCTGATCTCCTATATCCGACAGGCTCCAGTGTTCATATGCATATTATGTCTAGGAACATGGAGAATGGAGGCAAAAAAAAAAAAATTGTGAGAGGAAAAACAACATTGTCCCTTTTCAAGAAAGTGTTTGTTAACCAGAATTAATATGAAAACCTCTAGTTGTTAATGTTGTTGTTTGGTGGTGTTTTGTTTTAGCTGGCACTGCTGCTTGTGAGAAGTGCACATCAAGCAAATTAACACTTGCAGCTTTGTCCTTAATTGCACATATGAGAAAAGCAGTGGCTTAGGGAATGTTGTATGTAAATAAGGTTTCATTTTGTTTTGTTTGCTGCTGGTGTTTTATTATAAAAACAGGTACTTCCCTTATTTAATCATGTTGGGCATTCAAATTCACATTAAAACCTCACGAGCACCCATAATTTACACTGAAACTTTAGAAAACAAAAACTATGACTAAGCGTAATTGAATTACTTGTGCACTAACAGGACTAACAGGAGTTTTTTGTTGTATATTTCTGTAAAACAGGTCAAGCCTGTGTGTGTCCAGGAAGGAATGTTGCTAAATTAAAACCTAATCTGTGTCAGCTGTCTTGACATAAGAGGTGGTGGATGTTTCACTTGTTACACTTCAACCAACATATTCTTAATAAGTAAACTTTTCCTAACAACAATCAGAGATAAGCAGTCAAAAGCTAACAGCTTAGCTTAAGCTAACAGAGATAACGCAGACAAGACAGTTAGTGTTAAATGTTCAATTAAGCCAGTTATTGTGTCTCATTTGTTATTTTTATTAAATTGTTAGTTAATTGTTATATTCTCA
This sequence comes from Scomber japonicus, assembly GCF_027409825.1. Lineage (NCBI taxonomy): Eukaryota > Metazoa > Chordata > Actinopteri > Scombriformes > Scombridae > Scomber > Scomber japonicus. The sequence goes on from NC_070592.1 coordinate 14,203,330, forward strand.
GAAGTACCCCCCCCCCCCCTCCACATGATATCAGCATTATATATCAGTCATCAGCCACTCTGCTCTCTAAATATCAGCACTGGAGATTGAAGAACCCATATTAGTCGACCACTAGTAAAAATGATTTTCTCCTGTCAGTGTCTTGAAATGCAATCATTGCATGATGTAGCATCTCTGTGTCCATCCTCAAGTTCACATGTTGGACCCTCGGAAATGGTGTAATTGTCCACTGTGTCTCAGAGTGCTAGAGGTAATGAGCAAGTGATAGCATCACAGTCTGGTAGATGGGATGAAAGAAACACCACAATAAAGAAAGGAGAGGCCAGAGCAGTAAATATCCCTGGGCCACAGAGTGCAGATACTAATTGCATTCCCAAACTCAAGTGCAGTAAATAATGAAATTTTAATTTCTGCTCTTGCCATTGCATTTTCCTCATTTGTTTTCAGATTAATGTTTCAAAGAAATTTACTGCAGCCTTGATGGAAAAAAATTAAACTGGAGGGCAAAGGGAGGAATGAGCGAATAAGAAGGAGAAAGAACAGAGAAAAGATGGACTATCTGATCAATATGATGAGTAATTGGCTGAAAGGTTTTGAATGAGGTTAAAAAGGTGATCAAAACAAACTATATCTACAAATGCTTTAAATCTAAATCTTATAAATGCCTTAAACATGATCATATGAACACATACTCATTTGCTCTGAAAACATTTAGTAAAACACATCTATAAGCAATGCAGTCACTTTGCTCACTGGGAACTATCTAATCAGTCAACCATGACTTTAAATGGTCCAGTTATCGCTGGGTTGTGAATATGAGAAAAAGAGATATTCTAACAATATAATATAAATAGTCAATAATCCCTGATCACATTTTTCATTGTGGAAGCTCCAGAAAACCTGTTAGATGGACCTTGAAGTAGGTCGGTTTTGCCAACTGTTGTTTCCAAGTTCAATAATGAGCTTAATTTTAGTTTAACATTATATTGTTCACAAAATGATGTAGTCTTAACTCTAATCATGCAAGTACTTGTACTTGTAACACTTTAGACCCACATTAGACTAGTCAGAATTGATGCTGTGCTTTTCCATATGGCATAGGAACATGGTTGTCTTACCTTAATCATATGATGAAAGTCTCATGTTTGTCATCACTACCTATTTGTCTAAAAAGCTTTTCCTTGTGACTGCATTTTGTTTTCTTCCATTCTTTCAAGTAAATCTTCAAATAGCACGTTAAACTGTCCACATACTATCACTGACTTTATCTTTTTGTGACAAAACTGAAATTGTGCCAATTCCTCTCAAATGCAGCTGTTCCAGATATTCAACCACAAAAAGTAACGTTTTGGAGAAAAACTGAAAGCACTAACATGGGATTAGATGTTAAATAAACTGCACTTCAAAAAAAGGTAGTTGGTAGGGTAAAAAGGCCTGAATAAAATCACAGAGGCTCTAGTCAGGTATTACCACACAGTTACAGCAAATAGTACCAGCACAACTTTAAATCAGTAGTAAGTCTGTGCTACAACATAAAAACAAAAGTGTCTACTTCAGCCTACAATTCATTCCCAGCATTTAAGACTATTGTTCTTTATGTTTATGATTGCTGTCATATTCACAGCATCATCAATAACATTATGCCTGAAACAGACTTGCTAACTGGCGAAGACTTCCTCTCCTCTCCATTCCTTTTAGTGCAGGCAAAATTTAAAATGAAGAGTCATTCATCTAGATCCACTGGCAAACAAAATCAAATAAATCAACACTTTCCCCAAATATAAAAATATTTGTGTTGTGGGTAGATAATTAATGAGCACAGCTGCACTAATTAAAAGCCATCTGAGTTCCATTAATCTTGGTTGTTGAGTCCCATCGTTTCTCAAAGTGGACAGCCACGCCTTTCCTATGCAATGCCCGTTGTCCTTGGACTCATTTTTCAGGTGATTTGGAAGAGCATTCCTGCTTTATTAGCATCATGAAAAAACATGAAAGCACAATTAATAATGCATTCCAAGACGGGTACAAAGAACATTATTATTTCCCTCAATTGCAGAATACCATGTGTAAAACTGAGAATTTCAGCCACTAAAAAGCTTCACTTGAACAGAGACAACCAATGTAAAAATGTTTGTTTTGCTTTGGTTTTGATAACTGTGGGTGTTGCACTCCAACAATTTAAAGGATTAAAGGATGTTTTTTCATTTTTAAGGTAAAAAAACATTTGACTTTGGTGATCTGGGTAAAAAAGCCATTTCTAGAGTGTTGTTTACACATTTCCACTGCAGAAGTTTCAAGCTAATATTGGAATGTTAAAATTAACCAAGACTAACAATAAAAAGGCAAAAATGTACATTTAAACAACTACAGTGCAATACCTTTGAGTCACCATATAAAGTTAATGCAAATACATACTGCACTATATGCTGAATATATATGGTGTAAGCATTTAAGCAAGAGAAGAATCTTAGTCAACCAAATATTCATTGGTTGGTCAGGCGCCTCGTCAGAATTAGGTCAAAACCTGCTATATGGCTGGAAAGTGAATGACACGTTAAGAGAGCTTTTAATATGAAATGATGGATAAAGAAAGTGGCGACATGTGATGATACCCGGCTGAGGCGACCAGTAGCCTAACTCCATCACTCAGTTGGTTCTCTGGAAATATTGGTTAGCTTCGGCACTTTCCTGCTGGGAAACTGCCTAAAATGAGAGGTAGGAGGACTTAATGGAACTAACTGATGCACAGGACTGAAAAAGGTAGCTCAGTCTCCTTGTTCACACATTCAGAATGATTAGCCTTACTGATGTTGCTGTTAGCATTGTCATCAACAGGCGGCTCGCTTTATGGGTGCACTTGTAAAATGAATATTGGCCCATCAGTTTTGAATTTCTCTGTAATGTAGCACATTGTTAACAGTATAACTTATAACATATTTCTCAGCTCTGGACCGCAAACCATTCTCTGATGCCCCAAAAATGTATCTAAATAATGAATGTCTTATCTTAAGCATGTAATGACTACTTGACTAATGGCTTGAACTACTTGAACTACTAGTTGACTAAGAAAATGGTTAGGGGCAGCTCTGATCACTATAAAATATTTGGGCATGTTAGTTCATTCTTGACATTATTCTGGGAAGTGTTAAAGGTTCCATTTATAACCACATCTTAGGTCTTCTTCAGCAAATGAAGCAGGCTCAGTAGTCAGTGTAAAACAATGTAAAATATTTTATAAACCCACTAATCTGCAATTATTTTCCCTCCTTGTCAAAGAGCTCATCCCTGCTTATCTAATAAAAAATATTAATTCCTGGTTTGAGACATGCAGAGAGATGGATTGGCAATATCGTCACGGTAATAAATGTTAATCCACAACTTTACGTTGCTCTGACACAGCTCATAAATACTATCAAAAGCATAAACTGTGATACACATGATGACTGAAGCCTCGGCCTCTTTTGCATGCAGAAGCTTTGGCAGAGACAGAGGGAGGGGAAGGAAGCATATGGTGCAAGACTGCCATAAACTGGTTTTATGAAAATTGCTGGAATGTCAATTGAATCTAACAGTACCTAAGGTGCTAACGACTCATTTTACCAATACTCACTTGTAAATCTTCTGAGCATAATGAACACAGCTTGATTATTGCCACTACATAAGTTATGTTTAAGCTGCTGCTAAAATATTTGTTTTGTGACATGAAATATATTTCCATCAAGTGAATACATAATTAGGTCTTTGTGTGCTTTATGTAGCACCGATATACATGTTTAGCCCATATAATCAGGAGTTATTATTACTAGAGTTACTGTGCTGGATCAAGAACTCGGCTGGCCATTGTGAGCTGCTATGACAACTGATGATTTCAATAAGCTGTCACTATGTGAGTAAGAGGACATGGCTTCCACACTGAGATTATTACATTAGTTACACTGATAGGATGTTGTGAGGTTCATGTAGTGATGAAATAATTATTTGATTAATCAATTAGTTGATCGACAGAAACTTAATCACCTACAGCTTATAGGATGGAGTCATCATTAATTACACAGAAATGCTTCTCAGTGTGATGATTTGTTGCTTTTCTCTCTTTTGTCAGTGTAAATGTAATCTTTGGGTTTTAAACTGGTATTCAAACAGAGTCATGTTGGGATGTTCATTTTTAACTAAACAATTCATTTAGAACTAAATAAATAAAAACCATCAACAAATCGCCACATTAACAGTTAATAATAGTGAAAACAATCATCAATTACAGTACTTATTGCAAAAGTCGACTATGTAAATAATGAAAGAGTCCCTGTCCTTCACGTCCAGTGATTTGTGAACTAAGAAGTAGTCTCAACAGAGGAAAGCTCCTTTGTGTCCAGATTTGACAGACTGTAGTGTATTCACTGCAATGGTTATGTCTTCATCTAACACACTTGGACCTGAAACTTGAAAAGTCTGAAACTCACTGGGCTTTCTCACAACTACAACTCACAACTCATTTCCTTTACAGGTGTGATTGAAGGTTTACTGTCCTATGTGAGTGCAAAAGATTTCATTTTTTCTGTTGTGTGTAGTGATTCTCCAACATAGTGTGAGTTCTTCTGAGAATAAGACTAGATCCGTTCGAATCTCACAAACACATTTCACCTACCACAGCCAAGCATTAACCATGCATATTGCTGTTTAAATTCCTTTTTTTCTGCATTTTTAATTATTCATTTCTTCATATGCTTTGTGCAAGTACATACAATTGTTGACGGTAATCACAGGGACAATGGCCATTAAGCCCTAATGTGGCTAATGTTTGCCTAATCAAAGTTTTATGGACTGCAATAACTTTGACATAATTTTTTTTTAATTATCCTTTAATTTGAGACGTGATATTGGTGCAATCTCTCATTGGAAGAAGGACCCAAACAATAATGGTACCCTTGGGGATCATTATTGTTTCACATATTAAAAGGTAAGAACACTGGGCAAAAGTACAAGACCTGCTTTTTTTTACTACAAACATACTTTTCACACTTGCAGGAAAATGTGTCTGCAGTTGGGTTAGAGATCACTATTAGTGCTTTCACTAAATATTTACACAATGAATAATCATCAGTAATGTTAATAAAATAACTAAGTGGATAAAGCAAATAATATTTCAGAAAATTACAATTACAACACTTAACAAATATCACAATACTATGATATGCAAGAGACGATATCATGTCTCATGTCACGATATCAATATAATATTGATATATGGACCCTACATCATATTTTACTTTACTGTAATTTCTTAGGGTTAAGTTTAATAATGACATTTAAACACTAAAGAAAGGGAGTCACATTGACAGGCTGTCTTATTACTCGATATATGAGCTCGATATATGAGCTGGTCATTTAAGTTCTTTCTCTGTACTTTTCAATATTAATATCCTTGCTTGAATAGACTAAGTGTTGAAATCGATAGGTGAACAGTAAGGAGTGAATTCCAACATTTAATGTCATTGCTGGAGTAGTTTGATATATTACTCTGAAATATGAAGAGTAGAAAAACAACGCTTTCAATTAATTTGACATGATGAATTTAAGGGAAGTCTACATCTTGTTATTGTTCCCCCTCCCCTCAAATTACCTTTTCTGTGCACTTTCTGGGTGGAACATACAGTATTTACCCCCTTTCACAATCCCCACCACCCAAGCACAGACGTTTGAGCGAGTTTATTAGTTCAAAAGGATTATTATTCTAATGTGAAAATGGAACTAATGGTGTGCCAGATGCTTTTTGCACAATTATCTGCGAAAACAAGTCTCAAGTCAAGTCATGTGTTATTATTTGGTCATTTTTCAGAGACCCTTCAAAATTGCCCAATTATGTTCTATTAAGGCAAGGCCAACCCTGTCAATCAATGAAGTAGCATTTGCCCCTGCCTTCAAAGACAGTCCACTCAATATTTAATGGCTCTCAGAAGTTTTCATCGCAGCAAAGTGATAATGTTGCTCACACTAATAAAGTTTGTTTTTCTCTAGTTTCAATAATGTCAATTTTAGTTATCAGGACTTGTTTTTGAAAATGGACAAAAAAAAATGTCACTTTATAAATGCCAGGAAAATCTGATTTAATGACACAATACTACTGAAGAACAGTGCCTTGATGACTTTAAAAAAAAAAAAAAAAAAAGGAAACTTGGCAACGTTTTTTATGGAATATTTGAAACATGACATTTAACTTACTATTATATTGTCACAGTTAAGGACATCAATGAGTAAGATCTTAATTGCAAGTGTTCTCTGGAGGGTTTAGAAAATATATTGAATATACGTACAAACCATTTTGTATGAATCCTCAGGAAGGTGTCATACCTGTCATACCGAAAGTCACACTGTCCCCTGTTGTTGCCTGATTGCCGAAACTTGTGCTAGGTCAGCTACATACACATGCATTTCCACTGGGAATTTCTGGCAACCCGGGTGTCACATTCGAGCAAAACATCTGTTGTTTTACCGGCCTGGCCAAAACCATTCTGTCGCAGTGAATTAAGGAAATGGGAAACAGTGTCACCCACGAATCTGACACCATTACACCATACACACAATTGTACGTTATATGCTTATTTGAGTCATTCGCAGAGACTTGGTACTACTGGGCTATGGTGGCAAAGATGATGAAACCACTGAACCTATTGAACAGGACTGTAGACAGATTAAGTATGTTTCAAACTTAATCTGTCACAGTCTCTTGTAAGGTTGTATAAAGAGTTACAGAAACATCCTACTAACATATTTTTCTCAACTTCTACCATATCTAGCGGTTCTAAAAATACCGTGTGAATGGTAGGGAGGTTGGGATACGATAAATAAAGTCTCTGTGACGTGGCCCACTGCTGCAATCAATCTCCACCATCTCTCTGCATTCCCTTCTCTGCGTTTCTCTCTTTGTTTTCATATCTCACTGTCCCTCCCTCTTCGTCCTACACCTCCCTCCTCGCTGTCTAACTCTATCTTGCTTGAGAGCTAGCATATGTCTCCAATCATTTCCTCCCAGCCCCCACCCTCCGCCTTCTCCTTCCTCACAGATTTCCTCTCTCTTCCACCCTCTGTCTCTTCCCCCAGTTACTCCTTCATCTCTCCCAGTTTGACTCGAGCCATGACTGCTGCAGTTATCAATCACCGAAGCCAAGCCTTGTCAGGGACGACTGAACCCAGAGGCGCTCCCTCTCCCCTCTTTCGCTCTCTCTTTTATCTGTCTCGGTCTCCTTCCTTTAACAAATTTGTTCCAGTTAATAAGCCCTCCCAAATGACCCCCTCTTCCTAATTAAGCACAGGCAGCATGTAGGGAAATATGATACTTAATTAATGATGAGATAAACTCTCTCCCAAGGCCCTGTCAGAAAACCATGACACCATGTTTGGCGGTTTGAAATCAAATTAACACGCTAAAAGACACACAAGAAATCTGATGGGTGATTTTGCTCTACCCCGTCCAATTCTTCATCTGACAGGGGAACATTGTAAATCTGGATTTGGATTTTGAAACCAATCACTTAACTTGTAACCAGCTTGCATTGACAACCAAGACATGCTATCAAGTGAAACCTAGCAATGATGTACAGGCTCAGTTTAGTAATTATTATGTCTGTATTATTTGTCAAGCAACTAGCTATTCAGACTTATTTCCTTAAATTGTTTAAGATTGGATCAGAGAAAACTAGAGTCCCTCAGTGTTAGAACTTAAGGTAATGTGCCAGAGTTAGTAGGGTTAAGTGTATAACCTAGGACTCAAACCCAGCAGCTAAAGGTTTTACTCTCATTAACAGCTAATACGAGCTCAGTTCTATAATTATCAGCTAGTCCCACTAGCCTAATGTCAGGATCTTACTACACAATATCAGCCTGACATGAATCGACCCACCCGATATAGGCCATAGAGAACATAAAAAACATTAAAAAAAGAGTGTTGGGTGCGACAGTTGCTCATGTATGCTCTGCAGTGTGCCATAGGGGAAGACAACTGATGCAGCATCTGGGATGCCTCACGATATTTCAACAAAAAGCCTTCTCTTGTTTGACACCCTCCATGATGTTGATCCAGAGGAGCCACAAGCGGTCCTCCACACACAACTGTAAACATGACAAAGCAACAGAATTATGTTGTTGGTGCTTTCAGAAGTCCAACACCTTATGTTTGATCTCCTAAACTATGCATGTAAAATGCGGCGAGCTGATTGTTCAGGGTCTCCCAAGTCTTTCAGCCAAATCTCTACAACAAACTACAAACTGTTGGACTAACCCAAGTGAAGGATCTAGGTACTCCCCTCTGAAATTCCTAAGACATTTACAACCTATATATTGTAACTTTACAACAGATAACAATAATGTCTGACCCTCTGAAGGTAGAAGAAGTAACACATGTCCTCAAAAGAGATAGGGGTTCTGCCATGAAGGCAAAAGGGGGAATGTATTTGGGCTCTTTTCAAGGAAAATTATGTTTGTTTTTACAAAGAGACGGGCCATAGTATTTTTTTAAAAATTGATAGCACCAGTGACTTTGGGGAAAGTCTTTACCTGTAAAGCCTGAATTAGCCTAAATCCAACTGTTGATTTTCCAGTATACAAGTGTTTCCCATTAATGATATAGACTGTGGCGGCCCGCTATAGTCTAATTTGTGCCGCCACAGTCTCACAGTGAGCTGAACACGTCTGTTCACTCTCCAAAATTATACGTTGTTTTGGGGGGAGCGGTATATTGAGTTTTTAAGACATAAATGTATTTTCAAACGAGATATAGGACACAACATTATCTTCTTTTGTGCATATTATATTGTTAAATTACTGAGTGAAGTTGTGACAACTTTCCACCGTCTCTGACTCTGCTGCACGGAGGTTTCAGCTCCGCCCCGCTGAGACAGAGGAGAGGAGCAGCTAACGTTAGCCTCTGCTGCTGTTTGCTGTCACTTCTCGTCACGTTGCTCTCCTCTGCTCTCAGAGAGTCTGTTCAATGCGGGAATACTACTACTTTATTCCTCCTCACTGTTCTGTATAAAAAGGTCCAGACACCTAATAGCGGACAGAGTTGCTCCTTCAATAAGCTGCTACAGGACGCTGTTATTAGCAGCTGTGAGCAAGCTTGAGAGTGAATGAAGTGAGGGAACGGTGACAGTAAGAAAGCCGGTGAATCAGGTCAATAACACGTTATTTTCTGATTGTTTTACAACGGTTACGTTCAACAGCACAAATAAACTTCCCCACACACCTCCACTCAACCCTGCAGCTCAGCCTCAAGCCTCTGAATCTGAAACACCTGCATGCTGTTTCAAAAACAGCAGCAGCATTGTTGGTTCAGTTAAAAAAGCAAAGTCATAATGAGAGATCTTTATTTCCATCTGTAAAATAAATCAACTCTGATCCTGATCCACTAAGCCATCTGGAAGTATTTTATTGATTAGCAGTTAGTTTAGTTATTGGAAGAAACACAATGTAGAAAAGCAACAGTCCAACATATCTCTGCCTCTCAGACACATACAGTCAGACATACAGTCACACAGCACCATCATAAGTATTTTAAATGGAATATTTAATATGCAAAGGATTGAAATATTTAAATTAGTTACAACAAAGAGCCCATATCAATCAGAAGTAGCTCTCTTACCAGTGCTCACAAAGAATGTAAAAGACACTCACAGCTAATAATGTATTCTCTCTCATCACATTACCCTTTATACAATTTCTGTGTTTACAACAAACTTCAATTTCTTCAATCATGTCCAACATCTCATTCTTTTATTGTGTTTTAACGAGCATTAATTAACAGCTGACAAAAAGAATCACGTTTAATAATGCATGGATAATGTTTTGTCCAGAACATATGGTGCACTATTAATATGCAACATGAATTGTGACATTCTGCCTGACAGACATTCTTTTAGATAATAGACATTTGGATGTGAGTGTAGGGTGTGCGATATGATGATTTGAGACTGTGAACGATCAAATTGTCTCCACGGTCTGTCTTTACAGTTTTAGTTCAATGGTCCAAGCATCCGACCTCAGCATTGGTCTGTGGTAAGTTTTGATCACATATTTTTATGAAATCCTCGTACGGAAGAGGGAATGGATACGTGAAAATAAACAGCAGTAGTTTAGTCTGGCATTTGAACTTGTAGTGAAAGTTGTTGAAATGGCTGCTTCTGCCCCATTAAAGTCTAACATTGGGCACAGCTATATAGGGCTGCTGTTACAGGCCTCCAAAACTGTGTACACTGGCTAAGAGGAGGCATCAGCACTTAGAGGAGATGGGGGGTATTTTAGGTAATCGGTGAAATGTCAACGCCACCAGCCAGTTGGTTAGCTCCTGGAAATATAATTTATCCTACAGTATGTTGAACATTAGCAGGCAGGGAGGCATGCTAATATGAGCGGGCTTTGCTAACATGGGCTTAGTCAGTGCTAGCAACCAAGACAGTTTACAAGCTAGAACTGCTAGCATTAACCAGACATATCATCTATTCATTAAAGACACAAATTAGCCTCATTTTGGGGTCCCTCTACTCTTAACTATGTTTACACAGGCCTAGAACTATTTCTTTACATTGGACACATTCTGAAAGAGAACATAATATCACGATGCATAAAGTTGTGTGACAATGTTCAAACATTCAACTGTGTTGTGGTGCTGATGTGTCTTGCCATTTACAACTGTCTTATTTACCAATGAAGAGCTGCCAAAGTCAGAAATATTCTAATACTAGACCACAGATGTAAATGAGCCTACATGCTGCTACACTTTGTCAGCTATTTATTCATATAATAATGTATGACACCAAATCCACAAATTACTGGTTTGTATTTCCATATCCACATTTCTTCAATCTTACTTTTTCCTGCTACTTCCCATAGCCTGCATATGAAGACTGAAAAGAAACTGCCAACCAACAACACCATCACCACCCAAACTAGTTATGTTAAATCTGTAACTTGCTTGCATTTGCTCAACATCAAAATAAGAAAAATCTATTTTTGTAAAAAGTTTGAATTTACATTGTTTTGAAAGATCTTGATTTGTGTGAAAGTTCAAGATTAATGTTCCAAGATTTCAGCAGCTGACAACATAATTAATTACTTATACAATATACTGTTTGCAATAGGTTACTTTGACTCTCAAATTATTTTCATTTACAACTTATTTGCCACAGCAATGTAAGGTCATTGGTATTATTTTGTTCCAATGAAAGAAGAAGCATGAGTTTTAATTAACGCATAGAAAAATAAGAGCGTAGCAGTTACAGAGTGGGTGGGTATACACATAGATCCAAACTGGACACCTGATTTTTCATGTTTTTGATATGTTGACAAAAACATTAATTCTCTATTTAATGTAACTCACCCATCATACTGATCCTGTTAAAAAAAAATGCAATTAATTTAATTACAAAAGTCAAAAGCTGCTTTCTTTTTTTCTTTCTTTTCAAAGTGTAACACCACAGTGATTTACTGGTTAAAAACAAAAGGACACACATGAGATAAAATTAGGAGAGGAGGTCTGAGCGTCTGTGCATCAGACACACTATGAGGACATCTTGGGATTAAGACTGTCTTAAGAGAGTAAGAAGACATAAAGGTTAGCAAAGCTGGCCTACATTATATCATTAAGCTCTAGTGAGGTACGATACACAAGTAAATAGCAATACCCTAACACATTCCCATAATACATTTCACACACAGGCCTACTTCTGAGTTTATGGTTACGACATAACAGTACTACTTGGTAACACAATGAAAATGAGTTTGTCACTTTGGCTTCTTGAAACAAGTCAGCCAAATGCATCATTTTCACATCATGTCACTTTGCTGACATCATAATTATTATAAAGACAGACTAGTTGCAAACTATTTTTACCAAGTTGGGCACTGGGAGTGTATTGCCGGTTGAGCTCCTCATCCTGGAAATATGACTTGACGATGACAACTACATTTTAGCTCTTGTTCCCCCTCATCTTCAAATTAAATTTACACTGACTACTTTGATATGTACAGAGTGAGTGTTTACATCCCTGTGGACTGTGTGAAAAATAAATAAACCAAAACTATCACATCCGCAAACAACCAACAACAAATCTGACATATTTACCATAACAGCCGTTCTGAACTTTGGTCTAAATGAAACACATCCATAAAATAAGTGTTTGTTCTGCACCGTCCTTTGAAGTTGGATTTGTTTTTGCTCTTTGATTTCTTTCTTCTGATGATGATGGAAGCCGTGCTGACACCTTCTTTTGCTTCATCAAGTTCCGCTGCACAATTACATGAATTTACTTTCAATAAATTACCATCTTTGCATACATCAGTCAAATCATCCAGCTGAGGCATTCACAAACAATATGCATTATTAATTTCATTGTCAGTGTTTATTTGGTTAACTTGTAACCGACTTGGACAGCCCATTGCCTTGATGATGCATTTAAAAGCATCAGGGTCGGCTTTTTAAAAGGAAATCAGGGGATGACATGCTTCCACACACCACTTCGCTCCCTGCTGAGGCCACAGAGGGAAAAAAAAGACTGAACTCCAGTGAAAGACCAATCAAAAACTCAAAAGATGCATCGCGAGCTGTCGAAGCCAAAACAACAGAATCAGGAAGATCATCCACATCACAGCGATTCCCAGTGAGTGGCTGCTCACACTGATTGACTATATTTCAATTTAACAAGTTACTCTTGTCTACTGTTATTAATTGGATAAATATATTGTATTCATAAAAGAGAAGAAAACAACATGAGCAAACAAAGAAGTTCAGCAAGAAATTATCTCTCATTATGCGTCAAGTGAGGAGTTCAACAATTTCTAGCGTGTCAGTCATCACTCCAAATGAGACAAGAAGGCTAAAAACCTCATCGGAATATTTGAAAACTTCTTCCGAACAGCTAACATCAAATAAAGAAACGTATTTTACTTCATTTGCTATCAGTGTGTGGCATTTGGTCCGTGGGTTCTGTATATGAACATAGACAGATCAACAGGGAAAGGTCAGTGAGAAGTTGTGACAGAGAAAGTTTCAGAGAACGATGCATCCCAAATAGACATGTCTGCTAATGGCAGGAAAAACACAGAGAGTGAAGACAAATCAGAGCAAAGAAGCACCTTCTAAAAGTGTCATGTTGCAGCCATCCATTTAGCCCCGAGGGGACCTGGAGGGTGCTGCGATGGCAGCTCTCATCTGCCATCAAACTATCATCCTAGATGACAGCTCTTAGGTACACTCCCAGCTAAATTCCAAACTCTTGCACTGGCTTACAATGGACAAAAAACAGGAGGAGGGGCGCACCATCTTACCATCATTTCAACTGTGCATTAGTGCTGCACTGCTGTAAAAACACAACAGCTGAGGGTTCTGTTTCCATATGTACACAAGCAAAAAGACATGCATTGTAGGGAAATTGTGTTGATTATTGCACTTTGATGAGGAACATGGGTAATAAGATGTAAATCAGGTGGAACTGAACGGGCAAATTCCAATATTACAAACATGGAAACCTCTTTCATTTCCAACTCTAAAAATACAGTTAACTGTCATTTTTTTGACATCTTAACAGAACTAAACCTCATGGTTTCATGCCTCTGCCAACCAGTCAAGCTGCAGTTTACATCCTCTTCTTTCCAGATTTATATAGTATTTGTAGTTAAGACTTTGGAGGGATTTCATAAAATGTATTAAGCGTATTTCCTTGTATGTGTTCACATGTTTGTCAAATAAATCTGATTCTGATAAAATACAAAGTTGTAGCCATGACAGTAGATGATGCTTCAGATTTGTACATTACTGCAAAGAAGCTACAAATACTTCACACACATCTTCACCCCAGTGAACTTCACCACGGAAGATCTAAACAATCACCACAGTTTCAAGGTGGGCACCCAAGATTAGTGTCCAATTCAGTATCTGACCAAATGTGAAATATGGTCACAATCTTCTCCTCTGTTCCTGAGTTATGCTGAATAATAGCCAGAGAAGTGTTTTTGCAGAAACATATATCACAGTGAAGTTGACCTTTGACCTTTTGGATATAAAATATCACAATGTCATCATTTTATCCTATTAGACATTTGTGTGAAACTTCTAAAATTTATCTTTGAGTTCAAGTTTGCCAAATTGAGCCAAATTTAAAATGTAAGGTGTTCCTGAGAACACATTCACAAAAATGGAACAGACAGACAACCTGAACATCTGGCTGTCAATGGATCAGAGGTGTAAACATGTTATTGAGAGACAATGAAAATTTGCAATGAAAAAATCTGGCATATGTATATGACTTTTACCAGCATGTATTTATCATGATAGCATCACTCAAAAGAGTGTTGAATTGTTAGAACCAGCTGATATTGTGAGTGATTTTTAAGCACAAAAGGAAAAAAGAAAAAAAATTCTTAAATGCTGTATGTGGACAGATTTGTTACCATATCATTTCAATTAGTTATAATTCCAAAAGAATACAGAAATTGTTCTTTCTTTTTTTTTCTTATATAATTGAATGTCAATGATCAGCACCTATTTGTGGCAGAGAGTGAAAAAAAAGCTGTAAACACAAAGCTGTTAGAATAAAAAAAGGAGGAAAAATGATTTTTGGATGTTAAATTACTTAAATTACATCAATAACTTGAAGTGGCTTTTCGTTTTCTTTCCAGAGTCATGTTTTATGTCACTGCATCAATGCATGACCCTAAAGTGGATGAGTGCCTGGCGCCAGTAGAGACGCATTGAGAGAGCTGGGACTCTGGGATTCCTGCTTTATCTGCCAGGCCCTAATGATGGCATCCACCTGCTGTTTTATGGTCACAGCTGGAGCAGTGCAGCTCCCATTTGGCCTAAAGTGCACAATCTCTCTCTCTCTCTATTTGCCTTATTCCTTCCCGTCTTCTTTACTCTTTCCCTTAGTCTATGCTTTCTCTCATACTTTCATCTCACTCATTCACCAACCTGCTCTCAACATCCTCTTTTAAAAAAAAAGAAAAAGAAAAGAAAAAAAAAAAGAAAAAAACTCCCCATTCAACAGCCTTCCTTCACTTTGCCGGCTTTTTTTGTGGCTCATTGCCTTGATGTTCTTTTTATGGTCAACAGCCACGAGCTCCTCATCTGAGCTAGTCTGGCCTCATGTGTTTCAGGAGGGGATGAGTAGATGTGGGGGTGAAGGCCCACGAGGTGCCTATACCGCCAAACATCAGAACAATATGTCACACAGCTGCCTGATGACCTCGACCATTCAACCTTGCAGGGCTCTGACTGTGCATCCCCATCCTGAGGGTAGCTGCAACATGAAGGCAATACATCTTTTTCACACAGCAAAATATTCTTACTTTGTTATCACATGATTCCCATACAGGTCCATGACACAGTCAGCACCCAACACTGGCTGCTTCGGGCATCACTTGCAATTTTAGCCAATTTCCTGTTTTTGAAATGTATTCCATAATAAAAAAAATCTTTTATCAACACACACACAATTTGAGTAACATTATATGGTCTTGAATCCATTAATAGATACTTTGCTTGTGTGCAGTTGTGTAGATGTGGTGACACACAGTTGTAATAAGGCAACACAATGTATCATCTGTTGCACATGGTGACAGTTTAATTTTAAAGCTGAATGAATCAACTGTTTTATATGAACAAACAAACTACTAGTGTAGATGAAAGGGCCCACTCATAGTGAGAGAATTATCACCTAACTCTGCTGTCCTCACTTCTAGGAAATGTTTTAGCATCTTTCAGCTCATTGTTTCGTAACTTTGCTGTTTTGCTTCGCTCTCATTGCTCTTATCAACCTTGTTTCCAGCACCAGTCTGCAAAAGCTGTACACAACTGCCCCAAAACTAAGCTAAAAATGTGTGAATACTCAACATTAATTCATTGTGTTGCCAGAGACACAACTCTGAATAAATGGTAATATTGCTTAGTGTCTGCTGGTGGTATAAAAAGGTAACTGTTTGGCTGTTTTTGACCACTCAAAGCGCTTTTTGGCGATGGCAGGGGCAACCACGCAGGGTGCCAACCTGCTCATCAGGAGGAGACTAACCATTCATACCCATTCATACACATTCATACACCGTTGGCGCAGCAACGCAAGCAATTTGAGGTTAAGTATTTCGCCCAAGGACACATCGATGTGGACTGGAGGAGCTGGAATTTAATTGGTGGATGACCGCTTTACCTCTTGAGTCACAGCCGCCCCTTATAAAACATTTTAAGGTGGCAACATGTCAGGTTAGGTTTATAGCTGGCTGAGCTGGCCTGATGTTTAAATTTGAAATCATTAGGCAAATATTTGTATACAGATTGTACATAAAGTAGTAATAACGATGTAACATTGTTCCAAATGTTGTCAAAATCTGACCAGTAACGTCCATTGGTGCAACTGGAACAAGTTAAGATGCATCATTTTCCTATCCTCACCAAACTCAGAGCATTATTGTTGAAAGGCAATATTTGCAGTTAGGGTAACATAGGGTTAGGGTTACATATCATACATATCAAAAAAGATGAAAGAAGTGACCAAATACATGACACACATAAAAAAGGTGAAGACATATGTATGTATTGACTACACATGTTTTTCTTGAGGGACCTGAGTCTGTGTTTGGAATGATAATCTAACTTCTGAGCCACCGTTTCACAGTTATGCTGGGCACCATCGCTATGCTCTGCTAGACTCTCAATATCTAACTCAGACGGGTTGCATTGAAAACGGAACAGCAAGGATTTTTTTTTTTTTACCAATGTATCAGTAGAATTTCCAAATGATAAACTTCACCCAAACTTGCTACCCTTTTATACCCTATCAGGATCATACTTTTCAACTCAATCAAGAAACCCTCAACTGGCCAGATTTTAGACAAGTGATCTCTAAGGAACCTCACAGCAGATGTTTTCTAGACAACTTCTGACTGACTTGACTGAAGAAGATTGGAGTTCGGACTAAAAATAGGAGCAACAAATCATTTCTGGGAGACAAGCTGAAATTACTCAACAGCAGAAGGGGAAAAAATCATGATCGCAGCTCAGGCCCGTCAACAACCCAAGATGTCCTCAGAGAGAGGCACCAGCTTGACAACATGTCAATATCACTTTGAGTGCTTCTCAGCGAACACAGCTCTTTGGGAAATCTCATTTACTTCAACAGCTTTACACACACAAAAAAGACAGTGAACATTTGACGAATGCTTGAAAAAAAAAAAAAAAACCCCGGAGTAGTTGATCTTTGAGGCCGCAGGAAGACTATTTAAGAAAAAAGGGAAAAAAAAGTAAGACAACACTTCTTTGTTGATCACTGTCAATGCATTTACTGGACCAGACGGTGTTGTCTAACTTTCGGCAGCTAACGCCCGTCTGTCGGAGATCTTACGCTCACAGGAAAGAAATCGCTCTCCTTGAGTTTAGCCTCTGGTTCGGCTGCCTCTTAAATCTGTCACTCATACGCCTCTCAGAAGCTGACAGGATGATTGAATACAAGCACATATTAACAGTGACAACTTCAGCTGCAGTTAAGCAGACCTGAGCAAACAGAGCATTGTGGTAGGCAGGCAGGAAACAGACACAGCTCTCAGTCACTCCACAGGCATAAAGGCAAAACAGAAAGGGATAAAATTGAACAAAGACATGACTTGAGTTTATTTATATTAATGAAACATGCCTCAGATAATGGTGGCTTTAAATGTTTGCCATGTGGTATTTGTAAAGGACAGGGTAGAGTGGGTAACATGAACAAGGATCTTATTTTGAGGAACTGCATTAGAAAATATGCATATTGGAGCATGTCTTGCAATTTCCATATTTAGCTCCACACCCTTAGGTGGTTCTCTCAGTCTCCAGGGGGGACAGCCACTCTTGAGCGTGATTTGTCCCAGGGGCTGTTACACATGCTGAATAAACATGAGCCTAATCCTCCTTCCGCTACACTTGTAAGGGGTCAAAGTTTGTATTTACACAAACAGCAAATCCACTTACAATCAAAATGTGTTTTGATTTCTTCTGTATGTACATTATACGTGACATTTGCTTAAATTAATGTTTCCTGTTTGGACATTTTCTGGTAATTCATCATTAGGATTTTAGCAGTGTAGCAACACAACTCAAGGAAGAATACAGCCAAATTTCTTTCATTTACAATCTTAGTGTAAATGTCTCCAATCTGTTCCAACTATAAACTGCAGCAGCAAATGTGTTGCAATTTAGCATGGTACAACTTTAAATAGCCATATAAAGTAATTGGACCATTTATTGCTTTAATCTTTGAGTGTTCTCATCAAGATGCGTATCAAATACTTTCCATCAAAGATAATATTCCTTTAGGCTTCTAGATAATCTTTTGTTCTAAAAGAAACTGCATCTTCTGGATACTAAGCAGATAGGGAAATATATCGGCCCTATTTAGGATTTAGGGAGTATTAGAGAAAATAAATGATGCAAATAGCATTCTCATCTCAAAAACAGACAAATGGGTTTCTGTTTACAGATGAGAGGGTTCGTAAGTCGTCAGTTTGTGAGTGCCCTAACATCTCGCATGTCCTCTGTAATGTGTTCAGATACATCTGGCTCGTCTTGTGGCTTCCTAAGGTGAAAGGGACTTGAAATTAGGGCTGGGCGAGATGGACAAAATCAAATATCCAAAATGCTGGCTGGGCAAGGTTGAAGGTTTGCCTCTCTATTATAGAACTAATTAGAAGACAAATTATGTCCATGTAATTTTTAGAACTTTACTTTCTAAAACTAACTCTAGTTGTGACCAAATCAACACAATTTTTGAAATAGAACTGAAATGTATGCTTAAATATCAATGTGAGCAACACATTCCTCTACAGTGACTGGGATTATGACACAAAAACAGAACAGGAAATGCAAGAAAGAAAAGATTGAAAAATATGAGCATTGCTGCTTTTCTTATTTTCTACGATAGTAAAATTCAATATCAGAGATTGAAAATTGAAAATCCAAGAAACTGTAATGACAATTTTTCATATTTTTTTAATATTAATGATTGAACTGATAATGACAATATTCATTATTTCTAGCCCTATTATTTACAATTCTTCGTCATGTCTATTTACATTTAAAGAAGCAGACGAACTTTGGTCATGGTTTAATAATAAGGCTTTGGTCACCCAAAAGTTTCTCTAGGATACAGTTACAGAAATGATCATTAACAAGGGTCTGCATTCATTCAAACAAAGACATCTGTGTGCAAGCTAAAATATTCAGACATTGATTTCTATTTAAAGGCCAGTTAGCACTGACAAATTACAGCTGGACAGGGGCTGGACTTAGAATACAGATGTGCATGATAATACTCGGTGGGGATAGCAAACATCAAACTGGCTAAAACCATGTTTACACCTACAAAACATAAAGTAAATGATGCTACGTCACAATATCTAATTATATGTCACAGCACTACACTCAAGAGGCTAATCAAGAGTGATTCTGCATGATTGTGGACAATTATGCGCAATCTGATGATTTACAAGGTTGCAACAACTGGATTACAACAATGTTGTTAAGGTAAGGTTAAAGTTTTGGTCAGAGTTAGATACGAAACAACAACAGTTAAACATCATTTACAGCCATAAATGTGCAAGAGTAAGGATATTACACCAGTTAATTGGCTTTGAAGGTAAATGTATCCATTAATAAAAATCTACCACAATCTTTTACTTTCCACCTTGCAAATTCAGTGCCATGCAGCCATCTTTTTTCAAGTATCATCCACATAATCCTTTAATACTGAGATAATGTATAGCTCACATTTTCTTCACAGCATCTTGTTTTTTAAGATGTTATAGTGGCATGATGGTCAGTAATCAGTGCAGCCATTCCAACCCATATGCATGAGATTAAAATAGATTCATTACTTTTGGCAAAAGTACATGAAAAATCCATACAATAAAAATCTAAATGGTCACTTACAATATTAATTTACCAAAGTGTGCAGTATGAGCTTTCCATATTGGCAGGCTTTGAATGTAACAGACCAACTGACAGTGGTACATCAACCAATCAGGGTTTACATGCTACAAAAACAGTGTGGTGGTCCTTGTAGGTTTGAGTCCAAATGTAAAATTCAAACTAATTTAGAAATATTTCTTGCTAGAATACAACCACAAGGCTTTGTTTATTTTAAAAAATGATTTCCCATAAAGCAATTTTAAAGACGTGACATGATTCCTTTTTTTCCCCGTCTGTTTTTGTGCTTTAATTGTGAAATATATAGCACAACTGGAGTAAGCAACCCACTTTTAATTGTCATTTTTTATTGCAAAACTACCTCCTTCTTCCTTCCACCAATTAGGGAATAAAAAGAAAATTTGTCTTTAGACTTTATCTCTGTATGTGCTCCATCTCCCTACTAAATCATTCAAGAGCACAGTGCTTCTCATTAGCCCGCTTAGCAAAACTTCCTCAAAAATCAAATAAATCAGTGCCCGGGAATAGAAATTAAAGTCCTGCCTGCAAGCTCTTGGGAATTTTTTTTTTTTTTCAGTCTTCCTTTCAAAAGACAACCCATACTTAAGATTTAGAGCACTGCAGTCCTGAAGACTGGCTTAGCTTCACCCTTGGGTGCCACCACAATAAGGGGAAACATGAACACTGGTGTTATGAGACAAACTGTATTGGCTATTACAGCTAAGAACAGGCCCTGTTAAGACACTGAAACAGAGGTGTGATTAGGGGTGGGCATTGTACAGAGTGTTCTGGTGGCCTTGGGATCTAACACACTGATCATCTAATTGCATTGTGCATTATGGGACCTTTGTTGCTTATGTCATCTCTCTTCTACAGTATGTCTCCACGTCTGTTACATTTCTACTAACTACTACTACAAATAAAGGCAAATATAGAGCCCAAAAAATACTTAGTTGAGTGGTGGGTGACGTTTATATCATGGTAGCTATGCCTTAAAAACGTCCGCTTGTATTGGATGTAATGCAACAAACAATTATTTATAAATGATTATTCAAAAAATCATTTTAAAAGAAGACAAGGAAGATATTAAGACAACTAAACACAGCAAATTCTCACATTTGAGATGACAAACTACGTAAGAATTAAAGCAGATTCATTTTATGTTGATCAACTAACAGATGAATGGACTGAGCGTTGATGAGTGGTGTGAACCTTCACTGTCCTCACATTTCCATTTGATTCTAAAATGCCTCACGATCCAACTCGAAGAACCTCAACGTATCATATCAAAGCATAAAATTCTGCATCATGATAAACTAAGACTTGAATATTCCCCACACCCCTAAATATGATAACGTTTCTTGGTTTTTACAGTTATTGAATTCACAGACACAAACATCTGGTTATTTTATCCACCAACAGTCTCTCAACTCAAGTGATAATCATACTCTGTAAAATGATATTCTGATATAAAATGACATACCATTACACAGGATTTTATCCATATCACCCAATCAAATGTGTGATAGTGACAATATATGCAGTTATAAACATTAGGACAGTTTAAATTCAAATGAATAATATATTCAATTGCATGAGTTTGATTTCAGCCATAAAATGACACACTTTTAAGCATTTTTATGTGAGTGTGGACAGAAAATGTTTGGCAGCTTCTTATCGAGAGCTTTAATCTCTATGTTACTGTTAAATAATGAAGAGCTTTCCAGGCAGCAGATTCTCTTTGTGAGAAAAGAGTCAATACACCCCCGAACAAAAAGCCTGCTAAAAACATCACCACAAATAAGGACAGAAACAGAGGAGAATGATACTGCATTAATGTATCAGCAATTTCAGCTCCAACTATCATCTGTGATATGATTGTTTTTCAAAGCCAGAAACATTCCTCTTGAGATTTGTTACTTTCAGTTCATGATCTGTGTTTTTTTTTTTTGGTTTTTGTTTGTTTTTGTTTATTTCTCCCTTCATTCCCACCCGCCTAGCAGAAACGACCATCGATTAAATGCAAGCCAACATCTGACGCTGTTTGGGCTCGGTTTGTTTATGGAGGGTGATGGCTAGCCGCTGAGATGCAGGACTCACTTGGGACTGGACCAGTCAAATCTCGTCAGGCCCTGGATGACTAGATGAAACAGCCGTTCAAGGCCCATCCACACAGGTTTGCGTTCAAAAGACAGCATAGCATGAGGCCTGGGAGACGCAACTGCCCATGGGTGCATTTATAAAAAAAAATGTAAAAAAAAAAAAAGAGCTTAAAAAAGAGCAGTGAGGAATAGAAAAAGAAAAACATGATTTATTCAGCATGTTTACGGTTTACTTTTTCTTGGAGAGCAGATTCATTTTTTAAGCATAAAATAGATATGAAAACCCAAATGTATGAACTTTTGATTCCTGAATTTGACGTCAGCACAGATCACCTGTTAAAAAGACAGACTCTGACACCTTCATGATGGAAGTTCAGTTTTTTTCTGTTTTTCTGTAGGAGTTAGAGGTTGGGGGTTTCAGGTTAATACTACAGAGTGAACAGGTCACAGTCTCACTTGATTAGGCCTACTACATTTTAAAAAGGTGGGTGTATCACCTCAGGATTTTTACTTTACAATGTAATTCTGCATATTATTGCAAAAGCTAAAATACAGCTGCATGTTTTGGGAAATGAATGACATGAACAGAAGGTGTAGCAGATAGTAGTTATTTGTGTATGGTCCTGTAACAGCGGGACGAGTGAAAGCAGTTTCTTACCAAATTAAAGTAAATACATTCATTCATTTGGTTACATGTTCCTTTTTTTTAATTTAACATTCACTTTCTTACAGACAATTCAAGAAAAATGTCTCTTGAGATGAAATCTAAACTCAGAACTCATGGCGTCTCTATTAAAACATCATGTAATTAACACCTTTCCTCCACTTCTGAATTCCTGATCGTCATTCTCATCACAACTGCCTGTTTTTTTTTTCTTCCTGAAGTCAGAGCCTCTCTAGCACTGTCACATGTAGCCTATTTAAATTGCAGAACACTTGCAGAGGTTTCTCAAGAGGACACACATATAACGGAAGTGTCCACCATTAAGCAAGTTAATAAATATATAAAAAATAGCACCGATGCAAATGAGGGTTACGACGAGACTACTTTGAGGCGACTTTGTGATGCAGCAGCTATTCATCACTGTGGCTGAAGATGCACTCATCGCTGTCCTTAGCTTTATCTAATGAAGCCCCCATATGCAAATGAGCCTGTCCCTTTTACTTGATATTTCCTCTTCTATGTTTACAGCTGTGAATGTGGGAAAGGGGTGTAACAATATAGCAGCAATGTTACAACACTAGCACTCTAAATTCACAAGATAATGTATGGATAGAGGACACGATATATACAGTATATACTTACTATTCTACCAGGTGTATCTCTCATAGCATTCACTCAGTGACTGCTTCCACATTATGTTATAGCCCTTTAGAGTTGTTAGCAGAGTCCCGACTGAAAAAAAATTTGTCACAAACATAAGTTATTGTCCAGGCTGTCCTCAAAGGAAAAATGACAATATAGGTCAATTTAGAAAATAATAGAAAATTTAATAGAAAATTTAGGCTGGCAAGAATGACCTACAGTTAGGTTCTGCCATCTTGCGGCTGTAGTAATTATGACCCAAGGAAGTGACACAGTTTAGATGATGTCAATAAGATGTCAACTTGATAGGATGACTTTGCCACATTAGGTGGTGACGGGTTAGGTGGATGGCTACATAGTTACATGGCAAAAGTGGTCTTTGCTGCAGGAGAATGAAGGTTCCACTTTCCGTTTCATTCTTCCAACCCTGAATTGGGACATTTTTTAAAATAACATAATGTTGTCGTGTTTAGTATTGCCATGACTACAAAGGTTGCATAACTTTGAACAAACAGTGCAAAACTTTTACATTCAAGCCCTTGCCAAACAATCTGACATAATACTTTCCTAATCCTTTCACCACCACATCTCTCTGTATTTCACAGTATACCAGAGTTTTTAATCTGATGTCAGGTTTGCCATTCCCACACTGGCTGGATGAACGCATACTGCTCATGCTCTGCGGGTACAGCATGCACACTGCAGACTGCTGCCAGCCAACCTGGCTAACTTCCATTTAGCTCTCTGCTTATTTGAATGAGGATAGAATAATTTAATCATGCAGCTCTTCAAGACTTTTCAAATGTTGTCAAACTAAATGATCAAACTCGACATTCATCAAAAATCAATATCAAACCAAATTTGAGGCTTGGCTTCAGTAACAGTGTATAGAGCTTAACAACCAAATTTCATAGATAAATATTAAAATATTAAAATGTAAAATGCAACACCAAAGATGGACAGCTCCACCATGCATGATGCATCCCAGCTGTTCTTACACACTTCTGCCTTTCAATAATACACACACAGCTCAGGTGGTGTCACCTAACACATAATATTCCTTTCTTTATATTTCTTGGACACACTGTGCGTCACACACACTGCAGTAGCAATACAAAGCTTATCACATGTTCATCAACACAGGCTGCTCCACAAACAATAACCAAGACATTCCCCTCCTTTGGTATTACACTGTTATCTTTGTAGTTTATGTTCGTCTTAATACATTCTCAGACACTGAACACACTTCCATGCACACACACTATAGTACATAAAAATGACCATAAACAAGTGTGTTTACTTGGATGAAAAATTGCCTCTCTCATACAAGATGAGATACTGATACTGGAATTTAAGATAGTGATACTCAGATTTATAATTATATCATCAAAGATAAAAACTGCCTTGAAACTGAGGCCTATATTAGTGGACAATGGTTCTGTATGGTCATTTTTGCTTATAAAATGTACCTATAATACAATATCATACAGAGACCAGACTAAACATCTGACTGTGTAGAATGTGAACATTTTATCAAAGATCAAATTGTGAGGTCCCCCATGTATCCAAAGAAGCAACAGACAACACTTAAAAGCTTTGAAGCTTTAGAATGTAACTGAATTTGGGTTTCTGATCGTGAGAGAATTTATAAATGTTGGCTTTTTAAAACTGATTTAAGTGATACTCTTCACACCTCATTACCTAAATAAATATGCCCACATAAACATGAACAGGTCAGTTTCAGATCAGGATCTTGGACTGGTCCTAACAAAACAGTGACACAGTGTCACCCAAGAGTTCCACTTTGCTTGCACAAAGTCAACTGCAGGCACTGTACACACACACACACACACACACACACACACACACACACACACACACACACACACACACACACACACACACACACACACACACACACACACACACACACACACACACACACACACACACACACACACACACACACGGCAGGCCCTTTGTTCATCTTTGAAAAAAAATGTTTTCAGTTAGTGCAGCAGACTTGCACAACTTTGAAGTGTGGATTACATGTAGGAACACAAACCAAATACTAAAACACACTGAGGTGCTATTTACAAACAAAAGCCACTTAAAAGTATATATTTTAAGTGATGATCTCTTTGATCTGTGAAACCTCTTGATGAGGTTTTTGGGATGTAATGTTAAAATAATGTGACTTGCCTTGATAAAGTTGCAAGTAGTGTTGGTTGGAGTATTCAATATTAGAATTCATTGACTGCACAGAATTGTACTATGATAATCTGATCACATCAAGACAACCAAGTGGACCTGTTCACAGTTCACTGTTTAAAATGAGTGGACTGATTTTTTAATACAATATATCAATACAGTTTAGCCTCAAAATACTGTATATTTGTGGATGGATGAATATCAATATTTCAGGAGACATGCCAGTCTACATAAACAAGCATTTTCTAATTAAGATCCCATAAACCAGTTTTTAAAGAAATGTACTGAGCACGACTCACTGAGCATGTTACAGCATCCATGATCTCTGTAAAAGGTGTCGGCATTTCTAACACCTCAAACACATATTGGGCATTTCTGTGCTGTGATCCTCTGACAAATGAATATACTGATGAATTTGCCATAAGGAAATATATCAGCTCTGCAGATTTATTGGACTGGCTCTGCTTTTTGTGCCATTGATTTCAACAATATTGCCCATTCTTAGTTGCTACTGACCTCCGGTGAACTCAGACAGACCCTTTGTAAGAGATAAAATCTTAAAATCTAGCATTGGGATGATGTGAACACACAGTTAATGACTTTTAAATGTTGGGGTCTCAGAAAGCTTGTGGCCTTATTCTGGGATCACTTGGTGAAAACAGAGACCTTTGACTCAGGGATGCCCACAGATTGATGAGGTGAGAATAAAACAGCAGGAACGATGGAGAAAAGTCCTTGAGAGTAAAACACAGGAAGCATCTTGCACAGTCAGCTATAAAGAGAAAAAGCAGTAAATTAAATAATGTGCAGGGAGGAGGAGAACAGAGTTTTGGATTGTGGATTGTCTTCATGGCATTATATGATTTTAGCTCAACAGAAGTGGAAAATAAGTCAAAGAGTGTATAATGAAAAGAGAGCTGAACGGTCGGATAACATATTGCCAGACAGCAGCCATTAGCCAGAGCGCTGCGAAAGCACATCAGGGGGAAACTCAAAGAGATAGAGAGGCAACAAAGAAAGACAGGGGGAAGAGAGAGTGAGGGTGAGAGGCAGAGATGTGAGAGGAGCAAGGGAGAGAGTGCAGAGTGGAGTGTGGAGACTGATTGCCGTTGATCTTCACAATAAGCGGGGCCGACAAGCGGCGAGCGTGCCTCTGCTCCGACACTAATTGCCCGTGAAAGGTGACCCGCGGTGAGGCGGAGGCGCTCAGCTCCGATCGTCCTCGCCGCGCGACGTCCGCCCTGATCGCACGCGACACCAGACAGCCGAGCCGTCACGCCGGCCACCAGCTCCACCAGCTCAACAGCCGGAACCCATCCAGAAAGAGAGACAGACAGAGAGGGGTGAAAGGGGTGGAGAGGATAGGGACCAGGAGAATTGAAAGAGTGAGGGGGAAATAGAAAGCGGACAGGGGACAGGAAGAATAGACCAAGATGGAGACTTAAAAAGAGGAGTGAGAGCTGGGTGGAAACAAGAGAGATAATCTGACATGGGGGGGGGGGGGGGGGGCATTACTGAGAAAAGACACAGAGATAATAAGTGGGACAGGAGATGTAATGTTTGTAAAGGATGAACCTGAATGATAAAAAAAAAGATAAAACTAATTGCACTACTTCTGTTGCTATGCACTAAATTGGTATATTTTAAAGAAAGTGCTATGTACTATGTTTGTGTGTGATACTGTTACAGTGTGTGTAGAGAGAAAGAGGGAGAGGGAGTGAGGAACAAGAACAACCCCTGATTTCTACCACAGGAGTGTTTAACCGTGCATAATTTATTCTAAACTATTAATACACACCAGAACAATGTGATGTAGTTTTCCAAAGTTTTGCAGGAAAATTATCTTCAGTCACACATATAAGGGAGAAATAAGGAAGTATGACTGTAACGAGCGATTATTATAACTACCAGACAGTTATTTTCTCGATCACTCATAAATCATTCAGTCTACAAATTGTTCTTAAAAAAATGTAACGTCTTTTCTGCCTGACGACTAGTAGAAATAGAAAAAATATGAATGTAAACGAATCGAACAGGGGGCTGAGAAAGAGAAGCATGCTTCATGATTTTTGAGGCTCCTGAGAGTTAAAAGTAGCAGTCAGGGTGGTAATAGGGGCCACAGACAGTCATGAGAGGATAGAGAAGTGCGAAAAAACAACATAATGGTTACAGATGATCAGACGAAGGGAGGCCGGTGCCGTGAGATATAAGAGGGAGGAGAAGGCTATACTGTGAACGCTGAGAGAATAAAACGGCTGGATGGAGTTCCGCCACAGACGACAGCTTTCCAATAAGCGGACAGTGTGTGAAGCTGCAGGCCCTCCTCCTACTTCAGCGCTCCTCGTCTTCTATCCAGGACACACAATCAAATGCTGCCCTGATTTCTGCTGCCATACTTCTGCACTTATTGGATTCATTTACTGGGTTTCCTACACTTTACGCGGTTCAAACAGAAAAGTTGCTTAACTAGGAGCAGAAAGGAAAATGCTCTCTACTGAAAAGTATTTCATATGTCACACTACTGTATTATTCCTTTGAAATACATTTTTCTTGTGCTCACCAAGGCATACCAAACACTTAAGAAATGTGTAGTATTGTAATGACTTCCCGTAACATTTATCAACTTGTTGGAAACTTCCAGAAGCATTTTTACTATTGATTTTCCCTGCTTCTCCTTGGTTTTAAGAGGTTATGAGAGGATAAAGAAGAGAGGCGAGCCTGGATCTTTTTACGCAGTGGAGCCAGACAGCTGGAGCCCAGTGTGGGGGAAGGAGTGTGGGCAGGCTACAGACCATTTTCCCAGCATAGATATGGAGATATTGGAACGCAGTGGCCATTAATAACAACTCAGTTGTCATCTGCACAGCCATTGACCCCCAGACCGGTCAATATGTGTGGAGAGAGTGAGAAAAAGAGTGTCTCCCGTGTGCATGTGTGTGGTATGAGCTGAAGCTGCTGCTGCTGCTAAATCATGGAAAAAAAAATATCAGAGAAAATGGCAACACATATTGTAAAACAGATACATGTGAAATACATATATTTTATCGTGTGCTTATATTTATAACAAAACATATCATTCAGTGAAGGAATTCTAGACTCAAATATCTGTGTAACAGGAGGCTAATTCACTTTGTGGTTAGCACCACCCTTTGGCAGTGCACAGTATTGTATATTGGCAAATGGCAACACTTGCATGTATGGTCCATGTTAATTAATCTCCTTGCATGAAGACTGCATGCATTATGTATTCAACTAAAGCAGAGTACATGTGTTGGTGATATAATGATCTGTGCTGGTAGGTCAACTGTTTTTCTCTACTGTCAGCATCCACAATAAGAGTATACAGTCATTTATTATTGATGAGATATACAGTAATGAAAACATAAATCGATAGATGTGATTGGATTTGATTGAGTTCAACATTCAATCTGATGTTAAGTTGAGGGACTTGACTCGATTCTGCAAAATAGGACCTGAGGAAAGAAAAACTGTATTTGTGGAAAACTGTCGAGATATTTTAAGATTTTAAATTGTAATGAACACTCAAAAATCATAGATAGATATCAGACTAAATATTATATTCATATTATTATTACTACACGAAAACTGAGGATTGTCAGAGAGCATTGGTTGAGTGAATAAAGTGAACTGACCGAAGTAACAAACAGTACTGGTTAAAAAACCACACAAAAAACCTTCTTAATTCATTAAATGTACCTTTTGTTTAACAATAATCACCTTATTTCATTGTCACTTTCTATCTAATCACTTGCCTTAGAAACATGATTCCCTGTAACTATGGCTGTCCTACTGAGAACAGCACAGAAACACACCAATTACAGAGACTCCAGTCCTAGTTTTAGTTACCTGCACCAGGAGCACCTGACAAGTTTTATTCTCTGCAATCATGTAATTTCTTAAGAAACCGACAATACAAGGACTGGATGGGGATATTCTGAGCGTGCGTGGCAAACAACGCTCAATTACAGTCATGGAAACTATCAGGTGAACACTGTGAAGTTTGAAGGTGGTGCTCAAAACAACATGTTCAGTTGTTGTCAGTGCAAAAGAGGGTTTGATTTCTTCTTTTAGCGAGGCAGCTTCATTTCCAACCTCAGCTGAAATGATGACAGGTTGGCAAATGAGACGATCAAGCACGAACAATTTGTATCCACTGGCTCAGAAACATTAATAAAATGATCTATCATCAAGCTTACAACTGACTTAAAACATGTTGGCCACATCAGGCTGGTCTCCTCAAGTCTTCTACCAAAACCAAGCAAACAAACAAGCAAATAAACTTAAATACACTCAACTGAAAGAAAACCCCCTTTTTGAAATTAATGGAAATTAATTAATTTAAACGTATTAATTAAAATGTAAATTAATATAAATTCCAAAGGAAAAAGTTATGGTCTGGACATTTGTACACTTAAAACTATTTAACAGAATACATTAAGAGAAAACACATCTCCAGTTATGAAATGTTGTCTTTGCATTATTTGGTGTTTCATTGTATGAGACTGACAAATACGGGAGGAAAAGGCACATTTTTGGAACCTGCACCTACTGTAATACATATCGGTTTCAGTCTTTGTGAGTATAACAAAGAAATAACAAATTGGGAGTGTGAATATAATATTCAGGAGCAAGTTAGTCTGGTTTGGCCAATAGTCTGTCCTACAACAGTAGCTCCTTGTCCTGCATGACATGAGTATAACACATTTATTTGCTTGCTTTGCGATACACAAGGATCACATTTGTACATTTTCAGAACATTTTAATAAAAATAATACAGTTTAAGCATC
This sequence comes from Scomber japonicus, assembly GCF_027409825.1. Lineage (NCBI taxonomy): Eukaryota > Metazoa > Chordata > Actinopteri > Scombriformes > Scombridae > Scomber > Scomber japonicus. Next base: position 14,233,690 of record NC_070592.1, read on the forward strand.
AGTTTTTCAAGTATTCTGATGTAAAGGTTTGTTTATGTGTTTGCTCTCTTAAGAAATGTATCTGTATTTGGGCACAAGTTCAAATTTGAAAATATTTTCCCTCTTTAAATGCAGCTCTTAAGAAAATGTCACATATAAACTGGGAAAGTAACGTGATTACTGAAACTTGAAAATCTGTTTACTTCTTTCGTCTGTGAATCTATCTGCTGCTTTGATGGACCAAATTTTAACCTGAATCTCGCAACTAATCAACTGAAAGAAGCCGTCCTCTGGCTGAAGATGATAATCAAGCTTCTAAAGTTTTCCAGTTTGGCTACACTGCTTCATATCCGTAAGCCATCCAAGGGACTTTCTAATTAAGAAGTTACCATTCAGGCACTTTCTGTGCTTTTTTAAACAGTTAAAAAAAAAAAAAAAAAAGTTCCTTAACTTCCTCCAGTCCTGTACACTTTGTAGTGCTGCAGCATCAATTCTCAAAGTCAAGGAGCTTTGCTAGTTTCCCCCTGGAGACCATCCCCGAGATTTCCCTTTGCACATTTCCGCAAGACTACTGAGAGTGGCGAGTGATAACGCGGTTTAAGATGCTAACACTTCGCCATTAACATGTGGCCAGTCCTAGCGCCCTCTCATCAGCGCCCCGAGGGTTTCTTCCTCTGAAATGCTCTTTTAGCAGCTCCCTGACAGGCGAGCGCTTGGCTTTCTAGTTAATTAAAGGGAAAAACATGGCCTTAACTGGTGCATGGTCGCGCCCAGCCTGCATAATGGGACGTAATTAACTTCCCCTCATCGTTACTTCACTTCAAAGGGTCGGGTTTGAGTCAGCCATGCAGACACACACACACAAGACACACACACACACACGTATATAAGATGTGTATTTATTACTGCTGGTGCACATGGATTGGCCCAGAGAAACAGATCCCTATAGCTCTCCTCTGGGAGTTACATACAAGAGCTTTAACTGTCGGCTAGGATCCTGGGGAAAAAAATGTTTCTGCTAACTTGTGAGTGAATGTTGACTACATGAACATATACACATGCATACATACACTAGGACTGTATGTACTCTGTAATGTAGAAATCAGGATTTACAAGTTTGAGTATCAGGTTAAATCTTGGTACGTGCTTTGCTGTGTTGCTTCCTTTCTACCAATCTGCTACTTCTACTATATGAAAAACAATCGTATATCATTTAACCCTCGTATTGTCTTCGGGTCTATTTGACCCGAAGACAACATTTAACATGTCATAACTTTGGTTTTCTTATATATAATTGCCTCAAAATGACATGGATGGTCCCCGACTATGCTCTTTGCAAGTAAAATTAATTATGAATATTTTTGTTAAATTATGTGTGTTTTATGAAAATTTATAGCACCTGTGGTCTTCCCGGGTCAATTTGACCCGGTCACATTTAGTGGTGTAATTGGTCACGCTATTGCGCTTTCCAGCACAATGAACATATACACACACACACACAAACACCCACACACACAAAAAAATTACCTCTAACCCCCCCGTCCCCCCCCCCGCCCCCCTCCCACACACACACACACACACACACACACACACACACACACACACACATACACACACACACACAACTCCAAAGCTACAGATGTGTAAACCTGATTTCATTACAACTTCTGATCTACCTACATGGGGCTACACACACACACACACACACACTCACACTCACTCACACACACAAAAAATTACCTCTAACACCCCCCCCCCACACACACACACACACACACACACAACTCCAAAGCTACAGATGTGTAAACCTGATTTCATTACAACTCTTCTGATCTACCTACATGGGGCTACACACACACACACACACACACACACACACACACACACACACTCACACACGCACACACCCCCCCCCCCCACACACACACACACACACACAACTCCAAAGCTACAGATGTGTAAACCTGATTTCATTACAACTTCTGATCTACCTACATGGGGCTACACACACACACACACACACACACACACACACCCCCCCCCACACACACACACACCCACACAAAAAATTACCTCTAACACCCCCCCCCCACACACACACACACACACACACACACACAACTCCAAAGCTACAGATGTATAAACCTGATTTCATCACAATTCTGATCTACCTACATGGGGCTACACACACTCAAACACATTTCAAAGCACTGGGCCAAAACACAAGCTACACTTTTGATATGCCTTTCTCCAGTTGGGGACAAGATGACAATAAACAAAAGACAGAGTGTGTAGCATCCTTGGGGCATTTCACATTTCACTCTGAGACAGCATGATGAAGATGACCGACACTATATCACAGCCTCTTGACCTTATTTTGACCCCTTTGGAGTGTCAGTGGTTATCCAAACATAAGTAATGATTTCTGCTTATTTTATTCAAAAGCATGGTATAATTTCATGTAAATTAGGTTTATTGCTCATAAATTAAGCATAATAAAAAAGAATAAGAGGTGTAAAATAAGTTTAAAATATGTGGTAATGAGTTGGAATGAAGTTGGCTAAAAATATGCAACAGAATGGTGTAATCATTTGAGATTTTCTGCTTTATAAACAGTCGAATTAGACAGGTAAATTTGACATTTCATGTAAATGAGATCTACCACACCATACATTACAAAAAAAAAATGAAAAATCTGTGGTTATGTGTTGGAAACAAGTTGACTAAAAGGTGTAACACAGAATTGTGTGATCATTTTATACTTACATGCCTTATAAACAGTCCAACAAGACCGGGTCAAATTGACCCGGGAGGACAACAGGTGTGACTATTTGCTGCCATTAAAAAAATTTAAGTGGTTTCAAAACAATATCCTGACTAAACTTTGACATATACCAATCTGTGATATTCCATCAAATTGTGTGCCTCTGATCAAAACCATAGTGAAAATAATTCAGAATTTCTGCTTTTTTTAACTCAAAAATGAGGTATACTGTTATGTAAATGGGGCTAAAATACCATATATTACAAAAAAAAGTGTAAAATATATGTTAATGTGTTGGAAACAAGTTCACTGAAAAGGTGAAACAAAAAAATTGAGGATCATTTTATACTACATACTTTATAAACAGTTGAACAAGACCGGGTCAATTTGACCCGGGAGGACAAAAGGTGCGTAGTAAAAACGAAGACAATACGAGGGTTAAGGAAGGGGCAGACTCTCAGACAGGCATTACAAAGCACCTCTCATTCTTCATACATATAACTATACAGTGCACATAAACTGCCCTTAAAGCGATGGTTCGCCGTAATTTCGACCTAGCGTCATATGCACCATTACGTCTATCTAAACACCGCCTCAGACCTTTTTTTTCCATTTGGTCGCAAATTAGTGGAGTTAGAGCCATCAGCCGAATTACTTAGTACAGGAACTAATGGAACCAACAGTGTATCTCGTAAATTACCCCACTAATATTGCCTGGATTGTTATCAAACTTCTACAGTAGTACAAATAGGGTCTTTATTCGTAAATCCATGCATTGGAAAGTTTGTAAGTTTTCTGATATGTCAACTGAAAGTCATCAAATGTTCCGAAGGTACCAGTGACACACTCAATAGTGGCAGTGCATCACATAACTGTTTGCCTGCCAACATAAAACATTATAACAGCAAGAGATATGGTAAAAAAAAAAAAAAAGCAAATATGTCAGAGGAAATGCAATGCAGTGGGTTTTTGTAGAGCTAATAACACTAGCTGTTAGCAACTACGTTATTGCACACAACTGCCGTGAGTCCAAATGTTCTTACACAAAGTAATCAGATCAGACATACGCATGACAAAAGGACGTCATAACAGTAAAATGAAAGTCTTTCACCTCACTTGAAGACATGTTTCCTTTACTCTGCGTGCTGGTCTCATGTCAAAGTCTTTTCCTCTTTGAATAACATTTCTCTCTCATGCCAGCATCATGTCATTATCACTTGTAGCAGCGGAGGTTGCTGGTCAACAAAAGTTACATTGTCGCACTTTACTTTAACATTTCAACTTCATTCACTGCTTGCACTTAAGTTTCTTTCAGCTCCTCTACTTCAACATCTTTCAATATTTCATGTTATATCAATATTGTTTCAGCAGTGATCCGCCTAAATTAACTTAACTTGGATTATATTTCTTTTGTTTGTGCTTTTTTGACCTCTTCCAAAACCCAATTACACATATTAATCACTTACAAATAAGCATACAGTATGTACACACACACACACACACACACACACACACACACAGCTCCTTCCTTGCTGCAGCCAGACACTATGGGAAGAAAAACATCTGAATGCTGACATCTGCCACAAGCATTTGGCCGCCAACATGAGCCCAATGTTCAGAGAGACTTTTTTTTCCCCCCCGTCCTCTCTCCGACCAAACCAAGTTACCGTGAATTTCCCAGCTGTGAGTGAACAAGCGAGCGACAAGGCTCGGCCAAATCGAACTGATGGCTGGGCTCTGTTTGCCTTTTGCTGTTATTTATTCATGTGTTTATTCTTCCTGTCGTTATCCCCTCTGATCCAGCATCCCTCCATCCTTTCCTGCCCCTCCCCCAGGTGCCAACGAGGAAACTATGTCTTGTTACATCAGGTGTGATATGTGCCCACCCCGACCCCTGCTTGCAACTGTGTGTCCTTAACAGTCTTGGATAGCTGAATATTTCTTAAAATGATCGTTTAAAATCATTTAAAAATAATAATAAATAACAAATAAAGACAAAAACACATTTAAATTTGTAGCCTTATTAAAAAAACATATCTGTCCACCTGAAAATCAACTATTTCAAATACTAAAGATTTTATTATATTAACATTAAAAAAGTATGTCATGACATTTTTAAACCTAATGGAGCAGTTTAACTGATGCTGACCCTCATACAACCCAAGTTTCTTATTGTTTTGCACATGTTATTATATGTGTAGTGTGTCTGACATAGCAGAAGGTGAAATGTGCTTGGTGGCTGCTGGTGGTGATGAACAGGGTCAGTGGCGGACGCTCAAAACAGTTACTGGCAGCAGGGGGTCCAACACACGTACTTGTGACAACACAGACTGTCCTCCATTGGTCAACAGTGGTGGACACCCCTCTTACACTTGTATTGTCATGTGTAAACTCAGTGAACCACACACACTCACACACAGTCCATCCCCCCCCCCCCCCCCCCCCTCCACCCCACCCCATCATGAACAGTTGCCATGTCGCAGTTGGTTGTCCCTGGATGAGCGCCACGGTTACCCTGAATTTACATGTGTGCTAATTAGACTGGAAGAAATGATTGGCTGCTCACAACATCGCAGTAAAGAGGGCCCAGATTCATACACAAACACACACACACACGGACCTATGCTCGCCTGCCCGCACATACACATATGGGCGGCCACATACACAAAGCCCTGGTGGACAGTAATGCATTAGGGCGTACCCCATCACACCGTGTCAAGAGACACACCTCGGCTGAGTTTGGGGTCTGTCACATGTGATTTACTCGGCGTCAGACAACCTCACACCCCTCCCTTCTCAGTGTACAAATCTATCTCCCTCCAAATCCTGCGCGTGCGTATGTTTGTGTGTGTGTGTATGTGTTTTGCGAGGAGGGAGGGTGTGTTAACTATTTCCTCCATACTGGGAATTTAAGCCAACAACATATGCTATGATGCTATGTTGTATTTTCTAGGCTGTTCTTCTGAATGTACGCTAGCGAGGTCCATATGTAAATTATTTATGTCTGGCGTGTGTGTGCGCGCATGTGTATGTGCGTGCGCGTGTCAGAATGGTTAGCAATGAAACCCCCACTGAGCTTCTCCATAATAGTCCTAAATCAGCCTTGTAATAATAACATCTCACCCTGTGTTATTCCTGCTGCAATCCTATGTGAACAGGCCCCCCAACTTCTGCCAAATAGCCCCTTTTGATGTCTCCACTGCTGGCAGGACATAGTGGGCTCTTTACCCTCAGCTTCACACAATCATACAGTGTAGGGAAAAAAGTGAGACTGAGCATATGGAGTCCACACAGCCATACTGTGTATATACAGAGCCATTCCCATTTCCCATAAAGGAGGGGAGGGGGGGGGTTCTCTTTTCCATTTTGAATATTTCTCTTAACTTTTTTTATTGTCACAGAATCCAAAGGGGGATATTAGATGAGATAAGTGGGATCTGCTTTAGTCTTGCATTCACAGAGATTTAACAAAGTGGAGTCTATTTGTGTTCCTTAGCTTTTCTTTTCCGCAGCCAATCTGAATGTCACTGAGCAGTTTTTTTTTCAGCTGGTGAGCTGAGACCATAAAAGTGGGTCATGAGATGTTCTGCCAGAGCCGTACTTAGAAGAATGTTATTCAACGGACCGTCATCTCATAGACAAGGTCAAATTGGATTACTCAGTTTAGAACCTCTGTGTTCTTTACTATTAGTTTCACACCAGTGCAGAGCACTGTCTGCCTCTATTCAACTTCAGTTTTATAATCTAAAAACATTACACAAGGTCAGTTGTTCATAAGTCCCGTCTGAGTGAGTATTAATATGCATGCATGTGTGTATGTGTGTGTGTGTGTGTGTGTGTGTTAACAGAGGGGCACATGTAGTAACAACAGCAACTTCATGCTAGAGCACGATTAAAATATTGCTGAGACACCACTACTTGATTCAGTCAGACAGCGAAATACACCTCCAGCACTATTTCAAATATTTTGCTCTCTTTCTTCCTGGCTTTCATTTGCCACATATTCTTTCATCCTCACTTTACATCCCCCTTTTTTTCTTTCTTTGACACGAGAAGATGAGCAATACACCAATTATTTGTGTCTTAGTCTTTTGGAAAAGAGCAAGTTCCTACTCAAATCATCCTGAATAATTTGATTATTTATGCATGTGTTAAAACATGGACACATTCACAGTAATTACAAATGTTTATGTACATTTCATGCATTGCAAATCTGAACCATCTGTTTGTGTGTTAGAATAAGTAGTTTGATTTACTGTAATTAAAATTTTCTGTTAACTATCTTCTGTGTCGCTCAGACAGAAACAGAATTATTGGTACTAAACATTACCAATAACACAACATGTTTTATAACCCGTTTCATAAAGAGACTTTTTATTTTAGCATTTACACTGTAATGTAATGTGATGCTCAGAAAATAGAGCAAAAGGGAGATTGTAGAGCTGAAAAAAATAGTTAATTAAATAATAACATACAATAACAATTAATTGTAAAATGATTTATCAGGCAAAATGATACATGTTTGCTAGTTCAGGCTTCTCAAATGTGAGAATTTGTTGCTTTTCTCTGCTTTATATCATTGCAATCTGTATATATTTGGCTTTCAGACTGCCGGTAGGACAAAACAAGTGATTTAGGCTAAATGAATCGTCAGGAAACAGAAAAAATAAACAAGGAATAAACAACAATGACAATAATTGTTAGTCGCAGCCCTGAAAATATTTTCTAAAAAGAGATTAATTTGAAACACTGAAACACAAAACACTGTAAACAGGAACTATCCCACAGATATTTGGCAAACCCAATTGATGAAAGCCCACATAAGTATGAACATTAAAAACCTTCAATCTGAGAGCAAACAGCTTTGTTCACTCCAATTTGCAAACAGTTACCCCCATTTTATTACTCATAACCATCCTGTTGGGGGAAGCTTGTGGTAACACTGACTACCCGGTGCTTTTTGGCTTTGCAGAGAGTCACACACACATCCAGGAGAGACTTGTGTCAATTACAACACACACACATACACGTGTAGAAAAAGAACAACAAATAACAGAGAAAAAGAGAGTAGTCATACGTACAAGAAAATGCAACAGCATAAAAATGAAAGTACAGAGGAGGCGCGAGAGAGTGAATGTGAATATGTGTGTGTGAGACAAACACCAACAATAATACATTTCAAGTGGAACAAACACTGTTTTCAATTTTAGCCCCTCTCAAAGGTTCAGAGGTATCTATCATCCCTCCAGAAGGAAAAAAAGGAAATCATCCAATTTAGCAAAAGAGGGACGAGCGAGAGAAAAATTTGAAGCCCCAATTACAAGTAATTACCACTTTTCACTCTCAACATGGTGAAATGATTTGATGCCTTTCAGAGGGTAGTCTGGTTTAGCTCAACACAGACATCTCCTTCTGCCTTGTGTTAGTCTTTGGCGGTGGTTAATACGATCATTTGCTGGAGATAAAAGGCGGGGCGGTTAAAAATGATGGCGCTGGAGCCGGATCTGCTGGCCATAAATCACACAAGGTGGTATTGAGATGAAGCGAAGGTATGTGCCACGACAGCCTTTCGCTGTGACTAACACTAGAAATGATAAAATAAATATATCTCTGAAGGACTCAAAAGGAGGGGCATTGTGTGCAAGGTGTGTGTGTGTGTGTGTGTGTGTGTGTGTGCAAGGTGTGAGTGAGTGAGTGAGTGTGTGTGTGTGTGTGTGTGTGTGAATGCTTTGATTGTACTGTGTGTGAGAGTTATAGCAGGAAAGACCAAGTGTTTTGCTGCATTCTCACACTAGTTTAGACTGGACTTCAAGTTTAGGAATATAAGCGGTTATATATAATATCCAAAGTATCACACTGGTTGTTATAATGAATCCTGAAATGGACAAACATGTGTGCACCAAATTTCATGGCAATCCATGCAGCAGTTGTTGAGACATTTAGGAAAATGTCAGTCTTAGACTACAAATCAAGGGGGCGAGAGATATTGAGATACATCATTAGCAAACCATGAACAACCGGGTTGAATTTCAACCCTTATTTACAGACAGTGGGGATGAAACAGAAAATGAGATCAAGAGAGATGCAACAAGTCCTCGGACAGACTTTGCTAAGTCCCTAAAACCAAAGTCATGGTCAACAGCATCTTGAAAGGCTGTACAAAATGTCATGCCATTCCAAGAAATAGTTGTGGGGAAACCTGCTGGACCAAAGTGGTGGACTGAATGGCTGATCGACTGAATGACCAACATTTCCATCACTAGAGCCATGCTGCTGCATGGATGAAAAATGTCTGGTTTAACGGGGAGTGTGTGTGTGTGTGTGTGTGTGTGTGTGTGTGTGTGTGTGTGTGTGTGTGTGCGTGTGTGTGTGTGTGTGCGTGTGTGCTGATGAGCAAACTGTGGGAAAACCACAGAACAAATACCCAGACAAAAGACACTTTTCCACCTGTGGAGAGACTACAGGGTGAAAACAAACTTGTTTTTAAGGTGACGTGACCCCTCTTACACCATTAAATCACAACAAAAGCCCCTGGAGACAGACAGAGAACGTCTATCTCAGAAAGCCTGCTCCTCACAAACACACACACACAGCCTGGTGTAAGAGATACTGGCATAGTATTCACATACAGACACAAACACACACATACTCAAAGCTACAGCTCGTGCTCATTCGCAGTATTGCATCTCAACATCTACACAAGGCAAATACAGTTCCAATCCACCTGGTGGTTTGATGGCACTCACACATGACAATGCATTGATTTTTATTTTTGCCCCCCATACCCCCCCGCCCCCAGCTCTGCTGGGTGTGCAGACGGAGCGGTGTGGAGAAATCCATTAAGCCGACACTTCTCATTTCCATTGACTGACAGGCCTAGACGGGCTCGGGCTTTTGGCCCACCCGCTTGACTGGCAGCTCGACAGTTAAACAAGCCCTCCAGTTGCTATAATAGTTTAAAACACTTTCAATTACCTGAGTCAAACAAATTCTGCAGACGAGCGCTCGGGTGCTTCTCCACAAGCAATCCTACACCCCAGCGGGTCCTTCCCCGCCTATCGTTTTGTTTATCTGGAGATCCCCCACGCTACGATGAAGGGGAAGAGTTTTTCTGGACAAAGCAAGCATGAAGTCAGCAAGGGAAATTGGAGGGTACAAACTGCAGGGTACTGAGAAGAAGAAGAAGATTTTAAGGTGTTTTTTTTTTCTTACATGGTGTTTCAAAACTCTCCACTGTCTGTTTTGTATGGATGTGTTTCTTCACCGTATCTCCACCTAAACCACAGAGAACCTCCTGCGTGTTTGTGAGTGTGAGATTTGGAACAAAACTCATTAAACATAAAGTAAATCAGTTTTGACCAACCTCCTCACTTCTGCTGTGAAAAGCACACAATAACAGGGGGTGGGTAATTTCCACAAATCAATGAAATCTCACAGTAATAAGCCAGACTCATAAATCACTTGTTAACAAGCACTTCACAGCAGTGAGGTTGAGTTGCAGGTTTAAACACTTCTTGCATACTGTGAGACCTTAATTGCCAGTAAAAATATGAAAAAGGCAAATGTCAGATTGCTTTGCAGTCGATTACATAAAATCAAGACCACACTTTTTATAGCAATTTGACTGTTTGTTTACCATTATGGATTAGTCTCTTAAACAGGCTTTTTTTTTTTTTTTTTAAATCACAGCACTACTGTCACTCTATTACTAAATTATTATTGTATTATATGTCTGGAGTTGTGAATTATTTTGGCTGAATGAATCACAGGCAGTCTTTGCAATTAACAGGTGGTACACTGGGGAAAACATGTTTTTTGGAAATGAAATATAATCATAAAACTCTTTTTTTGTTGAAAATGACATTCCTGGGTATACAGTACTGTATTTTCTTCATGTGAATACAAGCTTTTACAAGGCAGAAAATATACTCTCAGTAACACAACATACAACTGAAGAAATATGAGGTAACACAGTTCACAGTACTCTGATATTTAGAGGCAAAATTGAAAATGTTTATGTAGCATAATAAACAATTGATATCTTATAGAGACAACTAGGTCCTAATTTAAGATGACTGAATTCACCTGTAATAGTACGAAGAGCAGAATGCTGCACACCACTTGCAATCAGCTCCCCCTTTTTCCATTTTTAAAAAAGGGAAAAGTGTAAATGCTTCAGAGTCATTTAATTGTCTGTCTATGTCCATTAATTCAAAATATTCCTAAACTGTATTTTGTGTTCTTTTCACTTCATTTTTTTGCCATTTGATATGGCCCGAGAGCCTTGGCAGTATACCTTTGGAGGTTCGTTATGCATAATTATCTGGCATCCCCAGCAGCACCTAGAGCTCTTGCTGCAGTAATAATCTCCATGTTGCCCCAGAAACACGAGACACACACCAGCAAAACAGTGAAGTCATTCCCTCTTTGTCCTTGAGTCGCCGTGAGTCGTGGTGTTGAGAAGCCGCGAGATGTGTAGAGCAGAGTAGAAAAAGAAATGAGAGGGAGATTGTTTTTGCAGGTCTGTTGGTTGGTCGAGATGCATAATCATATTTGAGATGGCCTTTAAGTACGCATTCAGTAGAAGGCAATATTAGCAATTAGTCATGAATCTCTTTTCTTTTCTTTTTTTAGATGAGAATGATTTAACAGTTTATTAAAGGAGTAACTGTACACTCGACTGGGTAGATGGTGTGTTCGTGTGTCATTTTGAGAGCCGGTTAGACAGAAGAGATACTATGAACCTTGTGTTAAAACACTGTATGCTGTGGACATAACTTTTAAAACTAAACACAAAAAGAGACATACTGATAAAAAAAAAATAAAGCATGTATCACAGAGGTTTATCCACCTCAAACACACACTCTTCATGTTGAAAGGTATTCAGCACTTAAAGTGATCAAATCTTTTTTAGTAATAAATGATCAGCTTTTTATTTGATATTCAATTTGTTTAGGGTGCTAGTTTGAGTCCAGCCATGAACCTTTGTCTAGTTTGGAGGGGGGGGGGGGGGGGGGGGGACAACACTTATGATGTGTTGGACCTGCTGCAGAGAAGCTTTTGGACTCCAGAGGGAATTCAGCTTCACTTCTATACCTCAGAGTTCAGATTCAACTGTGCATAATTCCCCCAGATGTTCTTAGATAACTTTTCAATTTTGGGGTTTATCCATAATGTTAAAAATGAATGAAAGACAACTATGGTCAATATGTCACCACAACTGACATTTATTTCCTGAATAACACAGTACCTGGCTAAATTTGATGTTTTATTGGCCATAACTGAACTTTTTTAGGCCTTTAACAGTAAATCATCATCTGTATTCATTTCCTCTCAACAGATGTTTTGTAAATTCTTCTTTTTTCTTCTATGAATACCAGTTTTACCTTTTTCAAGTGGAAAATTGGCTTAAATTAATTGGAATTGTAATTTGGAATAAAAAAATGTTATTTAAAAGACTACAGAAATAAATGTAATGGCAGACAGTAAGCTACAAGTAAAACTATTTATTTTTCCTGTTTATTTTTGTTTTAATTCTACCTAATTAGTACGTGCCAGCTAGCTGTGCCTACTTGCTGAAATGACACAACATTATGACAGGCAGTAACATTCAAGCAACTGCACGACTTGCGTGTTCAAAACACAGTAGCTGTGGGAGATCGTCCTCCGACCATAAATGTCACTCGGCCCATTGTGGTCTAGTGTGACTCAAGATATTACATTTACTAGAGGTGTTAATGTGGACAAACCAAAAGAACTTTACACATGATTGTTTCTAACCAATTAAAATTATTAATAAGTGCTCGTCTTTGGAGACATGAACATGAAACCTGTCTGAATCATACTTGACACACACACACACACACACACACACACACACCACCTCACTGGACTCTTTAAGTTTAAAACAGTGTGTTTTTGTGATAAAATTCTTGTAGTTGTTGACAAGGTTTGAGAGATGGGAGATCTTGTTCACAGCCTCAAACCCACTCCTCACTGATCACCGATTGGTTTCTTTCAAATAAATTGATCTATTACACTTTTAGAGTAGGTTGGTGAGGTTTTTAGGTGATCACTATAGAATCACTTCTTCAGAGTTGCTCAGCTCACACTGCTCTCTAATCTCTAATTTCCTGCAGCCTTCTGCTTCTGTAAGACAATGGACCACGAGAGAAATTATAAGGTGCTGCCGCACAGCCTTGCTGTCAGTTTTGCCCAGTGGCCAGAGAGGAACTGCAGAGAAAAAATCCCCTACAGCCCAGAAAGCATTATAAAATTGACAGGACATCTCAAACTGCAAATAAGGTCAATTATGACTTCTATGAATTTTAAATCCATATTTGCAAGATTTGCTTAGATTAAAATCTATGAAGTCATTGTGTCTTTAATGTTGTCGCCTGTTTTAATGCTGAGGGAGTTTGAAACTTTTAACTTTTTTCTGCTCCATGAAAAAAACATAGGAGCAAAAGTAGACAAACCGTCAGCACCACAAGGACTGTGACACAATGTGGGCTTCTTGCACACGTTTTGTGAACTTCTTTTCTCTGCAAACATGCCACAATGTATAAGTTCCAGTGTGTTGCCCTAAAATGAGAAATTTCTTCATGTTTTTTCATGTGTGTGATGCTCAGCTGTGCAATGCATGTATGTAGTAGAATTGATGTTTATTTGTTTTTTTTACTCAATTATGTAAGAAACACATGTTAAAAGACAGTTATCCCTTTACTGTACAGTAAAGGGATAACTATCACAAATATGTAGGATCCTTATAACAATAGCCTGGTTATGTTAAAATATAACATGTAAATGCACTCATATTAATAAAAACATCAAGATACCACTATTTTAAAAAGCATGGATCATCTGGTAAAACACACAAAATATTCATATTTACAAAACTAAAGATTAAAAATGTACTGTTCACAGAAAAGAACTGTTACATATCTATGACCAATAAAATGTTTTTTTTCTCTTCTCCCAATATAACTGACTAAAGAGAGATAAGATGCCAAGTATGGAAACACACTCCACTAGCTTCTCTGTGGTGCCTTTGCTCAGCTCAGAGTTATATGACCATTAGTAAGAAATCCAAAGGCAGTGTAAGAGTAAATGGGCTCTCAGGAGTGAAGAAGAACTACGGTGACAAATTCTCTCTCTGCCCTCCTTACCCGGCCTTCCTATCCTGGTCAATATAATCAGGCGCCACAGTGCAAACAGCCCAGGACACACCATGTAAAGTGACTCTACAATCCTCCCTCCCCTCCCCCACCACCTCGGACACTATTCGCCCTCAACAACAACCATTGATTTTTTTCCTGATGAGGATCTAGCCGGCATTTAATCTAACATTGTAACCCCCTCGCTGTAGGACATGGCTGAGCTTGTCATGCTAATCGATTGGTCACAGCAACCAGTGTAGGTTGAGCACTTAACTTTACCTCAGTTGACGAGAAGGAGAAGCATACAGTATGTTATCTCTCTATCTGAGCATATAAACAATGACTTAATATAATGAGAATATGGTTAGACATTGAAGCACAACACAAGTTTGTCAAGTTGTTGATTCTTCTCATTTTAAGGGCAGAGGAGCTCGGGATTATATTACAGTAAAAGCCTTTAACCCAGATGATAATTTACATTTTGTCATGGCACTTCCAGCTACTGTACTGTACATGTTTGACTAAACACACCATCAAGCCTCTTGAGTAGCCCATTGTTTACAGAAATCTGACTTGACCAATAGTGCTGCCATCAAAACACGGGTGGGTGTCTACCCATAATCCCTCTCTTTGTCTACTACAAAACCCTCTTTAGGCAAGGACACTGGGTTTAAATACTGCCATATGCAAATTGTTGCATGCAATTTGCATTTTTAAATATATCAAACCCTTCGGATTCACTGGATTCTCAGGGCACGCTGATCACAGATTTATGCACCTCTGTCAGTCATATTTCAACATTTCTACGCTTTTCACAATAACTCAGGAATGTGTATACATGTGATTATTCCCCAAGTGAAATTATTTCCCTGTAATATGTGGGTTAGTATAACTGCCTTTATGCCTTCTACAGCTATTAACTATGGAGCCATGAAGCTATATTTACCCCTTTCTCACTGTCTGTGTGGTCAGCTTGAATTAAGGCACATTAACACTGCTCATTGCTCATTATGAAGCCGCTCATATTCAACACAAGTGTAAAAAAAATTGTTTTTGGATTGAAAGGTGCAGCTTTTCTACCCTGTTGCGTGTTATTTAAACAATTATTTCTTTATCTTGATACCACTGCATCACCTGAGTGTAAAAAACTGTATGTACACAGAAAGAGAATGAAACAGATACTTCACACAAAAATATATAGGGCGTGTGTGTATACTGGTTAAAACAACATTAAATGTGCAAAGTCTCTGTTTTCTGAAATTAATTTTCCTATTTGTTGAGCTCAGCATGATTCTAGCAATAGCCATCGAGTCCAAAACATAAAAACAGCACACAAACATTTTATCTAGGTCTCCGTTTCATCACACGCTGCATCTCTATCACCACATAAATAAATAACCAACATATAGACTGCATCCCTATTGTACATCAAACACAGGCAAGATTACATGTGACAACGCTGGCAATTAACAATTTCTCTCACTCTGAATTCAAACTATAAAAAAAGATGATCAAGGCTCGTTGATATCCACAGACTATGCATAATTTATGTGGCTGGTACAAAATACCATTCTGTTGCAGTTCTGTTCATTCACTCGACTAATTCATTGAAATAAAGAGTCCCAAAGGGTTACCCGTGTAATCAAGCCTAATCCCAGATTGATTTGAAAGCAGTGGAAGACAGAAAGCTGGAGAAATCTGGGAAAGCTCTCTGTCACAGGAGGAAGACTGCGGGAAGCTGCGGGGTGATCGGAAGAAAGTGTTTAAAGCTCCGGTTTCAAATGGCAGGATAATAAAATAGGTCTGGGAAAAAAGTTGACAGTTAACGAAAGAATAAAAGGGTGATGATAGTTTCAGCTACTCTCAAATTAATTTGCATTATCTGCCCCTTTTGATTTTAAGATTCATATTTAGCTGATACATCTTAAAGCTCTTTCAGTTTTTTTTAATATACAAAAATAAACCAAGTAATTTTTCTGAAAATTCTCAGGATTTGTGCAGGTTGTGTTGATGGGGGATCGGATAGGGATGCAGCTGTGTGTTTGTGTTGGCTTGTGTGTATTTATGTATTCTGGGACTACTGAAGCTGTGCACTGTCTCTGGAAGAAAGAGAGTACAAAGAAGAGAGCTGAGATTCCAGGATAGTGCAAAGACAGGAACAGTGGGCAAAAGAAAGCACATAGTTGATTATGAGAACAAGATGTGAAACAATACGAGCAGTGATAGAAAAAAAAGATGATTTCCTCTTTTTTTTTTTTTTGTTTGATTCATATACAAGACATACACACTGTATTTCAGAGCCAAAAAGATGAACTACAAGTAATGGCGGTAAAGGTGGGAATACTCATGCGAGGCATTTAAAAAAATCGATTTACTGGGATGTTTGTCTTTTACTTCTCTTATTGTTTTAAAACTAGAAAAAACTGCAGTACTCATTTTTGCAGGAAACAACAGTTGGGACGGTTATTTCTTAAAAATAAAAATACAGTTGTTACCCCAAACAGTAAGCATCCGCTCCATGTAAATCCGCAATGTTAACCTGATCCGTGACCACCTTTCTCTTTCCATTAGTGGAGCAGTGGGGACAAATTATGGTCTCTGTCTTTGTCACAATTACCCTCTCGACACACTCTCCTCCACACTCACATGGCTACACAGCCGCTTCATACACGAAAGGACTTCTTGAGGAGCTTCACTGCATAATTATCCTTTCCCACGGACCCTGCAGCCTAAGCTTGTCCCAGTTTGACTAACACACAGCGGGCTGAATGTTCTTCTTTGTACCATCTCTGTCACTACCAGACAATCAAAAATGATACTGAATCTAAAAAAGGTTTGAAGCATGATGATACTGAAACCAAAAAGAAAAATCAACATTTTACTTTCTCTGCACTAATTCTATTTTAATCAAAGAACTATTGTAACAGAGATTAATTCAATTAAGATTTGGTCAGTCGATGTTTTTCTTCGCTTGTTGTTCTCTCCTCTCATCATTTGTCTTTAATGAAAGATAAATAATGGAGCTAATAAAAGACGTGCTCTTAAGTTCAGCAACACTATTTGTGGTGTTGTGTTTCGACTCTAGTAGAGGAATGTGTATCTCAAGTATCGTAGGTCATCAAGCTCCATCTACTGACAGCATTTGGCCACTAAAATCAAGGGTAAAATGCACACATCATAACATGATACATCCATGTATTCATCGTTTAGCTTTTTTCCATTCTGGAGAAACACTGTTTACTTAAACAGGAATGTTTGTGAGTCTATATCATCCCTCTCCTTACATTTAAAAACATAACTAACCATATAAATCACCCTTTTATGCAATAGCTTTCTGTACTATATTTTTCAATTTCTTCATGAGATGACAAAAAATATATACAATTTAGTCTAGCACTTGCAATCCTAATTGTTTTCCCATCTTTTTCATTGTATAATGTGATTGTTAACTCATTCATTTTCTTTGGGACAAACTACATGAACAATCCAGCATAGTGTTTGTATAAATTTGGATTGCAGCTGTATTTACAATCCAACCTACATCTACAAGACAAACATTGAACTTGTGGTTGGTTATGGTGTGTGTTTATATAATTTTGAGTCACTTTAGTTTGATCTTCTAATTCACTTTATTTATGAATATGTGTGTGTTGACATGTATTTTGCTTCAATTGAAACAACTGTTGTTTGCCACACTGATCTTATGATTGTACAACTGCATGGGGTCCACACTGACAAAGCAGTTCAACTGAACAAGTCAGAGTAAAAAGTCATTCAGAGTTCAGATGGCGCCATCTACTGCTATTCTATGGTCAATACAATGAAATGCACCGAGAGCTCTTCTATAGTCATCCACCATACAACTGGGATTATAAAAATAAGATAAAAGAAACACTTAATTTGTGGAATATAATCAGAATGTTTTCAATATGGACAAACTAATCCTGAAGCTGCATGTAATCCTGTGACTCAGGATTTGATCCTTGGACTAAACTGTCACACATTTTGCATCTGACAATGTGCTCTATTCTCAATGAATATATTATTGGGTGTTTATGGTACAGTATATACACTCATATTCCAGACATAATGTATTGGCAAAGCAACATCAAACTCAAAGCTCAAAACCTGTTTCACGGGTCAACTGGCTCTATCTGCTGATCACACACAGGAAGGTAAAAGAAAATCAAAGGCATCTGCACACATCAAACACTGTGAATATTACCAGAACTCATCTTGATTTTTAAAATGAATTTGTTCATATTTGGAGCACAGACAACAGAGAACTGCTTCAGTTTGACTGAGAGATGAAGAGTGCTGATCTTCATCTAGGCTCTGGCACAAGTACATAGTGTCTGAAAACTGAACCAACAGAAGGAACATTGTAATAAGCTGCAATTCTGGTATTTAAACAACTGTTTTGGTTTGGCATTTCATTTCCTGCCTTTGTTGTTTTAGGTGAAAAATATTTTGTTGCAAAATCACTAACCTTAATTTTTCCATCAATGTTTCAAATGTATTCATGTAAAGTAACATGTCAACACAGACTGACTGAACTGCTCAAGTAGAAGTTACAGAGGTCAGATAGCTCCATCTAGTGGCCATATAAAGCAAATAACTGCAAAAAGTACACCCCATATAAGTGTCCCTATTACCGTACTCACTGACCAATATTCAAAATACACAAGTTTTAGGTCACACTGCACAAAAATACAAGATTTTACAGGTGTGTCTAGTGCTTGAGGCTGAAGACTAGAACAAAAGAAGCAAGGAAATAAATAACCACAGAATAAGACTGAAAAGAATCATGGAAAAGCCTTTTGATATCCTTGACAAAATATTTAAGACTGAGATTAAAATACTCATTACACAACAATAGTGAACCTCAACACAGCTTTAGAATTGCTCTAAAAATCTCAAACTTATCCATCAACCACCCCCTCCAAGCGTATGTTTTTCAATCCTAAGGCGTGTGCCCTGCATTTTTTAGATGTTTCCCTGCTCCAACACACCTGATTTAAAAAAAAAAAACGGTCTTTATCAGGATTCTTCGGCGCTTGATGACAAGCTGATCATTTTAATCATATGGAAGTGGAAGACAAATCTAAAATATGCAGGGTAGAGGTGCCCCGGGACCAGAATTGAACAATCCTGACATGGTCACCAGATCTCTCTGAGTTAACCACATGGTAAAACACTTTTTCTACAATAAGCAGAATTCACCTAACCATGAAAATACATGAAACACACAACTTCGTAGAACTCATCCTTCATTCAGACCTATTTTCATGCTGAACCTAAACTACATTTAACTTCCACTGCTGGCTTTGCTCCACTTTTCTCTGCCTTAAAGGCAAGTGTAAAAGTAGCTCAGCCAACAAAACTGATATGTTAGCTGGAGTTCTATTTATAGTTTAAAGTGTATTATCTGTTTTTGTATTAAAAAAAAGTTAATTGTTTTTAGCTGGAACAGCTGCATGTTTCTGGGCCTGTGTATAAAATGATAACATAAAATAAATTTGCTGGACAGAACTTCAATTTCCTCAACATCATGATGACTTTCTCAACATCATGACAACTTTCTCTGTCTGCAAATGACATACAATCCCAAATGGATCCCAGCAGGATGTGAGGGTGTGTATGTGCATGTGTGATGATTTACACAATTAAAAGCTCTAGTTTGGTCAATTTTAAACTTATTTTGACAGTTTGAACTAAATGATTAGTCAACTAATCTGCATTTAAGGATTTTTCTTTGGTTTTGGGAAACAGTGATGACAGGTTTTACCACTTTCTAATATTTCACCAGTGAAAATAATCATTAGTTGCAGCCCTAGTTTAAACCAGACTTAAGTTAGTCTGACCTTCTGTTCCTGGACTTAAACCTGAATTATTTAGGTTAACTAAAGTCAAACATTTTCCAAGTCCAGCTTCATCCATATGTGTACTACATCACTTCTGTCAATAAACAAACCAGAATTACCAGTAAGTTAAATCAACAAGTGTGATCCAATAGTCTTCAATCAGCAAATAACTATAATTGGGCTCACAGACGGTGTCAAAAAGCATTTTAACCCCAAGTTAATTACTATCACTATGACACAGCGTCACAGACACCTCAATTATACTTTTAGGGAAAAAATATCGTTTTAAAAAAAGAAAAAAACAACAACAACAAATTAGAGCACCAACTATGAATTGTGTGACAGCTAGCAAGAAATAGCGACAAACCAAACTTTAGCCATTAATTAGCAGGGTGAAAAACGTAAACAATTCCTCACCATTTTGACGATAAGACCACTTGACAAAGAAGTACATCCGCCTCGAAGGGGTTGATAGATTTACTGTTCGAGGTTATCCATCTTTGAAGTGAAGTTTGAAGGCATTTGGCGGCCTTTGACACAAACAGCAGCCGCCATTGTGACGTATTAAAACGTAACAATGGAGCCTCTCAGTGTGACTCCTCCAAAACTCCGGCTAGCCTCTAGCTAGCTCTAGCTAGCAATGTCACGTTCACCAGCCAAAACAACCAAAAATGGCGTCCCCAAATGAAATAATGTTGTAGGCTATGGATTGTGAATAAAATGTATTTTATTTTAAACTTTATATTATTTTTCTGTCTTTGTGCTAAATAAGCAAGGCTTTATACTTGTTCCTGTCATCAGCTTAAGGAACAGCAAAGCAACAAAAAAGTAAAAAAATGAGAAAATCATAACATTACTTAATTGCTTTTCTGGAACTTGAAATCATATAATTTGGTCTTCATCTGCAGATGGAGTTTGCACATTGTTCATGGAGCTGCAGTGTTTTAAAGGCCATTTTAGGGATGGGTTTAAAAAAGAAACAAAGACATAAAATGATTTATTAAATACATTTCCATTTTTTTCATTTCTTTTCTATGTTGATGCAGATCATGTGGTACAATTAAACGCACCTGAACAACTACTAAATGGACTTTGAAGAATGAACCTCAGGTAAAAAATAAATTAGTAAATAAATGAGTTATATGTAGCTATGTTGTCCCCATGGGGAAATGTGTCTATACAGTGCATCATGTGCACTTCCAAAACAGATAGGCTAGAGATAGATAGATAGATAGATAGATAGATAGATAGATACATATACATGTCAAAAAGTTGTTTTGAATAACAACAATTATTTAAAAAGTTATCAAAGTTGGTTGCCCATTTTAATAACAGAACTAAATTGAATAATCAATTCAAAAGTGTCAAATGTAGAAGCTGTCAGTGATTACTAGTCCAAAGGCATAAACTGAAGTTTAATTAAAAGTGCAGTTGTCTTCTCTGTACTCTAATTAGACAGAGCCTATTAAAACACAGAAAAATCTATAGTTGAAGAAACAGACCGGTGTTACAGAATGGAATTGAAAATGATTTCCTCTAAATTACAGCATTTAAAGGAAACTTACAGATCCCCTCCAGAAATGTTTTAAGAATATAAATAGTCTGCTAGGAACAATAATAATTGTCTAAAACAAAATGTCTAATTACCACATTGAAAATCTCATCAAAAAATCAAAAATCAATGAAAATGCAAATATATTTTAATTCTCAGTGTATATGCACTGAAGCTTCAAGTTTATATATCAAACTTGTGTAAGTTATATTGAACCAGGAATGGCTCTGTAACTACAGTAGTATTGATATCTCAAATCATTCTCATAGACCTACCCCTAAAAATTGGATTTTAAATGAGCACAGACAAACTTTCCCCCTTCAGCAGACACATGTGAAACAGCCTTCTAGTATCAAACTCTGCACATACATTGTTGAGTCGAGCTCAAACATCCAACTGAGGGAACAAGAAGCAAAAAATAAATCTAAGTGGAGGGGGACTTTAACCTCAATTAGTTTTGAGGTTTTGAATCTTGTGCACAAATCAACATGCTCATTTGTTTTGCAAAACTGTGTCTATAAATAGATGGTCACAAAAGACAAGAGGTAAATGTCAGGAGAAGTTAATGTTGTTGCATTCTTACTGGTTGCCAAGTTGTTCTTGTTAGCATTTGTCCATATCCACTGTGTAGTCTGTTGTCCCATGGTGATGCTGCATAAACTCAATTAATTCAGAATAACTAAGACATTAATTAGAATGTGACCTCAGTTGTCTGGATCCCTTGTTGATCAGTGGCCTTAATCTTTTTAGTGAAGACACGTTTTGGTCTCCTAAAATGGCACAAGGACTCCCTTTGTTTACCGTGTTATATGCCACTGATTAAAGTCGTGATAGGTGTTGAGCTGGCTTGTTAACAAAAGAATGTGTCGCTTTAGTGTGTGGTTTTGGGAACTTTGAGCAACAGAGCAGTGCCTTGCTCACCAATTTTAAAACTGTTACTGCTGACTCACATGCAATCCTTGTTTAAATTGATGGATCATTTAGAGAGTTATTGATCAGGCTGAAACATTTCTGGGGAGCTAAAAAGAGCTAAGACATAAGCACATTTCACTTCAGATGCAGCTATTCATCCTCAGGGACGACCCAGGAGCTGCAGATAGTGATGGGTGCTTCGTTTATTTGAAAAAAAAAAAAAAAAACCCAGACATGCACCTCTAAACTATAGTAAAATCTCATGGCTTGTAGTATCTGTTCAGGTTACATGCAGCATGAAAACTCTGCATCTAGCTCTGTTGCAGAAAGCCAGACCAGCAGTCATAGGTGCAGCAGCAGAAATAATGTTGCATTCACAGTGATAAGGACTTCCACAGGGAACGAATGGACGCAGTTCAGGGAGTTCATCTCAAGGTGAGATAGCTGCACCATTATTTATATAGTTTGTGCCTGCAGTATTTCCCCTGCAAGGCAGATCCTGACTTTGAGAGTTAGTTATCCGGTCACATTTGAACATCACATTTTATGTATAATCTCTAGTTTGTGCAGTTGTATATGTTCACAAATGACAGTAGGTTCAGGGGTTTAAATCTGCACTGACAGTAAGATGCATTTGAATACAATATTTAGTTTTACTGTTTTTAATCAACCTAAATGGTCACAACACATCAATATGCAGGAAGTAAAGAGACAATAAAGACAGGCACATTTTTATACAAAAGCGATTAGCCTTTTTTAATCTTACATTGCATTGAAAATTTACATAATAGATTCATACATTTTACAAATAATTTCATCATAAAAATATATTTCTGTACAAAACACTTTTTTATTCTATATTTCATCTTTTTTTTTTCAAATGGTGAATATTTCCAATGTCCCCAGGCAGGAACGGCTTTAAGTCTTTCAAATCACATGGGTCTTATTGCGGTCAGTCAGTAGGAAAAGCCTGTGGCAAAATAGACTGAAGCTTAGAAAAAAATGACTTCTGATGAAGGGGAGGACTGGAGCAAGTGTGTGTTTGTGTTTGTGTGTGTGTGTGTGTGTGTGTGTGTGTGCGTGTGTACTTGTGTACGCATGTTTTTCTTCTTTTTTTTAAAGAGCTCGTGTGGATGATAGGGTTGGGGGGAGCTGGGGGGAGTCCCATGGTTTTTGGTAGGCACTGTATCAGATCCATACCGAAAAACAACAACAACAGCAACGACGACAACAACAGCAGCAGCAACAATCAATCCAAAGTGTAATAAGAAATAATGTCACCATAGCAATGCAGTGCAGGACAGTCGCAGCGTGGATAAACAAGGGGAACCGCAGCTACCGTTGCTTTTAAATCAGTAATGACTCTAAAAGGAGTTTTCTGTCAGCTGGTTTCAGTCAGCGCCTGTGGTCACGACAGCGGGGGTTCTTAAAACAAAGTCAATGTTCTTGCTCACCCTGGCACCCAGACTCATTAAAAACAACTAGTATTCATCATGTGCTGGGACACAAACTCAATCTCTTGAATCTCTTACTCCTTAAACCAGGCTCTTTAGAAGAAGACAAGTACTTTTTTGTTTTTAAATGGGGACCAAAGCTGAAAAACAGTGAGTCATGCTCATTGATATATGTATTCCTGTCATGTGGGGACCAATTAATATAGGTACAGTATATGGTGCATTTTCAGGCCCAACCCTTACGATAAGAAACTACTATGGATGTTATGTGCACTCATATCCAACATCTTCTCTCAGCATTGGTTTATTGATGGCATATGAAACCGTCAGAGAAGCCAAAAGCTTGTGCAACAACGGCTTCCTGTGGCTGACGGGTAAAATACAGTGAAGGTTGCCAGCTATAAACATTTTTTATCAGAATTGGTAGCAGGCCAGATCTGAAAAACAGCTACCAGCCAAGGAACAGTGAGCTGAGATTAAAAGGCTATATATTTATGAAATAAAAATAAGCATTCAGTGCGAGGGGAAATAACAAATATCAGTGGCCTTGGTTATATGTTTGAATTTATGCTGTTGTCAACTTGAAAACCTTGAAGATCTTTTCCCAAATCATTAGTTCATCTTACAACTTCAGTGTCTCTGAAATAAATGATGTTCAAGGACCTTTAGAGCCATTGAAATGCAATGTGCACACGAAAAATACTGCACAAGAGTCATTAAGATCTATAAGTGTATGATAGTTCATTAAATGCCAAAAGGAGTACAAACTCCTTCTTTACATTAAATATTTGTATTGTGTATGCCAATTTATAATTGATGTGGACTCCAGTACAAGGTCAAATCTGAACCATTTGAAATGTCTCAGTTACCATGATTACAGACATTTCAGCATTGATTTGTGAAACCAAACACTATTTTGACAGAGGTACCAACCTGAGCACCAAGACTCAGTGGTATAAAACCTGGAGCTGAACTCGAGGTGATGCTCCTTTGAAGATTAACATATCTTTGAGGTTTTAAGACCTTATAAGGTATGCTTTGCAAGTAAACTGCGTCATCATTTTAGTAACATTTCACAAAGAAACCCATGGAAAACATCCTAAAAGCCATTCTTTCCAAACCAAATTCATCATTCATGACACTTTTTACCCATCAGTAACTGGCATGTCAATATACAACGCACATTTTCTACATGGGTCAAAACATGTTATGTGGTCCATCATCCACAGACTACATGTTGGGCAGTTCACCAGCAGTAATTATCTTTACCATTACTATTATATCTTTTTTACAGTGTTTCTTCAAGATTGAAGAAACCATTAACTTCAACCATAGTCAGAGCTGGATGAGAGTTTGGCCATATATTATCAAAATAGTGGATTCCATTAAGCGCTGGGCTTCCTTTGAATTTTGACATGAACATATCCCTGCATTCATATTATCAAGTTAAGTAAGAAAAAGGTGCTGTTATTCCATCTGATTGTTAAATTATAAGTTATAGATGACACCATTATGTATCTGCAGTGATCAACAACTGTAGTGAAGGGGCAGAAAAATAATGGCAACCACAGCAGAAACTCCATCTATTAATGATTATAGAATAACCAGAATTTCCCCCCCAGGGATCAATAAAGGCTCATTTTATCTTATCTTAGAAATCTGCCATGTGTAATAAATGTGTGATGAAACATTAACTTGAAACAGCATGATTGTTGCTGGCAAACCTTGCATCTCAACAATAATGACAACAACAATACCACCGACACTTATCATGATTGCCTCTGTGGGAAAGACAGTGATGGTGTGAGGAACGTCACGTTACACAAGAAATTAAAATAAAACCAATTTCGTGTCACAAAGGAAACAAAAATATTGTTTGTGACTTCTGTGAACAGCACATAATTGTAATATCTGATATTTATTTCTTTTTTTTCCTAAAAACTCTCTCTGCTATAATCTGTCTTTCCCTTTCAGCCCCTCCCCTGTGGTAAATATATAGCACAAAAATATAGGTGGTGAATGCTCCCGAATATATATGCAATAGATTTACAGATCAGAAGATTCTGCAGCAATAACAAAGAAAGGAGAGAAGCACTCGCAGAGTGCAGAATTACAGTGGAACGGTGTCCACAATCATAGGGCTATAACCCTGTTTGTCTGTCTTTTAGCCTTTCTGTCAATGTATGTCTGTGTCTCCTGTCTATCAGCCTGTCTGTGTTTAGTTTGTGTGTAAGCCTGTTAATCTGTGTTTAACCTGTCTATCTGTCTGCAACAGTCTTAAGACCCTGCTTGTCTTCTTGAATGTGTCTATCATTTTTTGTGTTTAACTGTGTTTTTTGTCTCTTAATGCCACCTGTCTACACTCTGCATCTTTAGATTTTCGTGAATGTGTGTACCTGTCAACTTTTTATATCTGTCACTCAATCCTGTCAGTGTCTCTGTCTGTGTAACCTTTCGATGTGTCCATCTCTCAGTGGGTAGACAGGTAGTGTTCCTGTAGAATGTGCTTTAGTGCCAGAGCTTTCTCTGTTTCTCAAAGTCTTTTTCCTTTGTTAGTCCATCAGAGTCCTCTGTTTCCATTCAGCTTCTTTCTCATCAGAATCCATTGAAATTAACAGGATCTGGAACATCTTTCCTCAAGGCCATATTCTGTCTGATCTGATCTGTTATACGGAGAGAAGGCCAACCTCTCTCAGCAGTTGATTTCAGGTTAGACAGGCTCTGATTTGCTGTGTTGGGATTTCAAGATCTCATCTTTTCTTTTCATGACTCCCTCACTCTCCTTCCAGTTCAGTTAGGGGTTGACTCCAACTCCTCAGCCTCTTCTCTTATCCACTGGATGTGAAGGAGCAGTTTATCCATTAGATGAGTCAGTTTCTTCTCATCTGTTCTATTAGTGCTAGCTCCCCTTTAGACTCCTTTTAGTTTTGCTTTGCTCTAATCCCAGTTCAGTTAGGATTATAGCTCCATCTCCAGGGCTCCCCCTTATCCTTTGCTTAGGAGTTACTCCCTTTTCAAAGCAACTTTTGCTACTGTCTGCTAGCATTAGCCGTCTCAGATTCCATTTTAATAGAAAAAGACAAGAGACTGGTAATAGCAGCCTCTGGTTATCATGGAGAGAGGAGGTTGTCCTCTCTGGTTAGTAAGGTGTTATACTCCGTGGTCATTGTAGAAATTTTAGAGGCTCCTGCTCACAGCTAGTCAGTTTCTAGTTTACTTATGGTCTGCTGGTGACAGTGTCTGTTACTGTCAAATCTTGAACTCAGATAAACAGCATTCTTTGCTTCACAGTGTCTTTTGTGACATCCCACTCTCTCAGTAGCCATTTTGCTTCTGTGTTCCTCACAGCAAGTATTGGTTCAGTACAGTTGGGGAGACAACATGGTACAAATGAAATCAACCCAGTTTTGTAGTGCAGTTTATCTCTATGATGTATAACCATGGCCAGAGCACTGATAATGTGCTCTCGTTCTCCCCAGGCAAGGACTAACGGTCACAGAGTGGAGAGTGGGTCCTTCTCTCCAAAGCTCTGTTTGAAATACAAAATTTGGCACTGGGTTACCGTGACGTGACAGTATATCCGACTAGCAGGTCATGGCTTTATCATTATTACTGGTATTAAGGACAGTGAGTGGGATTAAATAAGAGGTCAAAGTGTACTAGCTGTGTTTGGTTTATAATCAAATTATGAACTATCCTTGACCAGCTATGACTTTGGGTTTTCATCCTTTTCTTGATGTAACATCTCACTTTGAGTTTACATTGGTTGTGTTGCAACCATCAAACATAGCAAATTCGGTTGTGGATACAAAATGCCGGGAGTGAAAGGAACCAACCCCAAGTTTTGGTTTCAGGTGGATAATTTTCCCTTGACTAGGCAAGATGAGGTTTCTGAACTGGGACTGAAGTTTTTTTTGTAATTAATGTAGACCATGCTGCTGACGATGTTGAGGTTTGAGTCGAAGTATACGGCTTTCCCCCTCCACAACCTTGCACCAATTGTGGTCCCATAAGATATCTGAGTCATTAAGTTCAAGTGAGGATAATCAATCCTCAGACCATGGTGCAGACAGTATTTAGATTTGGATCGAATCTAACAGCCTTCCCTTCCACCGCCTTGGCATTGGTGTTGTACATGGGATTCTCAAAGGCAGCCTGGCCATTGTTGTTTTCATGGACTGAGCAGCCTGTGTACTGTGTTTTTGGTGTGGTTCTGTGAAGAAGAAGAAAAACAGAACAGCAAATATAAATACAGCGTTAGAATGATAAAACTGCTCTTATTGTCTGTTAATATTATCATAACTGGGGAACAATAGCTATGGGGAGCCTTGGGAGTGGAAGAATGGTAAACAACTTTTAAGAAGGATTAGAAGGAGTGTTCTGCTTATAGAAAGCCTGAGTGAGATTCCAATCAGCCCATCCAAAACTAATTCCTTCAGCAAGCTTTTTTTTTTTTTAGATATCAGGAGACAATTGCACCTGTTAACAATGACAACACCAGTCAATTGTGCTTAAACCACACGTGATAAACTGAATTGTTTTGCAGCATAGTTTGCAATAGGAAATGACTTAATGACTTAACTGTCTCCTAGCATCTAAACAACCAAACGACCAGGGCGGGTTTTTTTGGTTTTTTTTCACGAAATATGACAGCTGCCTTTCTACGTCTTGTATGACAGTACAACAAACACAAGTGATGTAAATTAAATGACAGGAACACTTTTTTTTCCTATTGCTGAAGAACAGACATGACTTAAATGCAATTCATGTAAGGTTTTTTTAGCACACCTTTGTTTGTAGAGATAGAAGCCAAAGCCAGTGAAGATTAGAGCGAAGAAAGGCACCAGAATTGCGATAGCCACAGAACTGCTGTTAGTACCAAGCTGAGGCGGTGGCGAGTTCTGACTCTCCGACATATTGAGACCTGTTGCATACAAAGAAATGCATTGTCATTGGCCACACAACTGGTCAGGATCATATGATGAAACAACTGAGAATTATTTATCTATTATAAGCAAAATTGTGATCATATTATTTTTGGAAAAATGAAAAAACTAAGTTCTGTTGCATGCTTGAAAGGAGGTCTTCCTAAGTGGCAAAGTCTGGCATTTCTCTCCACAGCAGCTGCAAGTCAGATCTTGTTAACAGTGGATGCTGGAAGATCATCATTATTTTCTCTTCTCAGCATTTGCAGTTGAGCCGAGACTTATAATATAGAGAAAGCTGGTCAGATTGTGTTAAATGTCTTCTTAATCCCAAAATAATGAGCCTACTATAGGTGTGATTTGCCTCGGCTTATTTGCTGATTTTGGCATCTGTGCAGATCAGTTACTGATTACCTAAAGTAAATGACTCCTTTCAATTAAATTTGATTGCAATGGAAGATGCTGGCTGATAGGGCTTAGCCCTTTTAAGTGTAAAGAGCAGCTTTTGCAAAGTGAGAATCTATCCAGCACAAGGCTGACTTAGTGTGGGCAGTTAAGTCACTGTTGCCAGCAAAAAGGAGTTCTCTGATCAATTACTCCATCATTGAAATTCTCACAAACAGTTCATGAGATTTTCCCATCTCATTATTATCATTTACAGTCAAAGTTGACAAAACACAATCATGCAATATTTGGAGCTGTTACTAAACCTAAAACAGAATTACCCAGTCGTTGAAGTCCAAACTGTCCATAGTCTTTTCCCTGAATGAAACCTTGGAACACATAACTAGAACCATCAGGCTCTGCTGATACCTGGAGATGAAATGAAGAGATGACAAAGACAGGAGAGAAATAATGGTTGAGAAAAGGTTTTAGGAACAAAGAAAGGAAGAAGAGAGAGATAATAACATTTTGTGTCAACTCAGCAACATACAAATTAAAGATATTCTTCCAAATTTTTCTTATTCTATTGTTGAAATATCTGATAAGCAAACAACATCAGATTTACATATGTTTACACAATTGGGCATTTTGCTGTAAATTGTGAGTGATCCAGCTTGTCTGCAAAGATTTTTAGACCAGCGGGTGCTGCAAAACTGCAGATACCCTGTGATGAATATTTACTGAATGCATCAGTACAATGTAAAGAATTAGGCATAATAAGGGAAAAAAGGGATATGTACAAGAACCTAGAAAAATGAAGCCGGCTCACAGAAAGTAATCATTGCAGTGATTTTCTGAACAAATAAGATATGTGAAATGAACTATACTCTCCCAGTTGTGGAGCAGTGACTGTCTCACTCCCAATTTGCCTGTTCAGTCAATCAGAGAGATAACTGAATAGCACTGAATATGTTTGTCCTGTAGTTTTGATGACGGAATTAAATGAAGTTGATTATTTTATGTCCACTGAGACTTACAAATCCATCCATGGTCCAGGAGTCATCTATGATTTTGGCTGGAGAGATGGCTGAATCCTTCAGCTGGTTTCCCTGGTTCACATAGTTCACCTGGTACATCAGCAGGAGCAGCCTGGCCTCAGAAGCCTTATACACTCCTGGAGAGGACAGCAAAAACATATGGTTTATAATATCCCAGAGAATATAATTGCTAGCCTACTGCAGAACGTTACTATATATCAGAATGTGTTCTTTTTTCCACTGGTGCATCACGTTGCGTATAAAATATCAGTATCCAAAGGGAAATTATAAACATAGAAGAGAGAAACATGTTTTTGAGACAAAAAAACCCCAACAAGATTACAGTACGTACAGAAGAATCAGTAAAATGAGTTAATTATAGATAAAACGGTCTCAACACCTTACTCTTTGTAAATCACATTGCCTTTTTTTAAACATTATTCATTATTGATATAAGGGTTAAGAAATGCACAAATACTAGATTTATATTAGAAATCAACAGATAACAAATACTGATACTAGATATAGGTCCAATACCAACTAATAGCTGGATGTGGTATCAGTGACAATCGGCCAATCTGGTATTAGATACCATTATTTTAATAAATAACAATACAGTAAATGTATGTCTATGTATTTATTTGTTTACATTTTGTTTTATAAATTTAGAAAAGCATCTTTTAAGTCTATTCTAATTTTGCCTTAAACATAAAATAATGATCCAGTTTTATTGACACAGTTAGGCATAAAGCTTATTAATTAAAACACTGGTATTGAACTGGTGCTTGGTATTGGTTGTTACCCAGAGCCGTGGAATCGATATTGGTATCAGGACTGAAAAAGTGGGATCAGTACATCCTTAATTTATATCGATCCTATGATCTCAGTCTCAGAAGAAAAAGCACACAAGTGTACTTCCCAAATTGTTTAACTATTCCTTCAAGTACAGTGCTTCAGTAAGGAAAAAAATTACATCTTAAGACAACATTGAAGTTAAATGCAACTTGGCACTGGCCCTTTGGTGACTGCATGAGTGCTGCTTTAGTTGCTACTGATCTAAGGCCGCTCCTTTAAGCCACAAGACAGATGTTAAAAGCCTGATAGCTGCATTTTTTTGTTTTTAAATATGGTGTTCGTGCTATCTGCTACCAATTCTAGCTTCAACAGGATTTGTGTTTTAAAAGGGTCTTAACCCCCTGCTGATGTTGTTGTAGGACCCCAGGAGGTCTCTGTCTGAATAAGTGTATGTGTAGATGAGGGTTTGGGTGGGAAGTACTCTGACAAACATTTAAAAAGAAGCTGGCAGCTCTAGGGAGGGAGTGAACTTCATACAGCACTAATCTGACATAAAACAACACAGTGTGTGATACAAAAGGTCGAAAGTAGAAGCTTCATACTACACAGAATGTCTAACATAGAGTGCTGTACCATAAACATGACATACAGTATGACCTCGCCATGTCTTGTGACGCAAAGTTAACTATACATTATATACAGTATGTAGGATGTAATTAGGACAGATAACTAATTGCTGCATTGCAACATGCCTGATAGGAGCAGTTCCATGTTGCTGTTGCTAAGGGTAACATTGACCCTCCCTGTCGTGGAGTTGAAGCTGGTGATGCTCAGTGTCATTGGCTGCTTCCTCCCACGGTAATTATAGGATCCTTTCCATATGTAGTTAGGAGCAAAGACGTCATCTGGAACTAAAGAGCAGAACAGAATGAAACGGACATGTTAAAAACCAAATAGGACGTGTGTTTAGTAAGTATCAGTAAAATCTTAATTAAATAAAAATAAATAAACAATCTTGCAGAATCAGAATATAATAATAATAAAAATATAGTGTAATAGTGTATGCCTTATTGGAATAAAGTACAATAAATACATGAATAGATAGGAGTGAAAATCTTACACAGTTAATAGCCAGGAAGAGTTTACATTGAGACAGACTATTTCTGTAGTTTTAAAAGTTATCGCCTGCTTTGATAGTTACAGAAACTTGCACATATTGCAGCTATAAGGTTTCATGTGTAATGAAGAGTTAGATAAAATAAGAGAGACAAGATGATATTGTATTGATCCCATAAAGGGAAATTTAGGCATTACAGCAGCAAGCCACAAGTAAAAATTGGGCAACATACACAACATATGAATGTCTATATAAACAATGTACACATATAAATAGCAGCCAAAAGTGTAAGACCTGAGATGTAACTGCTTCGAAGTGACAAGTGCAAGAATATGTAGGAGCTGACAAGTGCAAGATTATGTAAAAGATGACAAGTGCAAGAATATGTCAGCGCAAACCCTGAGGTTGGGTGGTTCAGTGTGAGGAGATGAACTCAGTGTGAGTTACTGAACTCCAACAGAATAGAACAGATTACAACAGAGTAGAAAAAACCAAGAAGCGAACAAAACTACAGCACAGAGAAGAGCGTAGAGAACATCACAGTAGCTAATTTACCTTTCTATGTGTAGTGAGGAAAAATAAATTATTCAGAACTATGATGGAATGGGGTAGAGTACAATAAAATCGACGAGTACATGAAGAACAACACTGTGGAGGCAGGAAAGAGCTGGGTGGAATGAAGCAGAGCAGATTATTAAACTACAGCAGACAAGACTAAACCAGAACAAAATCAAATGGACAAGAAAAGTGGAGAATAGACAAGGAATGACAGCCTGAAACAGACAAGACTGTAATAGAACTGACCGTTAAGTTTTGGGCTGGGGGTTCCTGTTGCTGGTTTCACAGGTTTCTTCTTCTCTCCAGCTACACACAACAGAGATACAGAGGGTGAAAGACTTCTTAAAACATGAGCAGATATGCTGTGATACAGTATGAAAATATATTAAAATGTTTAGCTAAGGTCCTAAGAAACCCGGCTTATACAGGGGCAGGTTGCACTTTATATTACCAAATTAGGCTGCAGTGCTGGTCACCATTAGTTGCACATCCCTATAATGAGTGGGAAGTGTGTTGAAAAGGGGTTACCAATGATAAATATCTTTAATGATTATTTGTAGGCAGAGCAAGGCAATAAAGCTCATGACAAATAATTGTAGTGCATCTTAGACTGTTACGGACCAGTGCATATAATTTAAGGGGATCTATTGGTAGAAATATAATATAATATTAATAAGTATGTTTTAATTGGTGTATAATCATCTGAAAATAAGAACTGTTGTGTTTTTGCTACCTTAGATGAGCCCTTTATATCTAGATAGGGAGTGGGTCCTCTTCTACAGAGCCCACCATGTTTCCACAGTAGCCCAGAATGGGCAAACACTACCTCTAGAGAACACCTTTGGCATTTTGTGTGAGGTTTGCAGCAGTTTTCCTACATACTTTGAAGGGGAGGGGGAGGGGTATTCAGTTGGTTGCAATCTGCAATCAAACCGCTAGATGTCACTCAATCCACTACACTGGTCCTTTAAGTGTGGCCTTGAAGTTTGATCATTCAAAACAGCTTCTATCATCGCGTCAAGATGCAGCCATTGTTACCAACAAGAAAGGCAAGCAAGCCAGAGGGTACGTGTCCTACAATCTCAAATTGGATCAGGGAATGCTCCCATTTTATAGGCTACTTCAGGCCACAAGCTTGCCGCCCTTGGTGGAATGATTGTAGTTGAAGTTGAAGATTGCAGTTTTTTCCTTGCACAGTGGTGGCCTCACAACTTCATCTGTTAACATTTGCTGGTAAAAACACTAGCATAACACTAGTTTGAGGATTTCTATGATGAAAAAAATGACCAACTTGGGATTGCATGTACATCTCTTGGAATCTACACCTTGTTATTTGCCAAAATACCAATGGAATATTTTGTGGTACGATCCAAAGCCACAGAACAGCTACTAAATAAACACTGCGGTGAGATTGTTTTGTCAACTAGTGTTAGAGTCAACAATGGATGAATCCTGTCCTTAAAGTGCTGTGGAAGACATTGAAAGCTCCAGAATAGCTACGAAAGGGACATTGTGTTCAGACTGTTTTGGCAACTGTTGATTTGGTTTGAGTTCAGCCTCATGGTGGGTATTCTATGCTAGTAGTTACAAGATGTGGCTAAGAGGGATGGTCATTGGGCAGAATCCCTGCATTAGCATATCTATACATTACAAGGACGTGCTGGTGGACTGAAATAAAATCCACAAAAATCTGGACACCACCCAAACTGGCCTGGCCTGGCCGACCTCAGACTCACCACCGACCCACAGGCCGACCTGCCCATCAGGAAAACTCATGCTACTCCAGATGGCCAGTATGTCCCTGTATGTGTGCTGAAAAGGTTTCTTTGAGCAAGACACACCTAACACTTTTTTCATATTCAATCAATCAGCTCATAATCAAATGCACTTAATATTTAAATTACAGATAAGGGATTTTTTTCTTCTTTACCTCGACATATAGGCATCTTTCCAGTCCAAGTGCCATCACTCTTGCAAACTCTGTGTTCAGAGCCCCCAGCTAGGAAGTAGCCTGGCTGACAGCTGTACACCAAGGTATAGCCAAAACCAGGGAGATCCATCCCCACTACATCCACATGGAGCGCACTCTCAGGTTGCTTACAGGCATGGGCTGGAGAGGGAAGAGGGAATCAGAGCACTGGAAATAAGAGTCCGATAGACAGGTAGGATGACGTTAACAACTTGAAAGCATGTATGTTTCTTACGAATGCATTCAGGTTGTGTTCCGCTCCACGTCAAATCAGGCTGGCAGGTTCTAGAGGAGGAGCCCTGAATCAAATGACCTGGCTGGCACTGAAAAGAAACCACACTCCCCACCTGTGAGAAAAGCAGACACACAAAGATAGATAAAGAGAGTTTCAGAGAGATCTGTGTTTTCATGGTGCAAGGCTATGACTTAGTATTGGTCTGATAAATAACAAATGAAAGATTATTCATAATTCTGTAATATCTCTTTTTCTATTCAGAACATTTTATGAGTGGGCACTTGTGATGTTTGGATGACGTATAGTGTGATATGAAGACGCAACTGCAAATGCATGTAACTGTTTCGTTAACTTTCTTGTGAATAGTGTTGTTCTTTTTCTTTATTTCCTTCATTGATTGCCTTTCAAGGATACATTTTTCTCTCTCCTTGTATTACAATACTAACTTCATCATCACGTGTTAAAAGTTAAGACACAGCTAATGCCGGTGTTTTTAGTATGGAATTTTTTTTGTGTTCTCCCCGATAGTGCTTCCCAGCTGGGCCACAGGAGAAGGCTACATCCTGGTGGCTGCATGTAGGTGTATTGCTGAGACACAACGCATGCACTGATAGGACAAAAATATACACATAATCTGTCTGATTTGGATACTTGAAGCCTTCTATTAGCTTTGCAGGACTGAGGATTTTGAGGAGGAATGGATGACAGTGATCGATTGCTCTTTCAACATACATTTACATGGCATTTAAATATTGTATTTAGAGAAACATAAAAAATGAACTATGTACCATGTAATTACAATGACCCCTGTTCACATCCAACTGGAGACCTTTGTTGCATGTCATCCCTTCTCATAAAAATTCTGAAACATCCATTAAGGAGCTCCCATAACCCATCATTAGTTCAGTCTTTCTTCCTTCAGTTTTCCTTTCTTTTCTCTCTCTTTGTAATTACATACACAAGTTACAGTACCAATTAAAGGAACCAAAACAACAGCTTCCATATTATGAAGTTAGCTACTTAGATTGGAAAGTAGTAATGGAGTTAGTTTATAAGTGCAGACATCTTACCTTGAAACCGTAGGTCCGGTTTAAGGAGCCATAACGAGGAGTTCCTGGATTATCACAGCTGGTTTTGGTAGGTTCTGAAAAGTAAAGCAGTACAGGTAAGCAGCAGGTAATTACACACACAATCTAAATGAAAGATAAATTAGCACAAGCTTTATATACCCTCTCTCCACTCTCCTTTCCTCCACTGTTGTCATGGTAACAGTAGGCTACCTATCCCGGCATGACAGCAGGGGGCAGTAGTGCTTTATCAAAAAACGAAGCTGGGCCAGCTCTGTCAGTGAGTGTGAGTGTGTCTATGTGTGGCAGGGTCATCAGCATGTAGAGCACATCCTGACGCAGAGCTCGATTCAATACAGCTTCCGAAATGACAGATTCACTCTCCACCTCTCTCTCTCTCTCTCTCTTCCTGTACCTCTCTAACTGCCTTCTCCTTCTCTCTCTCCCTACTTTCCTCCCCATCTCTCTGTCTTTCTTTCTATCTTTCCAAGTCACTGTATCCACCTTCTTTCCATGCCCCCCCTCCCCTTGTCTGTCTTATTTAAAGAGCAGGCTGCTTCAGGTCAAAACTCATTCTGTTTCAGTCATGTAGTAATACACATCACACACCAACATACTGCTGCAATCACACACTAATAAATCAACCTGAAACACACGCACGCACGCACGCACACACGCACACACACACGCACACACACACACACACATACACACACACACACACGGGGAGTGCATTTCCTTCACAGAAAAAAATAAAGCAACACTGAGTCTTTTTGTCTGCATGCTCATGTATGTTTCATAGTCTCGATCTTAAAAAAAAACTCCAAACCAGAAAGATTTCACTTCACCAGCAGCATACTTACCCTGTATCTATACTTATATATTAAGTCTTAACATCAATAAAGTAATACTTCAGAAGAAACCTCTTATTTTTAGATTGTCTATTTCACAAGGTACATTCCACTTAATATCAACTGAACTGTAAGTGCTGTATGCTTGCCTTATCTAGTGCTATGAAGGAATAAAAAGTCAAGAGTCTGTTCGCATTACAAAAGCTCTCATTTATTACAGTTCATCACTGTACTTGATGTTTAAGCACCTGCTCTGAATCAGACATGTGAAGTGGTGCTCTAAACATCACATGTGGTGGTGAAATGACCCACTGGGACCATTTGTAACGTGTGCTGAATATCCCTTCTAATTTTCTTGTTAATCCCCGGATTGCAGGAGCTTGTTTGAAGTTGGACGTGGATGCCCATCTCTGCAAGCCTTTAACTAAATACTGTAAGTTACAGCATGTACTGGCGTCTCCCTTATGAGCAAGTGCTTTCTCTGTAATTTCTGAAAAGGGCTTCTCAAATGAGACTTATTCTTTAAGGCCTATATGTGTAGACATAACTGATCTAAATCTTACTGTTTTAGTAATTAGACATGAGCCCTTCTCTTAGAGGAAAGGAATTTATCATATAATGGATGCACTTTTTGATTTACATGAACTAGTTCCACCTTTAAAGAAAAACATCACAATATATATTTTACTTAATCTTCCATGGCTCGTGGTTGTGGACCCTGTGCTGCTGTGGTCCTGCTTGATAACCACCTCAGCTATAATTATTGTTATTATTGTTAATATTGTTGTTGCTTTGCGTCTCTGTGCCCCCCCCGTCTTTCTCTTTCTCTCTTTCAACCCAGCTGGTCAAGGCAGATGGCCCCCCACCTAGAGCCCGGTTCTGCTCAAGGTTTCGTCTCATTAAATGGGAATTTTCCCTTGCCGTTGTCGACAAGTGCTTGCTCATGGGGGAATGTTGGATCTAGACCTGCTCTATGTGAAAAGTGCCTTGAGATAACTTCTGTTGTGATTTGGCGCTACATAAATAAACTTCACTTGACTTGACTTGACTACAGTATGCAATCTAGCTTCCCAAAAAACATTTGTTCTGGCGAATGCTCTGCTGTACAGGCTAGATTCAAGTTGATCATTCATTCATTCAGCAGCCGCTCACGGTGTCTGACTAGAAATACTGTAAAGCAACATGCTCGTCCTAGGCTCTTTTTTCCACCTCTTCTTCATTGTCTCTTTTTGCTGAAGCAGCTTGGATCTCTTACGTGTGAAATTCACTTGGGAATGTATTTAAATGTCTATATTTATTGATAACTGACATAAAATGCATATTTAATCATGCATTCTCTCTAATGGTGAAAAAGTTGCCATTCTGGGAATTATACTTTCAGTCACATTAGAGGAATTCTTTAAGGAAAGTCCCCCTAAGGCTCCCTGTTCATTTACAAGATTGCCTCAGATGAGCCTCCAGCCGCTATTCATTATTATTCCAATAACTCTGTGTAACTTTAACTTTGACAGAACAGTAGTGGCTCTGCACAGTAAAACCCATGAGTAAACTGAAATAAGACTCTAAACTCCATAATGACGGCTTATTCATTTTTGTGATCATTAGGCAGAGGGATATCAGACACCAGTCCAGGCTCCCTGGTGAGCCACAAACCAGTGATGATAAACAGCAGGATAATATAAGTAAAATAATGTGTTTTGTACTGTAGGTGACAAACCCACGCAAACTGCCAGTCA